>NC_137458.1:33562108-34162108 GCF_964235325.1 Thermobia domestica
GGGGTGCCTCTGAGGCTCCCTGCTGCATATACAAGCTACCTGAACTCACCGTGACCATTTGTATTTTCCGTCATTGATAGGAAAGACTAGTCATTACTTTGCTATGAAATCATTTTTAATAGTAATAAACAATGAACAGTATCAAATAGTTAGAAAAGTACATACATCAATAGGAACCTCAGAGGCACCCCTTGGTCCTTTTCGTTATTATAAAAAATAACGCTATTTTTTCTGAGGTACAGTAAAAAAATGCTTAGGAAACGCAATCAGAGGGTGTATTTCAAAGCGATAGAAGAATTCTAGAGCGCAGGACATGGGACAAAATATCTATTAAGAATAACGGCATTAAAAATTGACTAGGGTTCCTCCGAGGCACCCCTTGGGCCTTTACTTCAATATAAAAAAATAACCCTATTTGTTTCTGAAGTAAAATAAGAAAACGTATGAACAACTCAATCAGGGGCATATTCCAAAGATATAGGAGAATTCTAGATCGGAAGACACGCGACGGAACATCTATTAAGAATAATTGCATTAAAAGTGGACCAGGGTGCCTCTGAGGCACCCTCTGGGCTTTCTCGGGTTAAACTCGATCTACACTCCGTGAAGGCTTGGAGACGACTGGCGACTAGTAGTTAAGACCCACCACCATCCAAATAGCCCAGTGACATCTCCCACCGTAACCACGTTTTGGCGAGAAAAAATCAGTCCTAATACTTCCCGCACAAACTCTATATGTTGAACTCCCGTCGATTTTTCCAGCCACTATCGAACACCGATCAACTTAATCAATTTAGAATAGATGTTACACGAAAAAGAAAACAATGCAGATGGATGTCCTAGGAAGAAATTATAAAAAGGAGAATCGGGTGATAGTGTAGCTGGAACCTCCAGCCCGAGTAATAGAAGTGAAACGGTTAACAACAATTTTGGATGGTTCGAAGATTATTAAGACCATACAAACCTCTAGATAAATGAGGATGAGGAGGAACACTATTTCTTGTGTGAGGAAAAAGAATGTATATATAGAACACTAAATATTTTAAATTTATTAAAGAAGCTTACTCAAGTTAAAAGGATACGTAACGTATGATCCTACTGTAGAGAAAAATATATAATGTAGGTCTAAGTTAACATTTATGTATTGGGAATTATTAATGCGTACGTAATATTCTGAACTATTCAAAAACTGTGCAAGTTTATTACGTTTTCTGGAGATAAGTAATGAGCAGCTATTTCAGTACCAGACATTTTGAACAACAATAATATTATTACATTATATAAATATGCTGAAAACATCAGGGATACGAAATACACCAACAGTACTTTGAAACACTTTGCATTCAATATTTTGTCATAGAATTCGAAGTTATTTTGTAACACTATAATGTTACACATATCCAACTGCATGTCCAACTACATAAAATGAATGCACAAAAATCTGACAATATAAGTAGTATGTGTCAATAATGAAAATATTGAGAAGTATAAAATAAACGTAAAGTAACTACTAAGTTTCCCTATACAGTAAACCCATCTTAACACGAATTTGCTTAAGCTTAAGACTCGGTTGACATGAACAAAGTTGTGGTCCCGCCAGCGATGTACGTTATCTTGTAGGAAGTATTATTAGTTAACACGAATTTCAGTTAGCACGAATTACGAACCCCTTTTTAGTACGTTGTGTTGTTAGACGTTTTCATTTAACACGAACTTTCAAGATTTTTTTGTCTCGAGCTCAATTGTTTTTCAGATTTTAGTCCAGATCCATTTTTGGAAGATAGTATTTCTACAGAAGAAAATTGCCTAGTACATAAGAGAGAAACAAAAAACGCAAATTATTTCTTTCCTTAGGAAATGGCAATTCTTCCCTTCCTCAATCGCTGAACACTACAACTGTTCAGCAGAGGAGCTGGCGACAACACAAAACAAAACAAAAAATAAAAATACTCCTCTACCCGCCACTGTGGCTGCAAACTGGTGACAGCAGTTGTACCTTTCCGTTATCAGCGGACTTGCGAATTTTATAAGTTGGCCAGGATTTTCTGCTTGAAAATTCCTAGAATTGGAGTTCCTGAAATTGGTTTATACTCGCTGTTTCCACCATTTTTTTTTTCGGGTGTGAACATTATTGACGTTATTTTTTCCCCCTAAATATCACCTCTGAAGTTAGGATTCGGACATTCGAAAATTTTTCGAGCGAATACGGTAATCAGTGCTCAGACGTGCTTTTCTATTGTTTAAACGTTGACTGACGCATCAGGCACATGTGCCCGATTCTAAGAAATCCCTCCCCGCAGCGTCGGTCGGAGGTGACCGACGCAACAATGGTTTCTTTATTTATTTCAACAATGGAATTTAATTATTCCACAAATTTTAAACTTGTTTCTGAGTACACACAATGGATTGTAGAAGAAAGTGCACTACGAAATTTCCCCCCTAATTATTATTTTTGCTTTCAAGAAAACAATAAATTCCGGAACGGGATATTTATATTTCCTATACATTATTCAATATATAAATATTGTTTTGTATATTTTATTGACATATTTGAAGCAATATTCTGTTACATAATGCTCACATAAAATTGATGTAACACGTGTATACATGGTCCTGCACGTGGTAACACGTGTTATATATATTGTGGTTAGATGATGATTTTTGATAAATTTTTACTGCCTGCCTAAAATGTTCACGGTAGGCTTGCAAATGAACTATAATATGGTTGGATTCCCCCCCCCCTACATTTTTGGGCTGGCTACCGGCCTGCTCACTTGCACAGATAAAATTTCAAGGGACCACCAGAATTATTAGTTGAAAAATTGCAATTCCTTTACGATTGCCATATAAATACGGATTCCGTATCTGTTGCATAAAAGCTACAATGTAAAAAAACACAGGCATTACTCGAGCAGACTGTTCTATCAAGTTTTGACACGTTTCTTACATTCTCAGGTTGGGTTAAAGTTTATTTTTATTTTTATTTTTTTTAGCAGCACTAAATAAGAAGCTCCAGTACTACATACAGATTAACTTCAGAAGGGCTCGATGTAAATACAGTGTGGACGTATGGCATAAACACGAACGAACTTGTGCTAGGTGGCAATAAAAGCATGAATGCTATCTAACCGAGTGAGTGCAGGACGAATCCGGTGGCACTGTTCGTAGGTTTCTTTAAGAAAATTTCCCTCGACTGACACAAACTTTTCACTTTATCAAATTTTCCGTTGTTTGTTGAGTGTCCAATACCTATGACAGAAGTTATGTAATAATTTTAATTTAGCTATATTAAGGGAACTACCACCAGTGGCGTCATTTAGGGGGCAGGAAGGGGTAATTGCACCCCCTGAGATTGAGATTTATATAGATTTTTTGAGTAGAATAGTAGTCAGTGAAAAACGCAAAATTTTACTTATATCAAGGGGTCTTGCCCTCCCACAAGCAAAATCTGAAATGACGCTTCTGCTATCAACCACATTTGTTTTATTCATTTGCTTTTTCCTTCTATTTTTACGTTTACTTTTTTTTTTTTTTTACAAAAGTATACACACAGCCAACAAAGTGAAATATAGTGAAATCTTTCAGTTTAACATCCCATGATTATGCCTTTAGGTTAAGGGAGACGATAATTAAAGCAAGTGAATGATGGAAGAATGAGAAAGTGGGAGGAAACGGGAGTATCTCGAGAAAATCAACAAACACAATGTTGTTTATCACAAGCTTGCTTGGGTGAAAATCGTACCAAGGAAACCATGCACCTGAGGTAAGCGCTCCCCACTGAGCCACCGTGCACCCCACCAGCAAACAATGGGTGCAAATTATGCTACTTGCAGCACACACAAACAATTGCAATTGTATTGGTTTATTTCTGAGTAACAAAGAACAATTTAAGTAGTGATGTTCGTTGTTCAGTCAACTAGAGAATTCCCCTGAATTTTTCACGTTTTATCGAAAAATTCCCTTTTTTCCTTTTTGCTAAATTTACCTATGAAATTTCCCTAGACTAGGGAACTTTCCCTCAAACTACGAACACTACGGTGGTTGTTTCAGCTGAATTACTTATTGTTTAACACGGGTGTTGGTTTCGTTACTCATCGGGAAGTGTGGGAGCCTGAAAATGAAGGTATGCGAGTTGCACAGAAGGTTAGTTTTTTCGAGTTTCATGTCAATTCCTTCATTGTACCTATTTTTGTATTATTATTCATACGTCTCATCCATCACTGTCTCCCTTTACCGTCTGGTTAGATTCTTTGGCTTGGTGCAGTTCAACCTGGTTAATGTCTTGTCCGTACAATGCTGGGACTTTATACTGGTACATTTCAGTCAGGATATGAATCTGACAGTACAGTGCTTTTGAATCCGTCTTACCAAGGGCCGAAGTGGTGCATAGTGTTCTTCGTTCGATCCCAACTTCCGCTAAGTGAACTTTGTAGTAGACAAACACCGTGTGCGTGTGTTTTCTCGGAGTTCTCCCGTTTCCTCCCACTTCTCCATTCCCCCATTTCCTTTATTTCTCAAGTGACAAATTCATCTCTCATTCCCCCTGCGTACACATGAAAGAAAAGCACGTTGTTTAAGGGATACAGCTTTTTTCAAGCTTTTTTTTATATATATATTAAAGTACTACCTTCGTTTTCCCTGTAATGGAATCTACAATTAAAAATCTGCCTTGACAAGATTCAATACTTTTGACTACTATGTACTATTCTACTCCCCCCCCGCAATTTCCGTGTACACGCCCCTGAATGGAAAAGGTCTAGTCCCCAAAATCCAAGTCTATCAATCAGTATCATATTTAGTTATTACTTCAATTAAACAAAAGTAGGCTTCGGAAGAAAGCAATAAACTTCTGATTTTCTTTCCCTTCAAAATAAGAAATAACCATTCTCATATACAGCTTTACAAAACATACGACCTCATTGTTTCGGGACTTCGGCCTTCAAGACTTCAACCTCTGTAGCATACAGAGTATAAATGGAAGGCATTATACTGAAACTTTGATTTCATTTGTTTCATTTGAATGTTTGCAACGATATGATTTGGCAGGGTGTTTAATAGTAACGAAATACTTCTGGCATTTATCTTTTATTCTGTCTTTTATAGTAGTCAGTATTCTAATCCAAACAATTTCGGTAGCCCCTACTACCTTCCCCATTAGAGTTGGGAATTTTACAAGCAAAGCATACATGCAAAACTCTACGATGACATCGTGAGAGGTGTAATATTTTCCGTGTAAGTTATTTCGAGGTTTTGAAGAACAGGTTTACACGTTTAGCTCGAAAGTTTAGTCTTATCTCAGTGTTTTATCAGATACCAAATTAATATAAAACTAAACGTTATTAGGTAAAAATTTATCATATTAATTTGGGGAATATCTGACTTATTAGTTGTACGTACAACCAGTAACAGCACGATCTGCCTGGTTTTATCATAGTTTACTTTGCCTGAACAAGAGTCTAATTGCTACTTCACATTATTCATGTATGCGCATTTCTAACATTGCAGTAAAACATTATGACAATGAACTACTTTGGAACTTCATGACTAGAAAAAGGTAAAATATATTATTTAATAGAATATATTTGTATAACAATTAAATCTTTATATTTCAGATCGATGCTTAATTTAAAAATTTGTTCGGCGCGACGGAGTCTGTTTTCAATGTCATCTGTTTGGCAATGATAATTTTCTTTAAGGTTTCGCTAGAGAAAGTTCTTGGTGAGTAAGATCAAGTTTTCGTGTATATTTATCATATTTCAGGTTACATGTATAAATATGTACACAAGAGTCTATATGTCATCAACACAACCCTACTTCTGGCAAAGCACCCATTTGTTTTTTTCTTTACATTATCTTTTTATAGTGTCTATTCACAAACATTGTTTTATTGTTATAATTCAATCGCAGCAAATAGTAACTTTTATATGCTTTACTTTGAGAAGTAAAAATAAGTCAGTATTTTGAAACACGTAATACCTTTTAAACAAACGTACATGAACTCAAAATTGCACATCTTTGGCTTATTATCTTCACGTCTTAAGACAGTGATGGGCAAAGCATGGCCCACGGATTAGATGTAGCTCCTTAAACGTTTCCACCCAGCCCACGACGTGATTCATTACCTGACGAATATAACTTCACTTCTGAGAATCAGTGGATTATACTTCCAGCCAAATTATGAGAAATGTTTAAAAATGCATTCACAATACCATTTATCACATTCCCCTTCATGATCTTTCGAATATTAATAGAGCTTGGTTTTACAAGTGATACAATCACTGTTGTTGTTTTTTAAAATTATATTGGCCCACCTATATTTTTTTCTCGTTTTTCTTTGGCCTGCGGCCCAAAATGTTTCCCCGTCATTGTGCTAAGGAATATAACAATTGTCTAGGGCTTTAGAAAGCAGTACACTTTAAGTAAAACCTTATTTCAACTCATGGAAGTAGTTTTTGAATAATTTAGTGTGATTTACATTGTACTTCAAAAAATATTTTGGCAGACAATAGCAATATCTACTAATTCCAAACATTATTATATACTGACTTAGTCATATTTTCTCCCTATAGCAGTCAATTGCGCACTACATTTGCTTCCATTTCTACTACCACAAGGTGTAATCGTACGTAAGAAAGGAGCTAAAATAGTAAGGAGAAGGCCGGCACCTTACAGGAGCCACGAATATGTCATTGCAGAGCTACAGGAAAGTCGTGTCAGGCGTTTCATTGGACACATAATTTTTGTATACCTTCCTGATTAGGAATATGTCCATTATCGTTCAATTGTAGTCATAGTTTCATAATTACAGAGTTAATACATTTACTTTCCAGGTTATACGTTTTCGAAATATCTTTATAGAAGAATGGTTTTATAAATAAATTGATTTGCATACTAATGGATCGTTCTAACGTCATCTGTACATGTAGCAGGGTTGGCAAAAACCATGGCTTTTATTGAAAAAACCAAATAAAACGGGTTTATTGGTTTAAACCAGGTTTTTTTGTTTAAACCAGGTTTATTTGGTTTAAATAATTTGCTCTATATATTCATATCATATATGGACAGAAATAAGTTTGTTTCGCCTTGATGTTATTATGCAACAGCCGAGTTATGCTGGAAGGGGTCACATAAGCTTAAAGCGGAATAAAAACTGCTTCTCGAGTTACATCCGAGAGAAATTGTCCTCCATTTGAACTCGGAACCAGGACTAATTGTCCACAAATGCGATACGTCTGCCGACTCACTCACGAAGGAATCCTGATAAAAATACGTTGTACTGATCTTTATATGCTTCTTAATATAGCTCTCAAGAGTCATTTCAGAAGGACAAAAAGATAAACAGTTGCACAAGTGAAACCATTATACTGAATTACATATGGACAATTTCAAAGTACTACGGAGTACAGAAGAACTAATTTAATTCAAGTTAGTTAACAACGACTTTTATTGGTCCAAATTAAAGAAATACAACGACTTAATTTGCATATCACAAAGATACGAATTATTTGAGTCCACTTTGGCTCAGACTCATTTATACATAAATATATATCGAAGATACTTCTCATTTCACTAAATGCCTCTCGTTGGGTCTGTATGACCCTCCCCCCCCACACACAAAGTACGGCATTTCGATGTATTTTATCAATAGTAAACAAAACAATATTTAGAAAGTTTCTTTGATTGCAATTACATAACAATAATGACTACAAAAAAATCACAAAACAAACTTTATAAACTTACATAAGAAAAGTTGCTTTTGTAGTATAATCTTTTTGAGTAATGAATGGGGAATTTAGGTCTGAATATAATACGAATAATATACGGGAGTGAAACGTGATAACCCACAAATGTGTTTTCATCAAGATTTTACAAACACTTACACTTTTACGAACATTTTCGTTTTTTGGTTTAAACCATGGTTTAAACCAGCCAACCCTGATATGTAGTCATTAAGTTTCCTTTCTATGAATAAAGAATCTGTATTCTCAAGCAGTGGCGTAACTAACAGATTCCCGGTATTTAAGTTTCGGAGTATAACTATAATGTTTGGATGTTAAAAGCACTTTGCAGAGTTCCTCCGTGGCTAAGCGGTTAGCGTACGCGCCCTTGGCGCGGGAGACCCGGGTTCGATTCCCGGCGGGAGCTCATGTGGTTCGGATTTCACATTAATCAGTAGGTCCACGTCTCACATAGCCTCGCTGCTGAAAGGGACGCTAAACTGAAATTCAACTCCATTCAAAAGCACTTTGCAGGTTTCATATTACTGCAAGAGTACTCTACTTAGAGGAAAAAGAAATCACGGAACCAGCTGTAATAGATTTAGTGAATTCTACTCCTCGGAAAATGTATCGCCTTTTGTTGCAACAACTAACAAGTTTCCGATGAGTAGTGAAGAAACAATTTAGTGAAATTTTAACTTGGAATTAATTAGCCAATTATTTAGTCGTAGATAACTTCCTATGTTAGTAGTGTTCTGGATTTGTGTACTTCTTTGCAACTGTATCTCACTTTGCCTCGGGCGAAGCCAATCCTGAGCGATCATTCAGTACACTAAAAGCCATCAAACTTTATATTCGTAGAACAAGGTCGAAGATGAAATTGAGCTCAGCCCCGTAACTTGGGCTTTTTCTTGGAAGACCAAACATTAATTAGACCTCCTAAAATATGTGAAGTTGAGGCCCCCTAGAATAATGATGGCATTTGAAGTGAAATCCTTAGAAATCCTCGATACTTCTTGGGGCGCCAGTTGATGGTTTACTAAAGTAAGATCCAGATTACATATATGCTACATCTTAAAGGAATGTATTTCGTTCAGATAGTGAGGCAGCAGAAACACCTTACATTATTTCCAATGCTTTTGAAAATAGTACGGTGCTTCACAAGTTAACTAAATGAGACAATATTTCACCCAGTTGAAAGCCTTAGTAAATATATATTTTGTCTGGGGCTCTAATAGGACATTTTACTGAATGAGGCTCGGAACACATTTTCGTTTCATTTTTTTTCCTGTTATGTGGTAAACCTATTCCAAGCTTTATTTATAAGTTTCTGTTCATATCACATCATACAAAGCAACAAAGTTTTAACTCAAATGAATCCTATCAAACAACTGGAAGTTTAATTGGGAGGGCAGTTTCCCCATTCCCCCGCAAAAGTTACGGCATTGGTTGAGCCCTTTGCCAATCCTGAGCACTGAAAGCGAAGAATGGCACCACGTTGATATTGAGAAAGTAGTCAGCGAATTACTCTCCGAAAAAAAAATACGCCGGTTTAGAAATATGTGAGCAAGTTCCACAAGTTTTGACGAGTTTTCATATGTTAGTTGTAATGTGAACGTTAGGAAGAAATTATTTCTGCTCTTGCCTTTGAGGTGAGCGGTCCCAGTTTCGACTCCTGGTGGGGACACTCGGCCGAAATAGTGTAACAGCTTTTTCAGACCTGCCATCTTGAGTGAAGTCTTTCTTGGGTTTCGTTCATTCATACCATTCAAATGCCGGGATGGAGGTACCTAATATAATGGTCCCAGGCTGCTTCCTTCCTTTCCCAATCCTTTCTTCCTTCCCTTTCATCGTATAGTGGGCTCGCTGAGGAACGTCACCCTTCATACGGGATGGGTTAACGTGGCCTTAGATGCCGACAGCCCAGAAATCTAATTCCTCATTCCTAGAAATTATTTCTTTTAAGAAACTTTTTAGTCCCATGTAATTGCTTAATAATAATAATAATAATAATAATAATAATAATAATAATAATAATAATAATAATAATAATAATAATGTGCAATTTTTGTATATTAGCAAGTAGTGTCTGACTAGATGGAAAAATAACTCTACTACTGTGTAAATTGTACGTGTGTCATGAACATAGAAACAGGAAGAGCCCTTTTGACATTTTCGCGGGTGGAGGGGGGCATGCATTCTTAGTTACGCTACTGTTCTCAAGGCATTCTAGTAATTCGTTTAACAGTTGCTAAAAAAGTAGAAATCGAATAACGGTGAAATTTTATATAAATTAGAATTTGTGGTGCGATTCATTGTTTCTTTCTTTCTTTTTTTCCTGGAAGGGAAACAGTGAAGGAAACTGATAAGAGGATTTTACTTATGTTGGTGACTCATAGCCTTTCTTAAAACTGTTCGACTTTGAGTAAATGTATTAAGTGTGGCAGAACAAGCATTGATTCAGGAAGCTCCGCTAAAAACGCCACTTATGTTTTTTTTTCGTCACACATAAGCAGAAATGACTAATTTTCAGGTTTATTGTTTCCTTGTCTTGCATAGATGAAACAGATCGAAATGTTTTTGGTTACCTTTCAGTTTCCTTATTTTTATAATCTTATTTCAATTGATATTAATCCTTCCAGAACGTGACAACCCTACTATTATTAGAAAGATCGCCATAGACGAGTGAGGTCTTAAGTCTTTCATTTGATGTTTATTAGAATCACGCAAGTGGGATATATATATAATATTGTAATGTAAGTACCATAGGTGTTCATTTTACTCCGACCTCACTCACCTTCATTCTCACAGTGAATTGGCCCTCGCCCTCACCTTCGAAGAGAGTTGACCATCGCTCTCGCCTTCGTGTTGGGAATTTGTCCTCGCTCTAGCCCTGACAGTGACAGTTGGCCCTCGCCCTCGCTGTTCAAGCTTGTCATCGCCCTCGCGTCATTATAGTTGAGAGAGAATTTGAGGGTGAGGATGCCCTCGAGATGGCCATCCTGGCAAGGGTAAACACCTCTGGTTTAGTACGTGCGTTACACCGCTTCGCCAACTCTTCAACAAAAGATAATTTTAAAATTGTTTTCTGCAATCAACAGCTAGATAATTATCTCGGAGGAGTTCGTTAATGGATGTGATCCACCTACTTGTAGTGATAGAAATAAACCATTTCCGGTTAACGTTATCACTATAGAGCATAGACAGTAATCTCACATTGTATATTTTTTAATCGATTAAGCGTCCCCAGAATATATTCCATTTCCACTCTAATCACTCTGCTAAAACAATAAATGGTAGATCTACTACAACTTCTGGTTTCAATATTAATTGAAGAAATATTGCGTAATTCTCTTTACTGTCTTTACCAGAGTCTATATTATCGTATTTCAATTGATACTAATTCAAATTAGAACGTAGTAACACTAATATTATTCGAGATATCGCCATACACGAATAAGATTTATAAGTATTTCATTTTATTTTTATTTCTATTGTCACTAATTACACAATCTCTTTGTTTCCAGGGAGATGAAGGCATAGACACATTTATAGCAAATGAAAAACTTCTGGGAGGATCTCGAACATAGCCGTTTATATTGTCCATTGGCAGTCGACACAGACTGTTTTCCAACGAATGCATACATCTGTCATAGTACTTTGTAGGCATATTCAGAGGGTTCATGTATCCTCATTGTCTTGTGTAAGTTGTTATAAAAATTGTGCTCATGTATAGACTTAGTTTATTATTTGACAAATAAAAAATACAATGTACAAACATATTTACATTTAAGTTTGTTTGTTTGTGTGTATGTGTGAGTAACGTCGCATGATTATGTTTCAAGGCTAAAGGAGAAGGCAATGGTAATGAAGTGATGCAATGAAGAAAGTAGGAGGAAACGAGAATACATCGAGAAAACCAGTGCACATAAAATTTGTCCACCATAGCAGGCTTACTTGTTTAAAACTACGCAAGCCAACATCACGAAAACTTTAAGTTACAAGGAGCTTGTGTGTTGATTAAATTAAAATTCTCATCTATGCTATTTATGGAAACAACAGGTATCAGCAGAAAAATGTAAACTTGCAGATTTAAAATTGAGTAAAAATGTACTTTAACAATTAGATTATATTAGTATTCAAAAATAGGAAAGGGAGTATTTATTCTGCTGCCTTGCTGGCACAGGGAAAATTCCCCAAAATTACAAAGGTAAATGAATTTCACACTGCACTAAAAAAATTATAGTAAGTACGCCTTCTACACATTAATATTGATGTTAGACATTTTCATTTTCAAAGCTGGGAAATAGAAGTAATTTTTGAAGTACTCGTATTTTTCCAAAAACTGATTTTTATTTTCCAACTTTTAAGAGGAAAATGTTTTAACTTCAATATTAATGTGTAAAAGGCGTACTTATAATAAATTGTCCAGTGCAGTGTGAAAGTAATCTACCTTTCTAGTTCCAGGAAACCTTCCCTGTGCCAGCAAGGCAGCAGAATAAGTACTTTTTTCTCATTTTTCAATACTAATAAAATCTCATTTTTGAGTACTTTTTTACTCACTTTTTTAAAAAAAAACCTTCTCATTTTTGAGAAGAGTTTTTCTTAAATTTGAGAGGAAATATTCTCAATTTTTGAGAACGTGTGTTTCTCAATTTTGCGGCTATCTGAGCATTTCGAATACTTTTCTGCTCACTTTTGAGTATACATGTTCTCAATTGTGAGGAGAGCATTACTAGTTCTTGAACAAAGAGTTTCTCAATGTTGATTACATTCATCTTATTTTACGGTTAACTTTCTCATTTTTGAGAAAAAATGTTCTCGTTATTTTTGAAAAATAGCAGTTTCTGATTTTATTTAAGAATATTTTATCTCGCTTTTAAGAGAATTTTTACTCAAAAGTGAGTAAAATTTACTCAAATTTGAGTACATATTGTTCTTATATTTTGAACACCCACACTTTCTCACTTTTGAGAACAATGTATTCGGAGCTATTCTGAGAACACAATGTTCTCAAATTTGAGTCAATTTTACTCATTTTTAAGTAAGTATTTTTAACAGTGTGTGGATATTTTTATATTAGAAATTATAGTGAATATAATATTATAATAATATATCTAAAACTGGACAAAAACGTATGAAAATTTAAAATATTTGTCATAATATAAATAAGAGAGAAACAATGTTGTGTACGCAGAACATGAACATTGTAACTGTATGTAAACTATGTAGGTTAGAATAATACTATTGTATAAAATTATTCGATAAGTAATTTTTATGTCAATGTTATCAAGGGAAATAATCAATTAACCCTCGTGAAAGCAAGTAGTGTGAATTAGTTTTCAGCACAGGCGTCTCTGGCGGGGGGACGAGGGTGACGCATCCCCTCCAATATTCTGAAGTATAAAATATTCAATTTTATTCTAATTTACTTCATTTAGTAACGACAGAATAACATATAAATAATAATAATTATGTTTATTTTTAATATAATATTCAGGCTGTGAAACGATTATAACAGAGTTCTTGATATAGCTCAGGGGTGTCCGTGAGGGTATGCTGAAAAGTAACAAATGATGTCGAAGAAAATATACAGGTTGGGCTAGGTAGTACCATTTAAATCACCTTCTTTGATACCCCCTCCCCCAAATTTTACTTGCCAGAGAAGCCAGTGGTTTTCAGTAAAAGGTATAATGTTTAGAAATGGATTCTCAAGTGAAATATCATGTGCTTCATTATCCAGTTTGTGAATTTTATTACGTAGAATCAATTTTCTGAGTGTAACTAAACATTATTGAAAACTAAATTACACCGCTTTGACTTCAAGCGCCTCAATTATGTTTGTCCGTCTCTCAGGCGGATGTTACTCTTATAGTTTATTTTTTGGATGTTACCAACTAAGAGTTAATTTCGATGCTCAAATATTGTTAATATTCACCACTAATAGAAGAAATACATTTGTCCTACCTTAACAATGTTAAAATTTTAATTTTTTTTCAATAATTGCCATAAATATGAAACTTTGTCTTAAGAAACTACCGCAGGGGCCAATTTGTGCACTTTATCACTTTGGTCTTGGTTCATTTTTGGCAGCTATCACTGTTGGAAAGTTTATTTTCAGTAATTCCCACAATTATGAAATGATATCTTTCAAACGTTTGTAACGTACGCTGGTAACGTTACATTCTATTTTTCTTGGTGTTGTAGTGTTTGAATTTTCTTTATTTCAGGTTGTGTTATGCACTAAGTTGTGTTTATGATTCGTTCGTTATAGTTATTATTTTACATTGATACCATACGTGGCACACGTAATGTTGACCTGCACCATAGCCTGTGTGTGTGTATTCTCTACCTGCGCGGTAGGCTATGTGATTATATCCATAAACTAGTTAGGCATCGATCTAAATTAAATTCAGTATTTATACAGAAACACACGTTTCAAAATGCTTGGTACATATTATTGACCCGTGTATACTATATCTGCAGGACTTCGTTGGTGGAGAGAAACTTTATTAAGTAATTATTACATTGAAGTTGAAAATTTAACATCGCTACTCATTGCCAAAAAAAAAAAAAAAATAAATAAATTTGTGTATGACCCCTTTTACACTCAAATATAACTTATAATAATAATAACTGCAGATTCGCGAACAAATTTTGCTATTATATGGAAATGTAAATACCTAGGCTTAGGCTTACCTTAAATGAAATTTATATGAAAACGAAGTTATTCGCTACATTATACATTAAATAAGTCACTGCTTTTTCTTGATTCTCAGTTGTTTACATTACTACAAGTATTACGCTGCGTTTTTGTTTGCGAAGCGTATAACGAAGCATCACATGGCTGGAGTAAGTCATAATAACACGTAAATTAAATATATGTTATAGATTTTTAGTTTAGGATTTAGATATATATAGATAACAGTAATATTGCACGTGTTTAACTTACAGCGGGAAAAGATGTTTACTTTTATTATTATTCGTGATGTGAATTATCATGTATAATGTGCGAGTAAGCATGTCGTGTGTGAAGGAGAGAAGAAAAAATGTGACATGTCTACCTGAGAACCGTGACAAAGCAGAGTGAATTTAGATTAGAAATTGTAACATTAAATTCATCGATTCGATCAACCTATGGAAATTCTTTAATTTGAAACAACCTCGAGATACATTTGGTGAAAATAAATCCTCTGCTCTAAATTTAAGTAACCTGTTTTTGGAATATTGTCACGGTAGGATATTCTGTTCCGGCCTAGGGAAAATGGCAACACGGACAATGAAGCTGTGGCCAGATTCGTGATGGGACCGAAGATCAACGCCAAACGGAATTGAAATTGGGTTTCATCTCGGAGCTGATCAACAGAGTGTAAACTGGAACACCCATTTCAACTTCAGTGGTTCAGGTAAACCCAAATATCTTTAACTTTTAGACACGTAAATTTTCAGAATTCTTCAAAACCAAGATGGCGACTTTCACGCTACCATCATTATAATAATTTTCTATCAAAGTAACTTTTGAATAACAGTGTTCTAATATTTGCGTGTGTTAATAATGGTGAATATAACAATGTCAAGTTAATCTGTGTGCGGCTTCACACATCTTAAACATTCCGCAATTGTCTCTCCACTAATGTAGTCTCTCAGAATTCTCGAGAACCATGACAGCGATCATAAATAACTTCTGTTGCTATGGTAACGATGCATAACGCCAAATGATAGGTTTCTTACTATTTAAATAGTCTGAACCGTAGAGATAAGCAAATAAAATACAGAAAGAAAATCCAAGTACGGAACTTAATCATAAATTTTGTTTTGTATTCTATTAAGATCAGGTTGCTGACATCTAATGATGAAAGAATTACCTTACTTGTAGATGTACTTACGGCATCAGCTTGTTGCACTTACTTATTCGCTTATGATAGACTGATGCCTTATGTTGAATTGATTTTTTTTTTTTTTTTTTTTTTTTGGCACGGCATTTAGGTTGAAACTCTGTTTTGTAATTCTCCCAACAAATAAGAAAAATATGTGTCACTAATTAACTTTAAGGTGCTGTCTTGGTAGATTTTTCTTTTGTAGTGCATGCATTTTTCATTTGTATAGAGTTCATGTTTCCATTACGTCATCATTTTGGGTTTTGAGGCTGAGTTGAGAAATTCAACGTCATGGCCATATATAGAGTGATGCCTCATTTCTGCCACTACTTTCTTCTATAATGAGTTTGAGAAAGAATATAAATTGTGGAACACAATAGAGGATAAATAATTGCTCATATAAACCCATATTTTTTTTTTATAAAGACAGCTTAATTGTTAATAGCATGTTCATGAGGAATCATGAAATAAGGATCTTGTTGAAGAAGGAGAATTACAATGTACCATATTTTTTTTTACATTGCAATGTGCCATATTTAGCTTACGTTTAAATGATTGTAGATCAGTCTAGAATAGCATCAAAGTTCGCTTCATGTGATACTACAATGAGGTACTTATAAACTAAAACAAATAACATGAAATGTATAATTTATTTTACTGTCAAAAGAATACAGATTTTTTTTTTTCGAAATCTTGTTGTTAAAAAAAATACGTAAGCTATATTGCTAATGATGTCAAAAAAAATTTTTTTCTTTCTTGTATGCTGTTACCTGAAAATAATAAATGAGATCGCTGATATAAAATGGAACTATCTAATAATCATGCCTTATAAACAAGTTAAATCAAATAATCATGGCAGTTGAGCATAAGTAAACAAGTAATGCTTTATAGGTTCTTACGAGCGGGTACTGTCTTAGTAAGGACTGTGGAAAACGAGTCAGAATGCGTTGAATATAAACCATAAAGATAGTTTTATACCCGGTAATTTTTTTATGACATGAAAGTAAATTTTACAAAATTGTCTATGTCACTCGGGATTTCGATTCGTTTTGAGATTTTACTCATTCCGGGCTTTCTTCTTTCTGTAATGAGAGAAATGACCGTTTCACGTTGTCTCAAGGATTCCTTACACTACAAATACGTAAAAGCAAATGAAAAATGAAATCTTTAGTTTAAGATCCCACGATTATGCAAGCTAAATGCTAAAGGAGACAGAAGTGAATGATGAAAGAAATAGTTGAATGAGAACGTGGTAGGAAACTGGAGAATCCCCAGAAAACCCACGAACACGATGTCCTCCACCACGAACTTACTTGGACGGGAATCGAACATGCGACCCTTCGAACAAAGGTAATTTCTCTATCGCTGAGCCACCGTTCCTCCCTAAATGGCACGCTCAGAGCTTAGGGCCTCCAGGGGCCTTGGAAAGATTATCGAGCCTAAAATGATTTAGCACTGACTTTTATAAATCCACCAATTCAACAATTAATAATGTTGTGCAAACTTTAATACGTGCAAACTTTAAGATTGTAGTAATGAAAGAAAAGATGAAATCTTTAGTTTAGCGCCCCAGAGTTATGTAACTGCTAAAGGAGATGGATGAAATTGCAAGTGAATGATGATGAAAGAAATGGTGGAACGGGAAAGTAAGAGAACAAACCTTTATTTTCTTTAGCACAAATAATTAAATGTGTAGATTAATTGATTTCCAGAAATTTTATTATAATTAGCAATTAAAAACTGAAAGGGCAATCACAAACTTTTCTTGCCCAGGACCTCGCAACAATTTGTTACACGCTGCCATAGATAATTAAAACAGGAGTAGAGTGACTGAATTATTTTGCTCTGTGGTTGAAAAGTAATAATGCAAAACAGACAATTATTGACTGTCTGCCTGAGATAAAGGATATTGAGATAGGATTATTATTGAGATAGGATTATTGAGGATTATTGAGATAGGATAGTTTAAAAATTCTGACTGGGAAATAAAATCTTCATTTTTACGTCCTACGATTATCGCAGTCTTCTAGCCAACCTGGAACGAAAGAGATTCAGCCCACTGAAGATTTTTTGCGAATATCATTTCAATGTGAATTTCGAACAAAGATCTAAGCTTACCTTCATGCTTACGTTACGTCAAACAACTAGCATATAAGGTGGAAATTATTCAACTTTTTTCATAAGATGTAATCCAGCTGACTAATTAAAATTTTATAAGCTTTATATGTTATATGTTGATTGATTAAATGTTGCACCTGATTTATGTAGTCGTTACTGCTTGTTACATAGTATTAGCGTGTGTAATGATTGTATGGGGGAGAGGAGTATTTAAACGCTAATATTCTAAAGTGAAATATTTACATAAAAATTAGGATAATTAAACATTTTCAATAACTCCCTCTTAGACTTCGACTCTGGTTATAGGTCGATTACCGGTGATTACTGAAAGTTAATGATATTGAAATATACAAAGGAAGTTAGTATAGAGTCTAGCAAGCATGTCTGCTTTGCAGCAAGTCTCAGGTTCGATTCCCTTGAGTGAAGTTTGAACGCATTATGGTGGTTCGGATCCTGCCATAAACTAGGCCTATAGATTCACGTACCATTTAGCATCGGCATCGGTGACGAATTATAAAGGGACATTAACTACTACTACGTCAGAATACAGACAGATCGACTGATTCCCAGATATTCATAAGTAAAACTTATATTTTCCAAAGCAGCAAATTACGTTAGTAGAGTGCTATTTTTTCTAAATATAGATCATGATCGGTTTGAAATGATGTTTATTCTGTTGTGTGAGAACGTTTCTCTATAGTTAGAATTGAGGACATCTTCGAAAGTTCCCCTTCAGGAGGATGAACACTAAGAATCATGAAATTATAGGTGTAAACTTGAATGCAGTTTTACCCACTTATCTCAATAGAAATCTATGTAAATGTAAGGTCACTTGACAGGTCCAAATGTAAGGTCACTTGACCAAAGGCTTAGATAATGTCCCCACAACCTCCACGATGCGGGGCCACCAATTCCAGGGATGTAAAATATATAGAAAATGTTTAGAAAGTAGAGGCGAATAACTAGGGGCTGCAACGGGCAGGGGCTGTGTTGCAATAATAAACTATCAAAAACTTCCTGCTCAAGTCATAAAATTTCACACGGCGTACACCATAGTCTTAAAATTTTCACAGAGTATATGCTAGTCTTAAAAATTTCACAGGTTATATATGCTAGTTTTGAATATAGTACTACACGCCTTGAAGCAGAAAGTATGCGCAAATGACTAAGATTGAGCAATACACCTTCGTATACTCTCGACTACACCCCTGAATATATGCTTTTATTTTCTTAGTTTGCTTACATACGTGTGACGAAAATCTGGGAGGAACGCGACCACCCAAGCCCCTCGTTACGACGCCCATGATTAGATGAACCATAGCCGAATACTGCTGATAGACAAGCATCCCAGAAGAGGTAAATATGTTCAGTATTTGGGCTATGATGCAGTGCCGGCGGTTGGACGTTAAAAGTAGGGGGTCAAGACATGATCTCAATATTTGTAAATCAATGTTAGTTTTCCTGGTTGCTTCTAACATTTTTCTTGACGAAATGTTGTATAACTATTAGGATACTGTCTTTTCCATTTAAAATACCATATATCGTGTTTTATATTTTATTAAGTAAATTTACAAGCAACGCAAAGTAGATACTAGCGCTTTGTACTCTTAAACAACGAAGGTGTAAGAAGAGGTTTGATTCCTTGCTCATGAATATCTTATAATTCTGTCTGGAAATTTGTATGATCAGATTAGAGGCCTATTTAATAATAAATTTGCAAAACAAATAAACAGAAAGAATAATATTAATCGAATAGTAATGAAAAATGAGGCTTGTTTTGCAAAAGTTATATTGAAACTGGGAATTAATGAACAATTTATATTTTTTAGTTCCACGCATGCTATTATATGTTATTACTCTTAGAAAGACAGTAAATACTACAAGCATATGCTGCGACATTTAAAGAAATACTTTTGCAGCTTCCCGAAACATGTTTATTGCCATTAGGTGCAGTTTTCACTTTCTTGGAATATGTCAAAACTCAACAATATTTAAGGGGGCGCGGTGGCTCAGTAATTCACCTCCGGTGTTTGGGGTCCCTGGTTCGATCCCAGCTCGCGCCGTGTGGACAAACGCCGTGCTAGTGGGTTTTTTCGGGGTTCTCCCGTTTCCTCCCACTTTATTCATTCCACCATTTCACTCATTTCTTATTATCACCGTCTCCTTTAGCCTAACCGGCATAACCATGGGACGTTAAACTTAACGATTTCATTTCATTTCATTTCAACAATACTTAGAATCACTCCACATTCCAGTTATCCCAAATAATCCTAAAACCTAGAATTATGTTGAATTCACTAAATTTAATTGTATATACAAAATTGTATATGTACACCCCTGAACTCGTATATTACACTGCAAAATAATGCCTCAACTTTGACGTGGGAGACCCGTGTTCGATTCCTGGCGGGAGCTCATGTGTTTCGTATTCTACGTTAATCGGTAGGTTCACGTCCCATATAGTCTTACTGCTGAAGGGATATTTAAAAAAATCAAATCAAATATTCTTTACTATTAGAAAGAAGAAAAGACATTTCAGGAACTGTCGATTTTTGTGCAATTACAGAATAAGTTGTGAAGAGTGTTTCTTCCAGACATGTTTTTTTGGGGGGTACTGCCCCCCGAAGCTCTGAGAGCCTCCCCCCGAAGGAGACCAAAATAATACGTCTATAATATAATAATGAATAGAATAGTACCTGCAGTGCCGCCCCGGGATACTAAGTGTGCCCCCCCCCAGAACATTGTTTCTGAAAGAAACACTGCTTATGAAGGACTTCTTTTTCTGCGAAATGTTATCTCAATTAGTTCCAAAGCGGCTGACTAACATATCGAGCCTTTGTAAGAAGAAATGAATATGAAAGTACACTCGGACAGGTTAATTTTTGAGCCATTTTTCGTGGCAATTAAAACGCAACTCCTGTAGCTTTCTTAACTGCACGGGAAGACAACTAACTAATACGTACTCACGGAACGGCAAACATTTTATGGCACCATTTTCATTCTATGAACCTTAATACATACAAAAACTTTATATTTCCAAATGAAACTATATAGCGACAATAATGGGTCATTTCAAAAGAGTGGGGGGTAACTGTCCCCCTTTGCCCCCCTAATCGCCGCCCATGCTATGATGTGTGGCACATTTATGCGAAATTAATAATAATATTGTAATATGACTAAAGCATTTTGGTGAAGGGCGATTAATATTTTATTGGTTTTGGTTCAATATTTTGTAAACCTTGTTATATTAAATGCAAATAAAATTCAATCCCCAGTCTGGTGCTGTAGGTCATTCACACATGCACAAAAATCAAGGAAGTCTCATAATAATTTAAAAACTATGTCTAGTTAAAACATTCTTCTAAATAGGAAATATAAAAATATGTTACGTAGCAATGTATCAAGGAAATAATAACACTTCCTACTTCGCGTTATGAAGTAAGTCTAAAAATGTAATGGTAAGCGGAAGAAATGACGCTACCAAAACTAGGAAGAAAAGGTAGGTGGACGAAAAAGAGTAGGGAACTAGAGAGAGTTCTGAAGTGACCGTCTGACTGGAAGGACCGACATCTCAAAATCTTCAGTCGTCAAAGTCTGGGTGAGTACAATGCTGGTTGCTAATTGATATCACACTTAATTATTCGACCTTGTCTCAAAATTCGTTTAATTCTTATCCTATCTTCAAAATTCATTATGACAGTTATTATAAATTTCAACGTAAGGCCTCAGCACCAGATTTGGGTAATATTCTGATCTGATATCTCTACTTTTATTTCTACAATCTAATTCATCCATCTTAACTAATTATTTGCTCTACCTAAAGTTTAATGGTTAAGTTTATTATAAGAAAACTCTTTAAATTGCCCCCATGCTATTATGATTATTAATACATTGAGTTATGTGTGGATAAAATTGTATATGTCAACGTCCGGATTTTCGGTCCAATATGTTGGCATATGTTATGGTGGAATAAGCGCCGAATTTTGTGGCTAGAGCCCGTGTTAGAAACATGTTATAGGAGTGAACATAAATGATAGTGCAATTTTCCGTTTAAAATATAGATACCGATCCCGAAGCCATACATATATAAGTAAGGAATTAAATCATGCAGAGAAAAATTACATGGGATATCAGATTTGTTATTGTCCAGGATGGTTATGATATATATGTTTGAATATGTGCATACCATTTCCTATAGAGAATTCTGTGGTAACTTACAACAAAGAAATATTACACATACATATAGATACGTTTTGCGTTCATGTTTGAATTGCTTTTCATATGGCAGGCATTCTTAGGATATCGTATTGCAGTGCATTGAAACAGGAAATGCTTATGTAGACATTAGCGTGTGCGAAGGTTATCTTGAAAAACGAAGTTAGTTTCAGTACAGAAATCACGTTCAAGAATTAAAATATTTATAATTATAAAACTTATGAACAGGCGTAGGGTGAAATTAAGATCAGATATGGCGACCCCTCCATCTCCCTGCCATAATGTTTCTCAATCTAGTTCTCAGTCTGGAACACCCAACCAAAATTCACGACCTATTGTAAATGTGTATAGCAATGCTTTTCCTTTTCCCAAATATGATCCGAAAGAAATGACTATTCAGCAATTCTTTTCTGCATTTGACGATACTATAAAGCTAAACAAATTATCCCCGGATGAGGCTAAAGATTTAGTAATTACGTGTTTTTCAGGAAAAGATAAAGAAAGATTACGTGTTTTTATAAATAGAAAGCAGTTAAATTCTAAGTCATATGACACATTTAAGGAAGAAGTAAAAAAAAGTGTTTTAAAACACCGAAAGATAATGTAGATATCTTTGCCGAAATTCAAAACAGAATTCAAAAGAAACATGAGTCGGTACAGAGTTACATATACGATGTATTAGGACTAATAGATAAAGGAGCACCTACATTATCGGAAGCTCAGATTATTTCTATTTTGACAAAAGGTTTGAGGCCATACTTTTTACAAAGAGTAGGTGTGCAGCAATTTAATTCATTGGATGAGTTTATTCAAGCCTTGAATAATCTCGAAACGAATAGGTATAGGGTGAAAAATAGGAAGAAACACGAGCTTCATGCTAGACTAAATTCATCAATGAAAAATTAATTGCGTAAATTGGGAAAATTGCGTAAATATATGTCGTCGGATTCTGAAACATCATCAGAATCAAGTGAGGCCGAATTATCCGAGCCAGATGAAGATAATATAGTTTTGCGTCAAAATAGGAGATCGCGTACTAATATATGATCTAGTTCGTAGGTTGCGAAAGTGACTAAACAGGACGATAATAAATTTGAAACTAGTGGATCGGAATGGAATAACAAAGAACATGACAAAATATCGCAGGCAATGGAGAATGTCCAGAAACAACTAGAACAATTAACGTTGAAAATGGAAAATTTTGAGGATACACAAAAAGAATGTGAGGAAACAAATGTCCAGATAACACAGGGAAATAATTCTGCGAAACAAAATTTTAATAAGAACAACAGAGGTTCCCATAGAGGAAATTTTCGTGGAAATTTCAGAGGAAATTCGAGAAATTATAGATAAAATAATTATCAGTCACAGAATAGTGTTGGAACAGGTTCATATAGAGGCAAAGCTTTTAGGGGTAAAAATAATTTTAAAAGTAGAGGTCGAAATAATTACTACCCACAACGGTCATTTGTACCCCAGATGTATCAAACTTGGCAATTACCAGTAGTTAATGACCCAAATTGTATGTCACAGGGAAATCTGTGCATTCCACAAATGGTACCAGTACAACAAAGCTTTCCCCAATATGTAGTTCCTACTTATCAAAATATGCAGGATTCAAACGCAAATGCATCTCAAACGCAAGGTTTAAACTGAGTTTATCCGTGCATGACGGCGGTGCATGTTCGGAGAATAACAAAGTACAGCCTAGTAATAAAAACCGTCAACAGAAAGATAATCTAGTCACATATAACGAATGGCGTAAAAATGCTAGAAAATCGAAAAAAGAATTCATTCAAGTCCCTTTAAATATAAAATAGAAAACGAAATAGCTAAGTTTCCTATACACTTAAATTCTAAGACAGTTAATGCTATTGCTGATTCTGCTTCTACTATTAGCATCATAGAAAAATCATTGTTGCCCAGAAATGTAACACTTATTGAAACTCAGACTAAAGTGTCGGGTGTATCTCAGAACCCCGTAATTATAAAATATATGGCAATTGTTAGATTTTGCATTAATGGAAGGACTTTTTACCACAAGTTTCGTGTCTTGGAACATTTTAAACCGAAAGTGTTAATAGGAAACGATTTCTTAATATTTCACCAAGCTAACTTGTGTCTAGGAAAGAATCTTTTAACGTTAACTAGATTTGGGTTACCACCCAAGAATGCAGAAATTTATGTAAATAAGGAGCATAATGTGTCGAATTTCGTATTCTTTTTCATTGAGGAAGCTCTTGCACCTAAATTTGTTGTAAAGAAGAGATCTATGCTACCAGCGAGATCTAAGGTTATTGTTCCACTAACATTAAAACAATCTAGGTCACATAAAGAAATTGTTCTTGAACCGAATCAAGAATTACCGAAAGGTTAGGAATTTTAATTCCGAAAGCTCTTGTGTCAGATAAGTCTCCAGTTATTGAAATAATAAATTCATTAGCACATAAGGTAGTATTAAATACTAATCTTGTAGTTGGTAAGGCAGAAGACCTATATATTCAACCGACAGATGTTATTACCGCATTATAAGATGACGATTACATAAATTACGAATTTTTGGAAGAAGGTCAAAGGTTATTTGATGCTTCAAAATTGAAAATAGGAGAAAAAGCTAGTCCGAAATATAAACAAAAGGTAATAGATCTATGTTGGGAATTTGCCGATATTTTTACCTGGAATCCAAATAAATTAGGATAATATGATTAAACTGTTTACCCACAACAAAATCCTGCTCGTTTTGCTGAAGTGGTTTTTCCTAAGTTTTATATGGTTCATATATCCTACAGTTTTTCAGGCCTTTTTTTTAATTTGTCGAAATTTATATTTCTCCTTTTACCACACAATCGTTCAATACTTGCACTATAATATTTACAATCAGTATATCATCCTGTAAAGCATTTTATTCCTAATAGAAATCATTGAACAACACAACATACAAACCCTATCTCACTGGCTTGCACGCGAACCTTTGGTGCATGGGGTCCTGGGGACAATTCCGAGTGGGAGAACATTGAACGACAGTGGATCGAGTTCCGCGTTAAACCTATAGGTCCACTTCTCATATTGCCTCGCCGACGAAAGAGGACGCTAAACGGCAATCAGTCAACTGTTGCAAATTTCTGCTGCATAAACAACTTATGTCTTGTGGAACTTATTAAATTTATTTTGTTAAAGCAGCTCTTTTAACAAAATTTCAGTATTAACGTGTCAGATATTTCTATTTAAGGACAAGATAAAACACATTACTTATTTTGTAACTAAATGATAGCTCTACCCACATAATTATAAAAGCAGAAACAATGAAAATCGATACAATATGATTGACATTATTTTAACAAATATCGATTCAGATAATAGTTTGGGCTGTCACAAAACTATGAAAAGTTAAAAATTCCGATTAATTGTAACAACTTCATCAGTGGTGGACATTGGAGGAGGATGTATGCTATTAATCAACCCATTTCATGGGCATCCAAACTCACGAGCCCAACGCTCGCTAGCTCGGCATTCGCGCTCAACCGTTTTCGGATTCAATAATTAAGCGCTACCCCGAGCGCCAATGAAATAAGTCAGCGCGAGTTCAACTGAGGGAAGTGAGCCCGAGCACGATTCCCAAAGGAATAAATGAGCGAGAGCGCAGTTGAAAAAAATGAGCCCGAGTCCGAGAGAGTCCAGAGCAAAATGGCCATCTATGAACCAAAGTCATTCCATCAAGTCTTTTTCCATCTGATCTACTGCATTCTGATGGTTCTCTCATTGATTGTGTTTGTTCAGATATCAGCGCTCTTGTCATTTACTGCTGAATGACGTGAGTGACTGTCTGTCTGTCTACAAACACTCTTTAAACATGACAGTGTAGTAGACACTTCTTATCTAAAACGTCTCCAGCACATGGAGGACAACAATGAGGCACACTTACTTCTTAATATAGCGCTATTTCTACCGGAAACTTTCATGGGAAAAATCAAATATTACTCTTATTTGCATTATTGTGCAGTCGCCCCTTGTCGGTCTGAAAGCTCAGATAATGTACTCATAAACAACGTAATTGGGGATGCCAGAACCGACAAGTTGCGCCCAGGATTTTGTATTCATGGAACTTGACAAAATGCGAGGTACGGGACCAGACCTGGGTTGCATTTAAATAAAATGTGACAAGTATAAAAGAAACAGACTGTGATGTAAAAAGGGGGTGAAAAAGGGCTAAGAAGGGAGTAACTTTCAGGAGAGGTTAATCTACTCGCACTTACATGCTGATCTGATCGTTGTCCTCTCGACGATTCCTCCAACGGGCCGACGTCCGTCCATCCCTCTGTTTGGCTGGCTGGTCGTTCAAGTAACCAAGGTTAAGAGTCGGCGAAACCCGGACTGAGTGACCAACTTCACGAAGACCGCAACTTTAGATGAACTTACAACTTCTTCTTAAAAAGCAATACATCGTCGTAGATGGCTATCTGGCGTTAGCCGAAACAAAGGTGCTCTATAAGACAGAGCAAGGCTATCAAACGTAAATTTCAAAATACAGTTCGCGGTCTACATTCTAACTCGTCCCTCGCTCCATGTCGACTGACCCTTCCAATAGTCTCTCAATCCATTTTGTCTGGCGTTGCTTCCGGGTTCATATCCTCAGTTATTCACTCTGATTTGTGTCTCGATGAAAAAAGTGCATGCTCGTAGATTAACCAAGGTAAGGTGATGATAGGAATGCGGACGAGGAAGCAATCTGTTATTTTATTAATTGAAAAATTACAACGTAAGAAATGAATGACAGACAGCAAAGGCAAATTAACTTAGAAAAAAAAAGAGTCGATAGGTAATTTAACTTGAAACGAATGATGATTCTTTTGACTAAAATGTTCTTTTAAAATAAAATGTCCCATTGTTCAAAATAAGAAACTTTTCCATATGGTCCAAATACACATATCTTCACATCCCCCCCTGAAATCAAAGTCCCGAATGAAAACATTTCGGAGACAGACAAAAAATTACTTTTTAAAATTTCTGTTAAAAAAAAACATTAGCATCTTTGTAGTTCCATTTTGTCTTCATGATAAAAGCACAGCAACAAATATAGTCTGGAAAGAATAATATGATAAGAAATGATGAGTACAGCAGAAATTTTCACACACTAACACAGTTGATAGCAGAACAGTCAATGCCAAATGACGTAAGCACAGCAACGTCGATGTTGTAAACACAGCATCACTAAGCACAAATGTAGGTCTGGAAATCACAGGTACAATGTCCTTATACATCACATAACTGGAAAGTTCATTCAGTACAAGTAGATTGTAGGAGTAGGGTAGACAGGTATATAATAGTGACATCACAAAAATTAAGGGATACAGTCAATGACTGTCCAAAACACGTAATATACGAGAATAAGAACAATAATTGGAAAAAATAATGGAATGAATAAAAATCAACGAAAAATCAGGGGGAAAATGCAAAAGTAATAACTAAATCATAATCCATACGTATACATCTATATATAGTAAATAAAAACTCCAATTCCAATAAAATTGTAACTCTATAATCAAAATAATTATTACGCGGTAGAAGAAATATTAATCTAGCTACCCATAGAAAGAATAGATAAAACAACACAAAAGAATGTTGATTTCAGGTTTTAGAAAAACGAATTGTGGAGAATTTAGTTCCACAATGTCCGACGTATTGGCAGAGTTATAGCCCTCTGCACTGGCTATTAAAACCTTAAAAGAATTCAACATGACAGACTATCACCAAACATATTCCTAAATCCCTAACTAAATATGCGCTAAAAGAAAAAAAAGAAAAAAACTTTTTTATACAACAGTAAAAGCACGTATGCCCACAGGAAAATGTGGAATCAAGTCAAATCTTCAAATATACAAAAATATACATCAAATAAGCACAAATCTTCATCATACATAAATCCCAAGTCATCTTCATGATGAAATACACAAATTTATTATATACACTGCAGGCGATGAAAAATTGATCATTCAAAAAGATTACTAAAATCATGCAAGAGGTTGTAACAGTGTATATTCCTTTGAAAAGAATACATTGACTGAGTATATTCCCAATAACTAATAACAAATCGTAGGATCAAATCAAAAATCCAGGGAAAGAAAAACTGCATTCTTCTTTACATCCACATTAATATCATAAAATACATCTTGAAAAATGCAAAAAACGTAAGAATTCCTTCTTTATCACTATCATAACATAGATAGCATACACATATTAATTCACAGTTGTGTCTATCTCCCTAGTTTTCTTCTGCAAAACATAATGTATCAATAAGATGTTGATTTGGCGCCTAGATACTAATTTATTCAGTTTATAAGCTGTTGATAAGATGACCAAGAAAAAGAACGTGTTCTACAAAGTTAACCAACAGTTCTAAGTAACTGAAAAAACAATGATGTCTATATGAGTACTCCTTTTTCTCCTTATCTTCGTTGTAATTGTTATTGCCGGCAAGACTTAGAAATACAAACAAACCAAAACAAATTCCATAATGACATGGCCAGTGTCAAAACAAAATTCGTCACCAACTTCACAGATGGTTCCTAATCCATCAAATCTTCCTTTGAGAACCGTCTTCTTTTTTTCCTCTTTTTTTTTAAAAAAAAAACTTCATTGCAGAGAAACAGCTTCCGCTACTTTTCCTTCTTCCAAGGGAAAATACACAGGTAAAAGACGCTGATAGAGATCCCAATTCTCCTTGCCGAAAATACACAATACAATACGGTCTACGTTGTCCACATGATCCTCTAAAAATTTTCGTGTAGTCAACAATGCAATTCTCGCAGCAGGTTTCTTAGGGAAATGAAATGCACCAGCAGCGATGCAAGGAAAAGCCACAGTTGAAAACTGATTTTTCAATACAAAATCAAAACAATTGTTATAACAATTCTCCAAAGTCTTCTTGTTCGCATCTCTGGGACCACATGTCAATAATACATAATCAGCGGGGAGATTATAGCCTGGAGCAATCTTCACTTGTCCTGGCTTCAAAGAACGTATTTTCTCGCAATCTTTACGAAATTCTTCTCCTACAGCTTCTTGGATACTTCTGTCTGCTCCTCCTAATGGAATAAGTAATTCATTCGTGGGGTTGACAACAGCGTCAGCTTTAATCATAGCAATATCTCCTCGAAAAACACTGATTTTCCTGTTGATTGCAGAATTGGCACCAAACTTCGGTTTCAAACCAGAACAATTCTTCCCTGTTTCAGCCCAAGTAGGTAATTGGTTGGCAATCACAACTTCACGAAGATTCACAGATGGAATATTTTCTTCCTTTTCTATCATGTTTACCGAAAGCTTAAAAACAATTTCATAGTGTTCTTCTTTTTCTCTTTCTTTCTTCTGTTTCTCTTCCTGTACTTCGGCACAGCAGGCATTCGCAGTAGCATCCTCAACAACGTCTTGTATATCCAAGTCAACATCATCTTCTCCCTCTCCCTCGTTTTCCTTCTCCTGTTTCTCATAGTACTTCTTCAATCTCTGTACTGCAATGGAATCAACCTTAAATCTTCCTCGCGCAGTCCTGAACTTAACAAAATAGGAATTTGGGTGGTCAATATCTTGAATGATTCCTGGACCAAAATAACGTCCACTGAAAGCTCTGGTGGATCCTTTCTTCATGGTGCTGTCCAAAATCCATACCTTGTCTCCGACTTTGAAATTGGGTTTCGAATGACGTTTGTCATAAAATTTCGTTGCCGTCTTATGTCTCTGGAACCATTTATCATGGGCTTTGTCTCGTATTCCTCCAAGTTGCTGTAAACGTTCAGCATTGTCCTGAAATTGACAGGGGGTGTCCAAAATTGCTTCGTGTAGCATTCTACATCTGAATCCATGCAAAAGTTCAAAGGGGCTGTATCCAGAGGATAAGTTAACAGTTAAATTGTGGGCTAACACAATAGATGGCAGCAGTTCGACCCATTTTCCTTGATCTTTATTACACAACGCATATTTCAGTCTCTGTTCAATGTTTCGGATAGCTATCTCAGCAGTCCCGTTAGCGTAATGAGCTTCAACATTAACAAATCGAATCTTAGCCCCAATCATTGCACACAACTCCTTGAATAGGTTACTTGTAAAACATGGACCTTTGTCTGTGACTAATTCTTTGAAAATACCGTATTTCAAAATTACATTTTCATAGAGAAAACTACTTACAGAAGACGCTGTTATATCTGCTAATGAACCACAAATAGTATACCGAGTAGCTGCATCGACTACGACAATCAAATACTTGTGTCTCAAAATATTACTCGAGGAGTACACCCCTCCAATGTCTACAAAAATGCGATAGAAGGGCGGCACTTGAGGATACGTTTGCAATGTACCATAAGCAGAACCAGTTTTATTTTTGCTGGACTGGCAAATTAAACATTCTTTGCATTTCTGATAGATATATTGTTTCATATTAGGGAAATACACAGATTTCACTAAAAGATCATATGTCTTAGAAAAGCCTCCGTGACTTGAACCAATGGCAGAAGTATGAGCCGCATCAAAAACTTTATAGCGTAATGAAACAGGTACAGCAACTAAAAATTTCATACCACTAGATGTTTTTTTTGTTTTCTATACAAGATTCCTTCTTTAACCGTGAAATAAAATGCCTGTCTTTCAATTTTGGGATTTTTCTTTTCCTTGTTTTCTAACCAATCAAAAATATCCTTATAAAACGGGTCCTTCATTTGTTCATTTCTGAGAGAAGGCTCGTCACTTAGCATATTGTTACACTCTGTAACAGTGGAAGAAAATACTCGAGGGTCTTCCTCATTTTGTTGCTCATCAGAAATGTCCCTGGGGGCACGGGAAAAACGTGAAAGTGCATCAGCTTCTGTGTTAGATACCCCAGAAATGTGTGTCACAGTAAAGTTATACTGTTCAATAAAACTAAGCCACCTAGCAAATTTGCCTACATTTTTTGTCTGCTTTAAAAACAAAAGACACTTACAATCCGTTTTCAAAAAAAGTGACGTCCTAATAAAAAGTAACGAAAGGATCTAAAGGCATATATAATACTCAAAAGTTCAAGTTCATAGGGGTGCCTAGATTTTTCGCTTTTACTTAAGCTACGGCTACAATAAGCAATGGGTGCTAACTCTGGGTCATCTGGAGAGGATATAGGTTGTTTGAGCACGGCAGCCAGACCGCGAGTTGATGGATCACAGAACAAGTATACAGGGTGTTTCGGATTATAATGCATCAAATATTGCGATTTTATGATAAGATCTTTAATTTTCTCAAAAACATCTTGTTGTTTTTGTGTCCACTTAAACGGTACATCCTTTCTGAAAAGTGAATGCAAAGGCTCCGCAATTTCAGAAAAATTAGGTAAGAATCGTCTTACAAAGCTAGCTAATCCTAGAAAACTTTTCACATGTTTTTTCGTCTTCGGACGTTCATAATTACTAATGGAGTCAGTTATTTTCTTGGAAATTCGCAAGCTATCGTACGAAATATCGTGTCCCAAAACTGTTAAAGAAAAATAAGCCAATTTCGCTTTTCTGGGGCAAGTTTAAGACCACGTTCTCTAATTCGTTGAAATAACTTCTTGGTGAGATTGATAACATCCTCAAAAGTGTTCCCACCCCCAAAAAAATCATCAAGGTACCCGAAAACTTGTTCAGATTCTAATCCTTCCAATGTCATTTTCACTAATCTGTTTAAACCAGCGGAACTCGTGATAAGGCCTTGTGGTAGTGCTGTGAAACAAAATGAACCAACTGCTGGGATTGAAAATGCAGTGACGTGTTGGTATTCTTCCGCGATTTTCACTTGGAAGAAACCACTGAGCAAATCGGAGCAGCACAGGTAGCGACACTTACTAAGACGCGAAAGAATGTCTTCTATCGACGGTACAGGAAAACTGTCTGGTGCAATGTGTAGGTTAATAGCTCTACAATGCAAACAAAATCTATAAGATCCAGACTTCTTTTTCACGAGAAGAATAGGCGAGTTGTAACTCGAGATGCACCTCCTAATAACCTTTTGTTTGAGCAAAGTATCATTCTGTTTTTTAACTTCTTCTCTTAAGTGGAAGGGGATAGGAAACTGATTGGTGTGAACTGGGACGTTATCTAGCATTTTAATTTCATGTACGTAACCCTTGGCCACTCCAAAGTCATCCTCTGACCAAGAAAAACAATCCTTATACTCCTCTATAACAGAATAAAACATTTGCTTCTGATCGTCCGAAAGTTGAGGGTTAATGTCCACACGCTTGACATCAAAACCGACAGGAAAGTTATTGTTGTCTTGTTTACTGGCTAAACCATTATTTTGAACACTATCTGTATCATTTGGGTAATGAGCACCCGGCCTAATGTCAATGGCTTCACCTAAATGAAGATTTTTCTCTAAACACAACTTTTTGTTGGTTGGGTTGACTACTCTAATGACAGGATTAACAGGATCCACTCTAGATTCATTGACAAAAATTTCGGCTTTAGAACAGATTTTCTCATTGGGTTGCAAAACATTTTTAAGTCCCACTAAATCACTAATTTTTCGAACAGGTACTGAAACACTGGAATTTGGTGGCAAAGTAACAGATTTCGCCGTTATGAAATACGCTTGCATAAGGTTCGCTGTTTGTTCGGAAACTGTGCCTATAGCATGACTTTCAGGTAGCGCGTGATCAGTAGGTTTCTCAAATCTAACTATATGAACTACGTGAATATCCTGATTAATAGTGACATGTTGAGGAAGTAAACAATCATTCCCCAACAAAACAGAAGAAGCAAATTTGTCAACAACTCTAAAAGTATACGTAAATGAATAGCCGTCAATTTTGAACTTCAGCATAGCTAACGTGTTAGTTTCAAGTCCTTTACCCGAGATGCCACGGATGATAGTACGTCTTTTAACAAGTCTAGTGTTCGGAGGAAGGAGCTCTCTAGTGCAAATTGAAATTTGACTCCCAGAGTCCAACAACGCTTTATACTCTTTGTTGCCAATACTAATTTTGATACAAGGCAGAATCCTATCCCTAACAATAGGCTTAGTTATTGTGTGAGTCTTAAAAGCAGGTCTCTCACTATTCCCTGAACTATTTCCGCTATGGAAAACATTACCATTATTACTTCCCTTGAATTGTGCCATGTTGCACACTAATGCTTTGGCCGGACAGTATATTTTATTATTCACGTGAGACGTACTATGATTCTGTTTGCGCTTGTTGTGTTCGTTCTTAGGAATAACAGAAGTATTCGTCGCAGAGCCCATTCTAACATGCATATTATTATTATTATTAGCACTCTTACATTCAGAGGGACAAAAAGAAGAAAAAGAGTTACATTTCTGTTGATGAGACGGAATAGAATCTACTGACTGTTGAGCACCGCATTCTTTCTCAGCGGATAAGATATCATAATGCAAACGTGCAAGCATTTCTTTTTTTTTCTGTTGTTCTTTGAGAGGAAATGAAACATGAGAATTATCGCGCAATGAAACATCAGCTATCTTAGCGATAAATTCCGGTGTACTAAACTGAAAGACTCGTTCTTTCGAATTGGCTTTAATGAGCGTCTTGTAATTCACTATTAGCTCAGATTTCACTCGGTTATTCACTCTGATTTGTGTCTCGATGAAAAAAGTGCATGCTCGTAGATTAACCAAGGTAAGGTGATGATAGGAATGCGGACGAGGAAGCAATCTGTTATTTTATTAATTGAAAAATTACAACGTAAGAAATGAATGACAGACAGCAAAGGCAAATTAACTTAGAAAAAAAAGAGTCGATAGGTAATTTAACTTGAAACGAATGATGATTCTTTTGACTAAAATGTTCTTTTAAAATAAAATGTCCCATTGTTCAAAATAAGAAACTTTTCCATATGGTCCAAATACACATATCTTCACATTATTATTTTTAATAATTATGTACGTACACACAAGAAATTGTCTACTGCAATTAATTGAAAGGAAAAATACGATTAATGTATAACCTTGCTATGACACTAACTTTTCATCTATGGGACAAAGCAGATGATATTTTAAATTTTGCCTCTTTCCAAAACAGGTCAAACAGCAAACTCCAAAAGAGTTGCTTTTAAGGAAGCTTGTCCTCCTCCCTCGCGTGCCCTCGTTCTCCTGAAGGAAGTTGTCTCTAGCCATCGTGCACCTTCGCTCCCGCAGTAACACTTGGCCCTCACCCTCGTTCACCCTCACCCTCATCGTCGAAGCTTTTCCTCGCCCTCGCGCACCCTCACCCCGCCATCGAAGCTTGTCCTCGCCTTCGCGCATCCTCACTCTCGCTGCCGAAATTTGTCCTCGCCCTCGCGCACCCTCACCCTCGCCATCGAAGCTTGTCCTCGCCCTCGCTGCCGAAACTTGTCCTCGCCCTCGCGCACCCTCGCCCTCGCCATCGAAGCTTATCCTCGCCCTCGCGCACCCTCGCCCTTGCTGCCGGAACTTGTCCTCGCCCTCGTGCACCCTCACCCTCGCCATCGAATCTTGTCCTCGCCCTCGCGTCACTGTGTGCGAGGGAACTTGAGGGTGAGGATGCCCTCGAGAGGGCCACCCTCGCGAGGGTGAACATCTCTGCACGTGAGTGACATATAGGGCTATACTAGTTTGATCAACTGTCATATTTATCACCTTATCCACCATACAAGAGAAAAGACCCCCAGGTCCACTCTGTGCTAAAGCTCCAGCAAAATTTGTGTTTACACCTTCGTTTTCCATAACTTACATTACTTGCGTGAAGATGTGCAATTGTTAGGCGGTACACTTCGTATATTTTCTTCTTGAGACGTAGAGGCAGAGGAGGGAAGATCACAGCTATGCGGAGCAGAAATATGTACTTTCTTCTTCACGTTGACAGTTATTTTACCATTTTGATTTTCGCTGCCATCACAAAAAGTTTTCTTCCGAAACACTTTGTATATAATCGAAATCATCATCGGAAAATATATGAAAGTTCTCAACTGACATGTCCTCATAAAGTGTATCTTCAATTTTTGATGGTGATACAGGCCCGTATCCACGAGGGATAGGGGGCCGCCACCCTAAAATTTTCAAGGTAGGCTTGCAAATGAACTTTATAATATGGTGATGAACTATAATATCGTTTGATCGACCCCCCATAACTTCTAGCGGGCCCTCCCTACATTTTGACTTGGCTACGGGCCTATTGTGATACAAACAATTCACGCGGTTTTACTGTGTTTTCTTCGTTTATTCATATTGCAGTTTTACAAATAGCTCACTATACGGTAATTCCAACAAGCGAAAAGAAGTATTTTCGTATCAATAATGAATTCTTGGTGAAAGAGACAAGAGTAATACTTCAATATTTTCTACATCCAGGCTAGCGTAACAGCACAAAACAAAAAATCATCACAACCCATGAGGAGTTGAATAGAACAATAAATATGCAAATCGGGTCGGTAACCGAAGCCTGCGGTGCAGAGAAAGGAATTTTAAGTTCTACGCCGCGTCGGGCACACGTGACCGACACTCAAAAATGTTTTATTTTTTCGTAACAGTCACTCTACGTGAATAAATGAGATTAAAGATAAATGTTTTACACGGAATGGGAACTTCTGGTAATAATGGCCTGAATGGAAGGAATACATCAGAAGGCTCGGCGGTCAACGTGTTAAAAGTGAGCTAGTACGAGAGGAGTCAGGGCCAGGAGGAAGCAGACAAATTTTGATCTGGAAATAAAACTAAAAACCCTAGAGGAAGTACACTGTGGTAGTTGAAGAAAAGTGTACTTGCCGAAAGGTATGAACATCCCAAATCTACCTTATCTATAATACTTAAATATAGTGAAAAATTCTTAATGCTGCTGCATCGGATTCCGGGAACAAATCTAAGCGATTTCGCAGTGCTAAGTACGAAGATGTCGAAATTTTACTTCTAGAATGGTTCAATCATATGCGCGCTTCCAACATACCTTTAAGTGGACCTACAATTCACTCAAAAGCAAACGAGATTGCAAAACGTTTAGACATTCAAGATTTCAGTTACTCTGCTGGTTGGCTTTACTGTTTCCAAAAGAGACACTAATTTTCAACATTAGTGATTTGTGTTCAATTTGATGAAGAAGGGACAAACAACTGATTGAGTGAATTTGACAAAGTGAGAGACAAGTATGCCTTGTGTGATGTGTACAATATGGATGAAACGGGACTTTTTAATAATGTTTTTCCAAGTCGTACCACGGTGAAGCACGCAGTAAAGAACGTTTGACTGTTGTCATTCTATATAATGAAGACGTCAGTGCTAAACACCGTCCTTGAGTGATCGGTAAGTCCGAGATACCACGTTGTTTTAAAAACATAAACACATTGGGCCTTATGCAGAGTCTTTATGAAGTGTGATTAGAACCATAATAAAGAGTTCGACTAACATTTGTTTCCTGCAGTACTCAGACTTTTAGTATTATGCTAATCATACGACAAAACGATTCTGCATAAGGCGGATTGATGCTTTACCTTGCATCTACTTTCACCATAAGAAAGCATTACTCTCATCATTTCGTGACTTCCTCGTTTTAACAGTCGAATAGTGGCTCAGAGTAGTAATGTTCTTCTGAGATTAGACAGATTTACAGTGGACCACATAAATTCCTGAGGTACAAAATCCGTGAGTTAAGCAACCCAACTGCGCCCGTTAAAAGATTAATTACGCCTGGTAGGGTAGCTAGAACAGAAGCATGAAGTTGCCCCGACCTGTTGAAAAAACAAAACGTAAGAAGTGTTTCTGTCCAGGAGTGAGGCAAAACCATGCTGACGAAATGACAAAAGGGAGTTTTTGCATACTTTTACTCACAGTACACAACACAATACCAGAAAACATACACGGACACCACAGGCGCCGTTGAGAAGATAACAGTCGAGGGACTTAAATAAACATAATTAATTTAAACGGAGGATTATATAATAGGGTGGAATGTTTTGCAATTTTGTTAAAAATTCGATGACGGCTAGTGCAGAAAAGATGCCATTAGTGCCACCGAACTTACTGTTTTTTTGGACAATCCCTTACTCTACCCCAACGGACTTAAAGTTTTTTAAGTGTTTATTATGGCAACATGCACAACGCTAATGACGGAAAAACTACTTGTGGTCGCTCCTAGCTACCTGATGGCTATAATACAATTATTTTATTAAAATAAACTTGTAGCATTGCCAGTAAATAATTTCAAAATGTTTATGAGTCAAAGTACAGCCATATTAGCTCAGTTGTTGGAATTAATTTCCAGATTTTGTTTGAAATCCCACGTTAAGGATGATTATAGACATAGCCCTTGATATAACACTATTTTCTTTCTGCAATTATTCGCTTATTTTGCTTTGTACGCAAAATAACCCAGAACTCACCACGGGGAGATGGTTGCACATCGAGTTCCAACCACCCACCCACCCAGTAGGCATACGTTGACATTTGACCTTAGATCACGTAGTTCTTCTTCTTATCGAAGCGGGGCACTCTTGTTTTACACTTCAGTTTGGCTCTAACGTAGATATCTCTTGTGTTCTTGCCGCGCTTTTCCGACGCTGCCTCGGACAGCAGCGTCACTGTGGGTTCCACAGTTTCTCTATGGCAAAGGAATGTTGTTGTGAGAGTACCTGAAGTTCGGATGTTTTCTTCAAGCTACTGATCCATTATGTTTCGCGTGATTGGCGGCTCTGTTAGATATTTAGGCCAAGTAATCATGTCATAGTAATTTTCAGCTGTAAAGTTTAATTTCGGAACAATGAAGTCACTTGGACGGCTTGATCTCGGAGTCTTCTCGCTACGGCACTTTTTTATCCTTCTCTAGCCTAATGTTCGAATATGCACATTTTCATCTGCTGTCATCGGTATCAGCAGGTTTTCATGACGAGCGTAGTATCCGTTTGTTTGTAGAACAGAATGAGCTATGTGTTGTAGATTTTCTGGCAGAAAATGTGATAGCTTAACTATGCTAAACAGATGCATGGCGCCCATTTCTCACGAAGGAGTTCGCCGTAACGAAAACCAGACGTGAGCGTATGTGTTAAAGTAGGCACAAACTTGAACTACGTTTATCAGTACTGATGTAGTGGCGAAGCATCCTACAGGCCAATGTAAGCCATCGTGAATGTAATAATGGTCCTAGTTTTCTGTTTGCTAGATCGGTAGTACACATTCCTGTAGCAACAGCCTTACCAATTTCAAAGAGATAATTCTGGTCGCTGCTTAAACCATCTGTTTTTTTTATTTGAGACACCCACTCAACGGGAATGGGTGTAAAGGAGACGATCAGTGAACGTTCACAATTCTTTAATTTCTCTCCGATGGGGCCGGAAAAAGGCAGGTGTCAAAATGGCAACTCGTTGGTATCAAGAAGGCAAATGAGATGCTGCAGTTCCTTTCCTAGGGATCTTTGTACCTGACTTATCACGCCGTTATCCCATCCTGTGTTCGTGGCTTTACCACCGCTGCCGACTTCAAGACTTGACACGTCGTACTGGTTCTTCTCAAAAAGCTCCAATATAGAGTCGGCAATATCCTTGCCAGGGCCTGATTTAGGTGTGGCATGACCCAAGTATTCTGATCCGGGCTCCGATAAAACTGTGATATGCTTTTCTGTAACCTCTCGTCTTCGTAGTTTACCGTTAATTTTTTCTTGCACAAAAGTTACTTTTTTTTCCGCCGAAGTAGATACTTGTAATAGCCCGGCCTAGTTGAGCCTTTTCTTTCTGGATCTTCTCACCCAGTTCATCTTTTCCTCTTCGTACCTTAGATCTGCCAACAACAAGATTTTTGTCCTCTGGCGTTATGAGTCTCACATCCTGAAGTACGGCAGAAACGATCAAGGCAACCTGTCTGTCTGAAGCTCCAATTCTAAACGCTGCCTCCGCTGTATTTTGAAGACAGATGCGCTTTAGGCTGTTTCCTTCTTGGTCGCGCCTCGAAGTCAGATCTCGACGTGTTTCCCAACTCAACAGGTTCGCTGGTTCCTCTTACGACGCCAGTATCTTTGACCTGTGCCCATGCCTAGTCCCACTAGTTGATGGACTTCCTTCAACACTTCCAGCGTCTTTCTTCGTTGTATGCCTCTTAAATCTGCTCACTTTGCGGTAAAACATCTTTGACAGAGATTTGCTTGTTCGGATGTCAATGTTACCAATGCTCAGTTTCCGTGATGTTCTCTGGTTCAAAAGAAACTAGAATCTTCGTTTTAGAATCTTGCGTGTCCTCTCACAGTTTCAATCTTAGGCGACTTTACATTTGCAAGACGAAATATCAAAAATACTTTTCCGCGTGTGCAACAAAACCTGCACGAACTGTTGCTTCTTATCCTTGTCGACTGAAATGTTTTTCTTGGTGCGACACTTATTATAAAATGTTTTCAGCATGTCAAACTATTTTCTGAAACCACAGGAATGCTTGCTTTATGCCAAATATGTACATCTCCTTGTCCAACTAGTTTACAAATATCAGTCACTGGCAATTTAGTGACACTTTCGTCACCACTTAAACCACTTCGAAACCAATGATAATGTTGCATAACGTTCACTTGGAGTGCCAAATAAGCCTCGTTTCACACTTTCCTGCGTTGGTCTTCTCTGAGGCTTTTTCTTTATCTTGCTTTCCATTGCTTTCGAACTTGGAAACCAAAGTATAGAAAATGTCTCTGAATCGTATCGCAATAAGAAGACTGTAACTTTAGGTACAATGCACAAACTCTCTGTCTTAAAATAAAAGTAGCGAACCAAAATAGTTAAAGCTTAAGCTGCAATAAAGTGGTCTGTTGGATTGGTTGGCCGACGTATACAATATTTATACCACCGCCGAACTTCGAGCAAGAATATTCTAGAAACATCGGCGTAGGTTCTGGAGCCAACGAGGCAGGCGGGAGGAGCGCGAATCTTCTGCACGGATCCGGACGTTGCAACGACGCTCGAGGAACGTGGCCAAAGTAAGCCAGATAGCACGAATACTTGCGGCAAATTTTTGCTTCGTTTAGTGGAGCAAACAATCTGAGAGTTTGCGAAGGCAAAATTTCTTAATATTTATTAAAAGCTTTCAATATGATCTGCAAATTTTCGCTGAGTTGTAAAAATAAATTCACCACTGCAATTAACTTGCATCTTTTTTGAAAATATAGCGTTGAAAGTTTGCCGTCGCAAAGTTTGCAACTCTGTAAAAAAACGTTTCGAAAAACTTGCTGAAAGCAAATATGTGATGATATTACCGAGTGCACGCGCATCGTACCCAGAATTCACTGCCTACATCAACTGTGACAAAACAAGCGGGAAGTGAGAATCGAGAAAAACTAATACACCAGAGGACTCCAGAATAAACTCACTGATCTCTTATCAGATGCTTTTATTGACATAGGCAGCCTGACGTATTTTGTGAATGTGTGTGAGAGATATGATCGTTGAGTAAGTAGATAAATTGCGATATCCTTTGTCTGTGCGTTTATCGTTCGTAAGTTTATCTTTGGCAAGTAGCTAAAGATATTTAATGCTTACCACTAAGAAAAGACGGATCCACATTATAAAAATTTTGGTGTTCCATAAAGTTAGGTTTCACTTTATAAATTTGCAGCAAACATTACCTGATACATTTGCAGCAAACATGATCTTGCGATCGTGGAAACACTTTCTGCAATGTTGCTGCAAACATTTTAATATTTTCACCAAATTTATCAGCTCATTTTCGGAAATTTTGTCAAAGAAAATTTGCACAAAATATTTGCAGCAAAGTCCTGGCAAACTTTCTTGCTGTGCAGTCGCAAACATTTCGTTTGTATTGGCAGATGTTTTCATTTTCTGAGGCAACTTTGCTGCAAATTGAGCCAGCGTCAACCTCGTTACTTGCATTGAACTTTCGGCAAATTTTCTCATTTGTAAAGGCAAGTTTTTTGCAAACTTTTTAGTTTGCCTTTGCAAATTTTTAAACATTTTTAAATATGTTTCTGTGGAGCAACCACGAAGTTGTGTAGCCTCCCGCTAGATGGCATTTGCTGTCGGTGTACATAACAAGCGAAGAGTTGTCAAAAAACAAATCGTATTATATGAAGAGCTATGCCTATAATCATCGTTAACGTGGCATTCCAAACAAAATCTGGAAGTTCATTCCAACAACTGAGCTAATATGGCTGTACTTTGACTCATGGACATTTTAAAATTATTTACTTGCATTGCTGCAAGCGTCTTTTAATAAAATAATTGTATTATAACTATCAGGTAACTCTAGAAACGACCACAAGTAGTTTTTCTGTCATTGGTGTTGTGCGTGTTGCCTAACCAAACACTTAAAAACCTTTAAGCCCATTGGGGCAGGGTAAGGGGTTGTCCAAAAACTTTTACAAAATCAGTAAGTTCGGTGCCACTAATGCCACCTTTTCCGCACTAGCCGTCATCGAATTTCCAACAAAAGTGCAGAACGCTCCACCTTATTATATAAACAAGTTAATTTACTTCAAATTTCGTATATGGGTATCAAATAATATACGGACATATTATGCGATATACGTATTAGGTTATTTTTTTAAGTAAACAGAAAGCCTTCGCTGAGTGTTGAAACTATTAACAGTAGTACTACCTACAAATCAATTAAAGTATGGATGGATCATTCGGGGGAAGAACCCAGCCCAGCCCTCTCTGGGGTCCGTATATTTTGTTGTGGTACTGTTCAGTGTACTGTGAGTACAAGTATGCAAAGACTCCTTTTTGTCATTTCGTCAGCCAGATTTGGCCTCACTCTTGCACAAAAACACTCATTATAATTTGTTCTTTAACAAATGGAAGCAACTTCATGCTGCTGTTCTAGCTTCTCTACCAGGCGTAATTAATCTTTTAGCGGGCGTTACTTGGATTGCCTAACTCACTGATTTGTACCTCAAGAATTTATGCTTTTCACTGTACATGAAGTACTGCGAGGAGAAGGGCTTTATCCATTCCTTGTCCAAAAAGTGCAACACCTCCATCCAGGAGATAGTGAACCATGTGTTGGTTTCTTCCAACGGGTACAGGAGAATTCTAATGTTTTGCCATTCATCTTTCCGAAATGAGGCCACTTTCACCAGGAATGGGATAAGCTACACCCGCAACTGGGATCGTTAGAGCGACGAAAATCTAGGGTAACCATAGTAAGACAATATCAGGAACGATTTTCTGTATATGTTTGGGCGTGGATTATCTGTGATTAGATCATTGTTCCCTTTTTTCTACCCCAGTGTTTGACTGCTGAATATTGTTTGCATTTGTTGCGCCATGAATTACCAGTACTATTGGAAGATGTGACTCTTCAAACTCGGCCGTCAATGTACTTCCAGCACGACTTGGGTCCCTCTTATGCGACACAAAATGTATGTCAATATCTTGACTCCAAGTTTCCCCATCGGTGGATGAATCGCGGATTACGGAGGTCGTTTATTCACCGGCCGCCCCGCTCCCCGGATCTTACACTTTTGGATTTTTGCTTATCGTGGTGGCTGAAGGACATTGTATACCGACGAAAGGCCAACTCACAACAAGAGTTAATTTAGAACATTCTAAAGGCATTCTACAGCGTCCAATAGGGCCGAGAAGACATCCATCGGGCAACACTGCATGCACTGACGCGCACTGCAAAGTGTATTGACGAGAATGATGATTCTATGAACATTTGTTGCAAGCGCAAAATAATTACGTTGTAGGTTCACGCTAGAAGGGTTACGTCTCTATCTGTATGCATTATTGTTTATGTTTTAGAAGTAATTATTTATTATTTCGACAGCCCTATTGCAGTGAACATTCTGGTGTAGTATGTTGTACGAAAACTTTAGCTCAAGTGGATTTTGTTTCACTGCCATCTGTTCTTCAGAACTGTAATGAGTGTTCCCGCATAGAAATGTCGAGCTATCGTATGTTAGGGAATAGTTTTGTATTTTCAGTTTTACATAAAAACATTCTTTTATTAATATTCGTGACCATTGTCATCCATGAAAAGTTGGAACACTTATCTTATTAGAGTAGAGTTAGAAAGAATGCATTTTTTACGGCTTCTAATGTAGCTAAGAATTTGACACCTCACCTCTATGTTTGGTATACAGCAGTGTGGAAATTCAAGCACTTCGAGGTGGCAGGGAAGTTAGTGTAGGCCAAAAATATACTTGTGCTTAGAGTGTACTCTTGCAGTAGTGGCGTATACTGGTTTGATGGCTTGTGCTACCACTAACCTTTATAATACCTGAATACTATTATTATTATTATTATTATTGAACGTTTTCCACTTTATTATACAATCTTCAAAATAAGAAAAAAAACTTCACACCATCCTTTTATCAAGTAGATAAATATCATTTTCTCTTCCCTAGTAAGACTTATATTAACTTATTAGTATTATCGTAAAACGATCTTACATTTCTACCTTTATTTGTTGCATGAAGCATCATTACATTTCGCATTGGATAAATGGTAACCCTACTCACCAGAGCAAATGGAAGCTGTCCGAGTAATAATGAACGCTGAAATAGGCGATTAGGTAAGAAGGAGTCTCAGTCTGTGAGAGATACGCAAACTACTGTAAAACACAAAATTTTCGTTGCGATAACGCAAATCGCTACGGAACGAGGCTTGTGATGTAAAACATAATTCACAGAGACTCCCAAAATCCACTGTCATTACTCGTCTAATTTTCTTTTACTCTTCACTCGCCCTAGAAACCGATTTCCCTAGAGGCAACTGCTTTTACCGTTCGTACGCTGTGGGTGGAGGTGGAGGGAACGGGAATGCTCTGATGCGATTCTTACTGTAGTAGCTAGAGAGTGATTTCTGCTGCGTTGTCAAATTGAAGACTTAAGTTCGCGAAAAGGGCTGCGTGCAAAGAATTCAGTGGATCTTTCTAAATACATTCAAATTCTCAGGAACTTTTATCATTGAAAGAAGATACGAAAGTATAAAATTATTAATATAATTTAGTTCATATTATAACTTTATTTTGTAATATTCTAGGGCTGCTGCCGGTAGGTCCGGTAGTTCACAAGATACGCCTCTGTCTCGCAGACTGTGTTAATTTCTCAACACATTCCAAAAGAAACTTGCACTCACAGGAAAATAACTCTGTACATAAAAGAATAGGTTATAATTTCTTAGTTCACAGTATCTTTTTCAAAAAGACTTGAAAAATCAGTTTTTCTAATGTACACAGTGTATAAAGGATCTTGGGTATCCTCTGTGAGAGTGTCTCCAGAAAATGTGCTCATAATTGTAATTTGTGTAATCACTAGAGCACCACGTTAAATTTAACTTACAAATATGCATAACCGCAGTTATTATGAATATGCATTCAAAGTAGTAACCCTTTAGTTAAAAAAAAGGTGTATTATACAAAAAAGGTAAAACAGTTATTTGTTAAAAACTGTCTTATATCTATTGTTCACAGTAAAGTAGCTTCCAACGAAACATAGAGCTAAACCTGAGAGACTGAAACACACCTCAATCTGTTCACTGTTCAGGAGATGTTACTTTGCAGCGTTTAGGATAACTCAGTGTACCAGTGGCGTATTTAGGATTTTGTTTCGGTGAGAGCTATGCACAATACGGGGAAGAAAGGGGCAATTGCCAACCTGAGTTTGAGAATTAATATTTTAATCAAGTGTAATAATTCTGTACTAGGAAAAAATGTGAAACTCGTATGTCGGTTGAGGATCTTACCTCCCATGCAAATCCGAAATGACACTCCTACAAACACACGTTGAAGATTTGTAATCTCATTTCAACTTAAACTGATTTCAATTTAGAAAAAATGGAAATATTGAGTTTTATCTGTGTACATTTTTACCTGAAAGAAAATGTTGAGACAAGTTGAAGCTCAAATATACTGATTGCAGTTTTAATGGCAACAATTGTAGACTAGTTAATCTTATGTAATATAATGTGATATAATATAAAATTTAACAATCAAATCTTTTGTTCTATTCATAGAAGAAAAAGGAACCATCTTCTTGACGTACCTAATTTCCTGGGCTACGTATTTCCATTCTCTTGATTTTCTTTAATTCAGACATTATCTTTGTTTATAACTAAACAATGTAAACATTCCTTTGCTATAATAACTAAAATCCCATTATGCTGATGTCCGTGCAAGTTGATGTTGAACATCAGTTTGGCTTATCAGTTTCTCATAGTTTTGGTGTTACTGACGACGGCCGACTCAAATCACAACCAACAACTGTCGAAACTATAATAGGAGAAACGAAAGAAAGTAGCAATCAAGAAAAACAAACAGAAGAGTAGAACAGACGAAAGATAGAAAAAAATAACAACACAGTTCTTACATGAAATGAAATTGGACATATGCACTATTATTTGTGAAGAAAGAGCATAAGAAAATGGAAAGTCAATGAAATTCTTAGAAATAATGAGAAGGATTAATGTTGTAGTCCTACATGGATGCGAAAAAACATCAAATTTATTTCGGGAGAACCCTCCCCCTAAATACGCCACTGCACTGTACTAAAATTTCTCGGAATAGATTCTATTTCGACACAGAGTCCTTATTAGTAATGGAAAGACTGATGATTTTAATTTGTATATAAATTTAATTTTTGTAATTACACATGAAGGTTGGGGTCATTACCAATCCCCCCCCCCCTAGAAATCACAAAGGGAACGAGGTTCCGAGGAAATGTTCAGAGGTGTCTGGGAATTTTCCCCTTCAATTACCATACTGTATACTATACAGTATCATTTTCGCTGAATCAGATACTGTTCCTCTAGCAACAGTGTTTCCACTCAAGAACAGTGTAAAATTGTTGAAAAAAGGGAATTTCATATTGAAATTCGAAAAATTCCATCCGTTATTTCCCTCTTGTATCCAGTACTGAAACAATCTGTATGCAATCTGCAAGCCTGTTTCATTAGCTTTCAAACAAGGTATAACACCCTAACTACAGGGTGTGCTAGAATGTTTCAAACGAAATTCGGCAGGTGTAAGAGGCGAAAAAGTTACCCACACTCCTACCTTCGGAATGATATGGAATAGAACCTATGTTCACATAAGTAAAAGGAAATGTATTCCTTCGAACGTGTTGAAAATATAACCCATTGAATTATATTATTATAGTATTATAATAAAATATATTATTATAATATGATATAATATATTAATGTGAAATGTTGGTTGGTCTATCAGCTGTACTTGAATCTGGGCATAAGCTCAAGAATTTGGGGAATAAAACTTAAAAAAAACTCGCTTGGATTAAAGCAAAAGTCCTACCATTAAAATAATATTTCCTTATGCAATGCTACTTCCTTGAATTCCCAATTATGTCTCGTCGCACAACATAAATAAAATCCACCTAAACTTATAATTGCCTTCTTTGGCGTTGCACCAGGTGAAGATCAGTCTCAATTTTGCAGCCACAGTTTTAGATGCCGCGAAAGATGCCGTGAGAAAATTTCACGTTTTATACTGATTACTGATTAATAATACTGATGCACAATATTAATATTTGCTAGATTTTTATTTAGCATGTTGGTGGCTAAAGTATATTCCAGCATTAACCTCAGTATTTTCAGATCTGGATTCAAAGTACTTTACAAGTCTGAGTAAGGCAACCAGTGATGACAAGTTTTAATTCAGAACTTATCCTGACATAGATTTTTTTTTAAAAAAAAGTACTTTTTGGGAAAAAATGTTTGCTTTCAAATTATTATTATTACTAATTACTATTATTAGTATCTTTGTCTTTCATTAATATACTACCAATGTAAAAATGTCTAAAATTTTAAATATATTTCAGAAAAACCCTGGTTTCACATTTTATGTCTCCATGTTTTCTGTTAAGAGGGCGTATATACCCAAAGTTTAATATTTTTTGTCGATTAAACCATAATTTACGGTTACATCCTATATAGCTAATAAACAATCAGTAACCATGTATATTTACACACATTTTTCTTTTTTTGATCAACCGAACCGACTCGTGAAAAAAGAAGTTTCTTTGTCATTTCTCGAAAAATGTGTTTACTGCACATTCACCCTTTTACCAGTAATCGATTCATATATATTTTACTGGTGGTGGGCACAAAAACAGGTTTTTCGGTTTTTCACCGAAACCGGTTTCTGTTTTCAAAACCAGTTCGGTTTTCTCCGAAACCGGTTCGGTTTTTCTCTTGATCCGGTTTCGGTTTTCTTCAAAATCGATTCCAGTTTTTTTTTCCAAAATTTGTTCTATTTCTGACCAGAATGGTGTTTGGTTGTTCTCCGGAAACCGAATCCATTTCCACATAGTTTTGTGTTTCCTAAAAGTTTTCACCGAAAACAGTTTCGGTGAAAACCGAACTTGTTTTGGAGAAAACCGAAATGTCGGTTTTTCGGGTTTCGGTTTTATAGAAACCGGTTTTCGGTTTTTATAAAAACCGGTTTTGCCCATCCCTAATATATTCACACAAAGGAATTGTTTCCTAACCCACTGGTAAAATGTGGAAGCATGATGTAGCGATAATAAGCGAAGGCAACCAAAGATCAAATAAGGTTAAGGCACCAAAGGCACTTGGCAAGAATAAATAAATGAACGACTTGTTTAACGCCCAACAATTATGTTCTTTGTAAGGAGCTGAAGGAGTTTGATGACTGGCTGAAGTAATCATAGAAAGTGAATCACTAACTGGAAGTATCGTGTAGAAGCCGAGAAAACGTACGGAAACCATGTAGTCCCCGACAAAGCTACATTGCCTGAGACCGAACCTCGGATCTCTTTAGAATATTTGAGAAGTGGATATTGAATATTCTAAAAGTGCTACTATTATGAAGCATAATTTGTTCAAGTGTAGGCTAGTAGCATCCTCTTCAGCACCGAGGCAGTATGAGGCATTGATATATATTTTAAAGTGGAATCCGTACCAACACAATGCTTTCCTACCGGAAATCGAAACCAGAACCATACTTATATATGGCGCGTGTGGTAGCTCTTAGACCAGTGAGCAGAGTTTCTCTTATTAAGTATTATATATTGATATCGTTCACATAAATTATTTCTTCCATATTACTTTACCAAGGTTTATGACTAAGTCAGCCATTTTCCTAGATTGAAAAACCAAACGATTCTTTTCTAAATGTAGTATTGCCATGCTTCTTAAAAATTTAAAAATAAATAATAGATCAGCACTCAGTAAAAATGATTGGCAGAGAGTAGATGATTCCTATTAATCGATTAATGATAAAAATGATTTCCTTTTTATATGTCGCACAAATTGTATTAATTTATGTTTTGAAGCAGGCACGTAGCCAGGATTTCGTGAAGGCGGGGGTCCATTGCATGAAATATTGTGGTCATCACACCAGGGGCTCGATCATTCTAAACAATTTTACTGGAACATATATTGGTTCGTTTAGCAAGGATTTCATAACGGGGGGGGGGGGGGAGTGAAATGAAATTCTGAAGGCCCAGGAATTCGATCAATCTAAACTACTTTATTATCAACATATATTGGTTTGTGAGGATATCTTGGTTAGTATTTTAATAAATGACGAAGAAATCTCGAGTAAAACAAACAAAAAAAGTATTGAAAAGGATTATACAATATTTACCTCCTTCTTCTGTTTATTCAAATATAACAATTTTCTTTTCATTATGACCTTAACTATTATAAGAAGTACATACTCAATAATGTCTTGTAAAATATTTTACAATATCCGCGTTCCTTTCTCTGTTCAATCAACTGTTAACAACTTTTTTCCACATAAATTTTTGCTTTAATTATTCTGTCAACTACTGTCTGTTCCAAATGACAGGTTAAAGGAGCAGTAGAAAATTGTTTTTGAAATATCAAGTTTGATACTACAAGGATGCGATGACGAAAAATTATGATAGAAAATGTCCACGCTGTTACACAACGGCACTATGCTTTCGGAAGCTTGGAATCTCCCTGACTAGTAGCAGAAATTCTGAGAATTCCGCAACTTTTCTAGAAATTTCAAATTCCCTGACTCTTCCAGGTTATCTTGTTCACCTCGCCACCATGTATTGTAAGTAATACAAATCTTTTCATAAGAAATAGTAAGCAAAAGCTTGCTGTAGCTTTTTTATTTTTAACGCTGATCCTTCTTTTTTTCATTTCATTTTGTTTCATCCTTCCCTAATAGTTTTCATTTCTGGTCTCTAGGGGGGGGGTCCGGACCCCCCGGACCCACCCCTTGGCTACGTGCCTGTTTGGAGGGAAATCGGAAGATCTTAGTTTCCAAGAATGTTTGGGAGAATAATTGAAGTAAACGCAAAACTATTCCAGCTAAACTGCGACGTCTGGAAGCCCTAAATATGGTTTCCACATGAGTGAGTTCCTTAGATATTCCTTAGTATACTATATTTTTGTGACTCACAATAGTTTACATTTATATTTTTAACATATTGGCTCCCAGACAATATATCCTGCACCGTAAATCGGGCTAACTCTGCATTGGGAGGCAAAAATAGGTTTTAAAAAAAGCAGAATGTTTACAAGAGAAACGAGTTGTTGTTACGGAAGGGTAATTACTGTGTGAGTTATCTGTCAAGTGCAATGTATATAATGGAAGAACACCAAATGTTACCGGAGCCAAAATTAGTTTTAAAAAAAAGAACCCGTTGCCGATCTACATAAACCGTGAAGATAAATAGAAAGTTACACTTCCCATGAAAAACGTAAAGTAACGTAACCTAACCGAAACTATCTTCAACTAACCACAATTAATCTACATTTAGCAAAAAAAGTGTCAATTTTTAAAAAAAACGTACAAACTTACACTCCCAGTGAAGCACCTAAAGTAACGTAACCTAACCTGCTCAAAACTAACTTAAACAACGCAAAATAAAGCTATATTTAGAAAACCTATTAATGTTTAGAAAAGACACAAACTTACACTTCAGGTGAAACACCTAACATAACTTACTTTAAGCTAACTGAAACTAACGTAAACTAACCAAGATTAGGCTATATTTAGCAAAAAGTATCATTAAAAAAAGTCTGCCATTATTCCCAAAGTCCTGCGTTATGGGTATAAATACAGTGTGGTGACTTATGCTATGAAAACCAGTGCTAAAAACAATAACCAACTTATGCTAGCTGGCTAGGACAAAACCGAGAATTCTATCTAACCGAATGAGGGCAGGAACGCAGCAGAGAGCTGATGGGACACCCTGGGGTATGCTTCCATAGGGAGCACATGCCTCTGTGATGTTGGGTATACAGAAAAACGAGGATATAGTGGAAATACACTATGGCATAAAACACACATTAAGTGTGACACAGCTGTACAACACTTCTTGGGTTAAGTTTAGAGTTACCCCTCCGCTTTTTATAAAAATCAGTAAAATTTACAGGAGAAATGAGGTAAGAAATGATAATTTGAATTTTTTATTTGATGTTTAGGAATATAAATTCGTCAGGAGAGTTATGTTTAATACGAGAAAAGATATATGGAAGTTAGTACTATTTGCCGGATGCGGAAGCATTCGCGGAAGGTTTCAGCAGCATGGTAGTTGTAAAATATGGCGAATATGGCGAACAGGTGTAACGGATGCCCAAAAATAATGAAGAAAACCTTTTAAATTTTTGTGAAGCCCACGGAATACTGAATTTAAGTGAGATGTAACAATTTTTAATACTTTAAGCACTGTTTTTTGTATGTTGCAAAGTCCAAGGGCAACTCTGGACTGGAGGGGCAACTCTAAACTTAAGCCCACTTCTTCGATCACTTTGTATGCTGCCTTCAAGTAGCACTTTAAATCATCATGGGTTCCTCATTGCGAACGTGTTTAAGAGCACACTTTGCATTTCGTATTTCTATCTTACTGTATATGTGAGAGGTATGATCTCGATATATCATGAGAACATATGCATCGGACTTCCAAACTAACATTTCTTCCGTATATTTTAAAGCAATTTTTCCAGCAACTGGGACAGTAGCTCTTCATTTCACCTTTTATATTATTTCCTTGTACATTAGCTCTGGTAAAGTAAACAGAGAAAGTTTATTTATCTGAAACTTTTCGATGAATATTTGTAAAAGTTTACTGCTCAAGTGATATGAAGGTGAAAATTTGTGCGGAGCAATTGAGAATACAGCAAATGTGAACTTTAAAACACACAATGCCTACTAACAATAAGCTTAATTACTAAGTCCAAGTCCTATCTTATCAACACAGTACAGAAAACATTATCATAAAATTTTACGGAATAGAGTAGTTAACTCTTGACTTACCTAACACAGATGCAAGCCACATAATTAAAAGTATTCCAGTCTCTGCGATCATATTTGTTATTTATTATCACTTCTAGTATATTATATTTGGCACGTAGGATCAAAGATTATTAGGTATAGAAACATTTCTATTTCTGAGTTCAGATATATAAATAAATAATAACCCATGCAATTTCAATAACACTAAGAACGAGTTGTTGTTACGGAAGGGTAATTACTATGTCCACTATATTGGTACTCACAATATATATAAAATAATGTGTCCTAATGTTAGTTAAAAATAAATAAGCCCCGAAATAGAGATTAGTAGATATTTTAATTCCAGTAACGTACCATGAAGTTTCGAAATTAGGCCCGTAGCTAGGAGTGACTAGGAGAAGCCCAATCCCCTTTTAACTATTGTCGGCCTCATGAAACTTTCAGCTGTTTGCTGTGTGTATATATGAGTGTAAAGTGAGCCCAAATTAGACTTCATTTCTATGTGTGCTTCCAGTTGACCATAGAGACGTCATTTAGGGGGCAGGAGGGGGCAATTGCCTCCTGAGTTTCACATACGCACAGTTATTAGAAAGATAAATTATGGGTAAACAAAGTCGGAACTGAATAGAGATGGATGTTAATTGTTAATTTAATTATTTTTTAAATTACTGATTTTAAGATATTGCAGAAAAAATGAGCCATGTATCAATAATATATATAACTACCATTGAAATTTTTAGGTAATATGAGGATGCACTTCTGTGCTTTTTCATTTGTGCTCAACAATATGAACCACAGGTGATATAATATACTCTAATGAATATATAGCTAACACATGGATATAACTTTAAAATGAATTGAAAAGGTAGAGCATACATATATGTATGTATATATACAGTGGCGTATTTAGGGGGGTGGCTTCCGGGCTTAAGCCCCCCCCCGAAATCTTACTTAGTATAGTAAAGTAAATGAAATATCTTGCAGAATTTTCAAATTTCCAGGCAAAGCCCCACCGAAAGTTAGCAAAGCCCTTCCCGAAACAAAATCGTAAATACACCACTGGATATATATATATATGAAGGATCTTGCCCCCTCCCCCCAAAGCAAAACCTGAAATGATGCTCCTGGTTGACCATACTCTTGTATGGTAGCACTTACATGTGAAATATCTTGCCTTCATCTTCTTCCACAGGCACGAGAAATAGAGTGGGTCGCTTATTCTTTGTTTCAACTATTTTCATTAATGTTAGACGGTGAAATACGTTTCTTTCCCAATGAGATCGTCCAATATCGCCAATATATGAATCTTCCGTAAGGGTGACACCTAATGGACCCTTATGAAAGAATAGGTATTAATAAACCTTATTTTCACAGTGGCAGTCCCCTCGGTACAGTCGAAATGTGGTAGTATGTTGACCCCTCCCTCACGCAGCATGATACGGGCATGATTTTTTTTGGAGGGGGTAGTAATCTGTGGCAAAAGCTGAAATTTATAATTTGTCTTTATCTAAAGTAAAGCATTTGAAATAATGATAATGAAAATATGTTTTCCTAGTCCCTGAATATTACTTTCTGAATATTATAAATCTACATTTATTTATAATAAAAAAATTAGCAATTCCTTCTTCATTATATAACAAAAGGCTAGAATTACTTTCTGAATATTATAAATCTACATTTATTTATAATAAAAAAAAATAGCAATTCCATCTTCATTATATAACAAAAGGCTAGAATTCCTAGAAAATAATAACTATCTAAGCAAAGGAAAACACAATTAACCTGTGGTAGGGTGCCAATAAATCTAGGAGTGTTTTTAATCAAGTAAGCATTGGACGAAGCATGTGGGGCATTGCGGACACGTCTGCAGAGAACAAGCTCGACAGCAAAAATAGTATGTACGTAAACTGTAGAAACACGAACTAGTCTGTGCTGGATGTCCACTAATACCAAAAATATCTAATCAAATGAGGGAAAGCGAAGCAACTGGGACTGCGCTGTGGTGACGTTGGCAAGGGTATGTATATACGTAAATATATACACTGACTTACCAAAACTCATGTTATAGTTTGTCACTGATTAGCGAGCGGAGATTACACACGTCGACCTAGGTGTTTTTTATTAACTACTGCCTAACGTATCAGGAAGATATGTGCTGGCCTTTACATTAAGCCAGACCTAGAAATAACCCAATCTTCCCCATATTCATTATGTAATAGTGAGCTTTCAAGGCGCGACACGTTCGAGACACCTTTAAAATGCACTTTCTGGTTGAATAAGTGTTCAAGCGCTAGTGTGCGTTTTACATAGCGTACATACAAACTAAAGAAGAATAACAGTTTGGACGTTTTCGCAGTGCTGGCCCCCGATACGAGTAGAATAACATAATTCTTTCGTAATGATCTACATCGAACTAAGGTCATTTATGTTGCTCAATGTAACACTGCGGTTAATCTTTAAACGGTACTCTAGACAAGCGCTTCTCAACCTTTCTTATGGGGGGCACACCAAAGCACGTTTCTAACTTTCCATTTGAGCTATGCAGAAAACCAAACATAAAAGTACATACAATATATATAAATACATACAATATATACATTAAAATTATATATATATATTAAAATTATGGAACGATTATGAGATACAAATCTCACCAGCAAATTACGTAAGACTATTGAAGAGAAACATTTTTACATAAAAGAAACTTATGACTCTTAAGCAGGAATGTGAGAAAGAATTATTACCATCAGAAATATAAGAAGATATTATATTTAAAATCTCCCGATACACCTGACATGTATTCCCGACAAACCAATGTGTTGCGACACAGCAGTTGAGAAATGCTATTATGCCTTACAATCAGTCAATTTGTTGCTAACGTAGAAATATCAACATACCTTTAAAAGTGTCCACAAGTGACGGAACTACTTAACAGAAATGTGGTTTTCCTTATCACACATCTCATAGATTTTCACAACTCCAGATGTTGGCATTACTTGAGATTTTTTCAATGTAGCATAATACTTCAATATTAGCAAAAGTATAAAGCAGAGTGGGAAATGAGGGAACTTTCAAAAGTTGAATTACGATAAACGTTAAAGGCTGTTTTCACATCATGGACTGTCAACTCTGGTCTAGGATTAGTTGACTGTACTACCGGTACTCGACGTGTTATCGTCCTTCGCTTCCTTTCTCCTGTATGCGAGGAGTGCGTGCCGTATGCCTTTTTGTTCATATACCGATACTTACGACACGAGGTGTAGGGCCCAATAAAAAATTCACCGTCCAAGACCCACCGGGAAATTTCCCGGTTTCCCGCCTGGCCAGTACGGTCCTGCTGCTAAAACGAAATATCCTGAGTAATGGTTTTCTGGTGAGTTTTTGCTATTCATACGCCAGTTGACGTGCTGCTGAGGCTGAGAGGCCATAATTTACCTTTGATGCTATTATTAGATAATCTTCCAAAAGTTCTTCTTCCCGATCAGAGAAAATATCTCAAGGTTTCCGATTATGAACAAACGAAACTCTTTTTCTAGAAGCTCTTGTCTACATTTTCCTCACATAATGATACAAAGTGTGTTTGTCAATTGTTTTCCTATACCAATTTCTTTACTCCTGTTCTAGTCTGAACATAGATGCTTAAAGCTCTAAAAATAAATCAGTCATCTAAAAATAAGTCAATCGATTAACCAAATTTATAAGCTGAAATTTGATTATCCATAACCAGGAAAGCACCTGAAATCAAACGCTCTAATTAAGAACTAGAAGAGGCATTAATGCGGACACAAGAGCTTTAGTATGAATAAAATATTCGGTTTTCTATATAAAATATATTTTATTCTTGTATGTCTTGTTAAATTATATTCATCAGGGACAAGCTGTGACTACCTGCTGGAGAAACCAGTTTAGTGTAATATGGCAACATCGAGAAGCTAAAAGAAAGTCTGCAAAAGATGCACTGCAAACAGAAAGTGGAAAATAAACTATATTTTTATCATCCACTTTCACATATATTGTCGGGAAGTTTGAGACACACTGAACCGGCAGGAATGAGACGTCTCAAAGCTACCCTACTTTAATGTCCCAAAACTCCTCATCCCGCCCATTTCTTAAAAACGTTTGTGCACAAATACACTCTCAATTGCAAAGTGGTAATCATGTCTACCAAATAAACAACGAAACCTTCAATTTAACGGTCATGCAGAAAGACAAAATGATTTAAAATATACTATGTGTTGAAAGCATTTTATTTGCTACAAAGGATAAAATAAACATATCTTAATTTTTTCTTTGTTTTCTTTGGACACAACGTGGTCCTCACTTAATCAGCACAGTTCAACAAGTAAGGTACGAAATCCGTTCTTACTCAGCATCCATCTAGCAAACATCACAGAATAAGACCCAATATATCACTCCTTCCTCGTCCGATCCTTCTCAAGTCTTCTGCATTTGTTAAGACCCTAATATTTCCTAATACGATATAAAGGGATAGGTTTGAACTCATATGCAAAGTTTTACATTTTGTTCATAACAGGAAACGAGATTAATATCCAGACCCTAAATAAATTCGAAAATAGCTGAATTGCTAAGGGAACATTTCAATAGTGACTTTTGCCTTCGGAAAATATAGCAATAGATGAATCAGTTACTTTATGGAGGGGAAGATTAGGTTTCAAGTAACATATTTCAAGCAAGTCAGTGAAATTTGGTATCAAAACTTTTGAGCTCTGTGAATCTCGTCACGCTTTTTGTGGGATTTTTTATGTACGAGGGTAAAGGTACTGATATTATTACCGATATTAATGTCACAGTTGGAAAGACGAGAAAAGTTGTAAAACTGAGGGAACCTCTAACCTAACAAATACACAAGACAGGAACAATACTTTATAAGTGTAACATGTAATTTTTATTTTTATTATTATTTTTTATTATCATTATTTATACATTTTTGGGTAGAGCAATATTTCGTTTAGAATTCCTGAAAATTTCATTGTAATTGAGCATATGTGTTCTAAAGATACGTTCAATTTTGTCACGTTATGCGAAAATTGTTGTTTTGGTGATTTAAAACAGTGGTGCCCCCCTCATATCCATGACGCACCCCCCCCTCAATTGTCTATCCGTAGGTGTTCTTCCATGAAAAAAAATCTTTTCGATTAATTTTTACACCCCCTTAAACATATTTAAATAGATCTAACCCCCCAAAATATTTCAATGATGCAGTATGCGTAATAGCCTCCCTTTGTGGGCACTCCTGTTTACAATTACCGCCTCTCGCAGCAGCTGATGGGTATTTAACTTCCGACTTGAGGGGTTAAATATCGTGGTTATTTGTAATCGTGCTATCTTTGACAATCTGCATGCTTATCCTGCGTAGATCGTTATCAACTCACGGAGAAAGCGATTTCATAGTTATTTTCTACCTTTGAATAAAGAAAATCTGAGGGTCTAATAAATTTATTAGCTACTTAAGCTTGAAGTTAAAATTGACATTGGAATTTATTCGCACCGTAGCTAATTTCAGTTATATATTTGCAACATTAATTGTCTGAAGGAGAATCAGAGAATGATCCTGTGGTTGGATTTGCGTGCTACTGTTTCGGAAAAGTACGAAAAGACTTTTCGAAGTACTCTTGCAAAATTATGAAGAGGTATATGATTACTCGAAAGAGGTATATGAAATGATTACTCGAAAGAGATTATTTCAAAATTAATATTACATCTCGACCATGGAAGGGACGACGGCTCCTGAACATAATCATGAGCTCAATTCATTAATTGAGGAGATTAAAAATATGCGCGAAGAGTGGACAGAATAAAGCTCGAACAAAACTGGAGAATCTGTAACAAATAATATCCAAATCTCTTCAAAGAGCTACGGGGACTGAGAAAGTGCCGATTCCAAACATGGCACTAAAGCGCGACATTAGGTGTCAACGACGAAGGATTTTACTTGGAGAACTAAACAGTCTTAATTAAATTCAGTTAGTCAATTTCACTCTTTCACCATGTGTTTATTGTATTTTTTCCGGATCTTTGTAGTTGGAAGTATGTAACTAATAGTCGTGACAGAGAAACGAATTTAATACGAATATATTAAAATAAAAAAAGTAAGTCTGCATTTATAATTCCAATATGCCTGTATGTACTATCATTAGCGCATAGGTTTCTAAAGCTAATGCTCCTTTAAGCGCATATAGGGTTAGATTTTATAGAAAATATGCATTTACCTAGGTATAATTTCATATAGAACGATCTTTGGATGAACGTAGCTTATTCTATTTCCAGATATATTTCCGTATCTTCTATGTTTCCAGATTCCAGATTAAAGATTTATGTTTTGATATGGAAATATTTTAGGGAAGGAGTAATTAATTATGACTTAACACTTTCAATTAGCTACTTAAAAGGTGTGCTATATTCCTTTCCTTTTTTCAGAGGGCAAGTGGGTTACCAGAGATTCTGAGCCAGGGAGGTTACTGCTGTAAGCTAATAGACAAGCGCCTGGAAATAAGATCATTATATTCACTTCTAGCCTCTCCTTAAATAAGTTAGAAAGTACATCGACATGGTATGGTGATGGTAGTTTTTCTATGCGTTCTGAAATATGTAAGCAGATATATATCATTTGTGCAGTTCTTGGTGATTGGTATACGCTTTTTTCTCTGAAATAAAAATAGACATATTTATAAAGAAATGTTGGAAACTAATTGAATACGAAGATACTAAACAATTTGGTAAGGTGTTGGATGGATTAACTTTTATTTTATTGGATTTCTCTTTTGTTGAAGGAGGATTTTTTTTTTATTTAAAGGAATTTATATCTGAAGAAAAATGTATAATTTATTCATTTACTTTGAATATACATTTGTAAATAGAAAATTTTACAATGTTAAGTGTAATTCAAATAACATTCTTCATGAAAAATTTAGAAGCATTCCTCCCATCTTTCCAAAATAAACGTGAAACTTTATCAGGCTACGACTGAAAAGAAAGAGCGTACGAACAATTTAACAGAAAGATGAAATCACTCCTTTAGTGCTCTTGTTAGTCATAATCGCTTCTTCTGAACAACCATTTGTAACGTAAGTAAAGACCAAAGTATCGAGGAAACCCAAATTAATAAAGCTGAACTAAAAGTGTACTCTTAATAAAGAAGGAAAAGAAAAACCGTGAAAATGGATAAGAGATTGTTCGAATTATTTAATGAATTTAAACATGGCAAACGTGATGTTCCAAGCTTCAGGCACTTGTTCACAGTATTAAATTTTGAAAATGTGATACTGTAAGTATGTTTTGGTATGTGATCTTATAAATAATTTGACAACTTACGAAATGTGCAATGTAATAATGCATAATATTATATTAAGGTGATTGGTATAAAGGCACAGTGTATTAAAATGTATAATATAATGTATTAAAAGTATTAAACGGTGGCTGATTTCATGGCAGGTTTGTTGTGAATTCTTGTCTACCACTTTTAAGGACGGAAAAACTTGATTACAACTGGTCATTTAGGTTTTAGAAGAAATGAAAGTAGTGTGGGAGTATTGATCAACTATAATGTCGAAAGAAACGGAAACAGTAATGACCAGGTATGTGATTTAGTTAATTTAGTATTTGTAAGTATGTTCGAAAAATGTGGATAACTATCCCAAAGCACTTGTTCCTTTCATTTCTACGTTTGGTCATTTATATAAATGCACGGTATTATTCAATCTGTATCAAAAGCAATAATGTCGATAGTTCTTGTGGTCTCGATTAATGTATCTTGTATTCGTCCGTAGGAAAAATTCACTACAGCAAGCTTACACCTCTTTCTCTTTTCCATTTCACCCAATTAATAATAAACATTTCGAAAAAACACTGAAATAAAAAATCAGCTTATCTAAAATTAGTGCTTTCCTTGTGTTCTTGCCGTATAAAAAGTTTTTTTTCTATATACAATGGGTCTTTTCTTCTTTCCCTTAAAATATCACGTAGACTTCCAAGAAAGCTCTAGTGGACTTTGTCAGCTTATACCATTAATCAGGTAGGATTTTGTCCAACAGTCATTAATGGCGCTCTTCAACTAGGGAATACAGTTTTGCAACCGTTGTTATAGAATACTAGTGCTATCAAAAATGAGTCCTGTGTCAAGAAATTTATAGCAATCACACAGTCTAAAGGAAAAATGAATATCATTGACAAAATTCAAATAGGTATTTACATTAAAATGTGATTGAAAGTTTAGATATAGTCTCCAGACTACAGACTAAGAACTCGCCTGTGTAGTAAACGAAACAAGATCTGTTCTTCTACGAAAATTGCGACTATTGTTCTCCTCGATATAAAAACCTGAAAAATGTTCGCGCAGCACCAGAAAAGAGTTACATTGGAAAACTTTGTAAAATGAAAAAATATATCATTTCGTGGTTTGGAATATTATGAAGGCTATCTAATAATTGTTGTATTCTAAAAACAAGAAAGGAAAAAAAGAAAAATCAAACCCTCGTTCTTCTCTTAAGCCTTTTCCCAAATAGCTGGCGTCGGCTAAGATCACAAAATTAAACGGAACAAAATTCAAATATATTATTAAAACTCGAATCTTCAGTTGAACGAAGATATGAGATAGGCGACTTGAACTTATTTCTGCACCACAATAGAATCCCTCATAAGAGGTAAAATAAGAGAAATGTACCAAGATTTCAATAATGCGTGTCCAAAATCACTCAAGCTTTTCGCCCATAAAAATTTTGACACGGTCAATCGTCCTAAGGTTTCGAAATTCGGATTCGGCGTAACAATATGCATCGTATTCATACCATGTGTTTGGTCCACTATACAAAACATTTTGGGGATGTGTAGCTGTGTTTCGTGTGTATAATCCCTATCCAAAATCGATCATAAAAAATTGACACAGTCTTGGAGATTCGAAATTTGGATTCAGCGTAACAAAATGCATCAATGCCATACCCTGAGGTCCACTGCACAAGTTTTTTGTGTGTGTGGCTGCGTAATTGTAAATTTATTTGAATGTTATATGCATAGATAGAGGGTGCTATCCCAGTTTAGATATCCATAGATCTGTAAAAACTAACAAGAAATATCAAATTTTATTTCAAAAGGTGGTGATCTTACCTGTGACATCCCTAACAAATTAAAGAAATGTAATTCAAACTATGATTTTAAGCACCTAATAATCTATTAGTAAGCCATGATGAACTGACTTCGAATCTCAGCAGTGGCTTATGCGATGATTCGGAACATAAAAGCTGCAGGCATCTAGTAACATGAGAAACACAATGTGTTCCCACAATCCAGGCTTACATGCACATCTACCGTCGCGGGATGCACCTGTACCCTTTGAAATCAACGCAAAGAGGCCACCAGATTCATCCTGCCTTGACTTGGTTAGATAGACATCGTACTTTCTAGTTCACCTAACTTAGGTTGGTTTGAATTTTTGGACTGTCGCTTCTATGACGTAACTCCACAACATAATCATATACCGATTAATCATTTCTAAAGTTAATCTGCACCGGTGAATTCAACTATCTCACAAAAAACAAATTTATAACGCATTAGTAGTCTATTTCACGAAACAAGAAGTCACAATTCGCGAATTCTTGTATGGATATATAAACTAGGATAGTGCCAAATTATGTGTAAAAACAATCAAGTGAGGTCTAGAATATTATCTTTCATTATATCCAACAGTAGCGGCTCGTAGTCTCTACAAGCACCGGTTGCAATGTTGCAATATCAAAGGTATGTAGGTACGCGCAAGTGTTCCCCTCCCCCAGCATTCTTGAGTCTTATCCAAGAAATATTCAGGAAATATGAAGAGGAAAGTCTTTTAACCTCTATTTGTATATTATTGATTAAATTATTTCTCTAATATTAATTTAATATATAAGCTATTTCCTTTTTTTTTCAAACAACCACTATCAATGTACGTTTATACACTATTTATATACAAAACCTCTACACTCATGTTATTGAACACAAGATAAATCGAATATATAGTATGTGCTGTAAGCCATGAATGATGACGTTAATCCGAAAAGAAGAAAAAAAAAGCAAGAAAATTGCATGCACGCAGTTAAACAAAATTATTTAATTATATAAACTATGCATTATTTTAGAGTGGAAAGTCTTTCTTCGATCTTTCGGGCTTCAAATTTTTCTATGACTTTATTGAATTTTTCTATGACTTCATTGACTAATCTGAAATGCTGCTCGCCAAGTTTCTCGGAATAGAAAGCACCGCTACCGCAAATATTTTCCGCTTTATTTTCTTTAGGGTCCAGAAACATCTCTCTCCTCCGACAATATACATTTTGTTAGCATTTCTTTGTATAAATATACGGAACAAAAAGTCCATTTTCAGGAACCACGTATTTTTTTTGTCTGTAAAGAAGCATGAAATCTAAGATGTTTTCCTTTGAAAATGAAAAAAAAAATAGTTTAACATTCCAGCAAATTAGGCTAAAGAAGACAGATGAGTATTGAAAGTGAATGATTTATGCTCTCCGCCGGAAATCGAACACAGAATCATGTGCACGATAGACACAGAGGTAGGAATTAGACCAGTAGTAAGACATTTTCTTCTTGGAGACTCGATTGACCCCCCCCCCCCCTTAGAATAGGATTTTTTTTTTAATAAATCTTATCTCAAGAATTTTCACCTTTGGATTATAAATGTTAAATAAAATCTATTGACTTCGAACGACCGACCCCCAAACTTTCAGCCTGGATCCGTCCCTGCTACCACCACTTATATTTGTTCTTTGCGAGTTTATGTTTTGTGAATAACTTCTTTCTTCCACGCGTCTGTATCTTCCTCACCCTATCAATTGAGTCAAGCGCTGCTAAGCGGAGGAATTCGTAACTATTACAGAAGCTGACCAGTTGCGGAAAAAATGCAACCGTAAGGGACCAATACGGGAAGATACGAGCGTTGCAAGAATAAATCCACTTCTCCATGTTAAGAGATAGGAGCTCGCTGCCATATGCTCAATGTTACTGCTTCCAGTGGCAACGTTCGCTGCCACTGGAAAGGTAAATCTCTCTCTTTCTTTCCGTTTTTTAATTGACTTTTTTCAGAAATGCATCAATACTGTTTTGCGCTCAAGAGCAAAGGTTTATTTTTTACTGATACACTACTTTAACGCTTAAAAATATTTTTAGTATTAAAAAAAATATCCGGTTGCACAACTATGCAACATATAGTACCAGCCGCCACTGATATCCAATCATTTTCATCAAATTTTTGACTGAAATATTATAATACGTAACAATTACTTATACAAAAACTCATTGATTTAGGAGATAGAGACATAGTTATCACACTGAAGATATACAAGAAATAAGAGAGAAGAAAAAGAAACAAGATTTAACAATTATATGCATTTTTGCACTTTAAGAGTCCTGATATTCATCTAACAGAGATTATTTTTGCGTAATTTATTCTGAATAGAGTTTATTGAGAAATCTGAAAATCTAGGCAACTTTATATACTTGCTTTATCTTCTATTTCAATAAATAAAATAAAATAAATGAAAAGATGAAGATAGAAACTAAATTGTTTATATTTGTATGGCTAGCAGGGATCCTAGGTGAGTAAAATTCTATGATTTCTACTTTAGTACTTTCCAGAATGTTTTGATGAATTAGAAAAATGTATATTGGGTAAAGAAATTAAGATTATGTATGTAGGTGTAGTTTTGGCGCACCACTAGAAATAATTGTTGATAAATTATAATTCGTTCACTAATTTACTTCTTGTCTCCTAAAAGATTTGCGCTGGGCGACATGAAAGTATCTCACTTGCCATAGATAAAATTCAAGGTGGCAGCTGAGAAAATTGTTGAAAAGTTACAATTCTTTTTCGATTTGCGTATAAATACGGTTTTCAGATATACGACATAAGAACTACAGTACAAATGCACAAACCAACCTGTGCTGGGTGACCACTAAAAAGCACGAATACTATCTAACCGAGCCAGCGTAGGGTGAAGCTGGTGATCCTGCGAGGTAACGCGGGGGTGCGTCCGAAGGAAAGAGGTGCGTCAGCGAGGACAGTGAAAAAGGAGTGGATTTTGGCAAATATGCGAGTTTCAATACTACTTGTCATGGCCTAACACCAGTAACGTACCATTTGTAAACATAAAATACAGCTTCTGTACACTGTGCAGAAATACACCGCCTGCGGAAAATAACTTCTAATAGAGTAATCTTTCATATGCACTCACTTATTTTATCCACCGTAAAGCACTTGTAATGATTTTACACTAGTAACCATACACTTGTAAATCTGAAACGCAGTGTATTACTTTATTTAAAATTTTGTCGCCTGCAGAAATATGTTCCCTATGAATATATCTTTTCATACAAAGTATTCAATTTCACCTGTAAATCTTCCAAAATGTGGTGCGCCAAAACTAAACCAGCACCACATTATGAATGTATACTGGACGTTTGACAATTATATGATGAAATAAATAAGCTAACTCTGGTGTGGCTATCCTCACATAATGGATAATCCGTTATCTTTAAGTTATACGCACTATCAGTACCTCATCACGTAAGGTAAGGAACATTACATGATGACCAACAATGTACCATACTACTCCCTTCGGCATTTATTCTCAAATTGGTCGTCCGCCTGGTTTTCGACAAAAAGCGTACGAAAATTCAAAACTCATAAATTTTTAAGACTGCTTTAAAAGGGTGTACTAGAGTAGAGTAAAGTAGTGGTAAGCAGGGTAAGGTATGGTCGGGTTAGCTAAAGGTTAGGGAAGTTTGGACCTATTTTGTTTAAAAAAATAGAGTGTAATTTCTCGTCTCTCCGTAAGGATACCAACTGGAGTGTCTGTGTACACATGCAGCCATATTCAGAAAACAGATGCCTGTTACTTTCTCACAATCCAACCATCCGGTAACCTTGTGCGAAATAGTTCTCTCAGTTTGATAAGTGGTTCCATATTTATAACTGTTAATAGAGAATAAACGTAAGTTCCTCTCTCCTTATATATCAAGCACACAAAATAGCAAATTATCCCATTTTTCCCGGTAAATTTTCAAAATTTTGCTACAAACGGACGAACAACGAAACTTGTCCCCTCCCTTGCACTACCTAACAAGAAAAAAAAAAGACAGAGAGAGAGAGAATACATATAACATTAGGGTACGGATTCTCCTTGCGGGCTGAAATTGGCATTAAAGTACGAAAACATCTTCGTTAACTGCATACCAACCATACCAAACGTTCTTGTATGGACGCACCACTGGGACGATGCCGTGGCCTGAATCGGTTTAGATGCAAAACCAGTATGCAGTCTCTTCTCAAACAAGTTGAGCCAATGGCAATCGTAAAATCGTTTGCGTCACTAAAATCCCGGCGTTGTTAAAGAATATATAAGCGAATTTTAGAGTGAAATGTATAGAGTTTACGTTTCACAGAAGGAATTCGGACCTATCCTAATCTAACCGTGCCTTTCCCTATTCGATCGTAACCTACTTGTATGTTACTCTACATATATTCGCTACTCTACCCTAACGTAATCTTCATTAGTATATTCTACGCTATTATATATGAATCTAACTCTATGATATCCTACCCTACTTAACTCTATTCCACTGGTCTCTATCGTACTCTACGTTAACATAGCTATAGCTTACTTTCTTATTTTTTTTAAAAAATTTACTCTAACCCTACCCCTTCGGTACTCTTTTCTACGCAAACCTAACCGTGCCAAACTCTACTTTACTCTGCCTGCTTCTACACTATGTTTCCTGATTTAAACTACTCAATGTTACGCTACTGTTTCCCCTTACTGTACTCTGCTCCTATATTCTCTTCCACAGTGCTTTAACTTTCATTATTCTACGTCATTTTAATCCGATATCCCGAAACCGAATCTGAAATCGAGAAACTGCAAGAGAATATTTTTTTCCATCTTCGTTAGATCTCAAGGACCACCTCCTGAAACTTGCTACGACCTTTTCTTTATAGCTTGTATATACATGGTGATCCACTTAATATGACATCTTTTTGTAACTTCTAAATTAAGTGACAGAAATAACTGTAAATTTTATACCAAGCAAATATCAGAAAACGGAATAGTTTGACATTCTCGACAATATCACCAGATTAAACAAAATTTCATTTTTTCAAGAAGCTTTACGGCAAGTTATTACAAATTTCAAACCTTCATGTAAAACGAAACATTAAAATATTACACGTTTCATTCATTGTTCCCAACTAAACATGCAACAGACAAGGGCGCCCAGGTTGTTGTTTCCAAATGGGCAAGTGTAAATTACGTTTCAAATATGGTTTCAAATTTTGCTGTAACTAATGTAAAAAATGTATATAGGGTTACTAACAATTCTATAGGGTTTTCGAAATTCTGAAGTACAATATCCTCTAGGGGGCGAGCGCCCCACCTTGCCCCACTGATGGGCGCCCTTGGCTACAGAATCACAAATATCCAAATTTAGAAGGGTTCTATAACAGTAATACAGCAACTGAAAGAAACGAGGCGGTGCATATCGAAAGTAACTTTGTGTCAGATATATGACAATGATGAGATGCATTTCGGATAAGGAGGATTGAAGTTACAAGAAATTGAAGAATATTTTAATGCCGGCTTTGTTTCGGAAAAATGCTTTGTTATGCATCGTATCTATGGAGTTGCATGGTTTCCAACAGACAAGTAATCATAATGTCTTTCACAGAAATTTGACTTCTTCTAACATTCCAAAGATGTTATAAATATTGGCTGTTTGGAACACTGCTTAAAATAACGAATTTGTAAGGAATTTTAAAAATGACTGTTACTTTCCTTTGCATCAACGCATAAAATTACAGCGATAGTATTTTTAGGTGTATTTACAATACTTTTAAGCAACGTTGCCAAATTTGCCGATATTTTTGTTTAGACCTACCATATCTCATAAACGGTTTAGTATATTAAATTGATGTAAACAATAATATGATTACTTTCTCAATAGAAAACCATGTAACTAGTTATATATGATGCTTGTCCTAGCACTTTTTTCGAAATAGGGCCTCAAGTTTGCATAAGAAAAGTAAATTTTCAACTTCTTGTGACTTTGTTCCTATTTGTCTGAAATGCATCATATCATGGTCGTAGAGTGCGACATTAAGTTACATTAGATACTGTATATACCGCCTCATTCGTCTCAGTTTCTTTGTTACTGTTATAGAGCCCGTATAAATTTTGATATTTAGCATCCTTAGTTGGCAACACTGATTAAAAACTGTTAACTTTAATGTTTCGTTTTATATGTAGCTTTTATTACACCGCAAAAACGGAATTTCTCTCTAATTACCCTCCTCCTATAAACCCGAGCTCCCTAAGGATAGAACCATACACAGAAATGAAATCTTTGTTTCTCCTATAGGAGAAGAGACGAAGCTAGTGATTAAGATAGTGACAGTGTGGTGGAGAGAACTTATAAATAAAACCCAGCTAAAGACTAAAGACATGAACGTTGCACAAAAGAAGAGTGAGACATGAAATGACATATGGAAAATTAGTGAACTATTGCCGTATATGATAGACACAACATACACAAGATAGTGAGAACTATTGCAGTGAATATCCGGTGGCATGAAGTCAAACCCTTGCCCCCCATTGTAATTAACTTGCTGGAAACATAAAGTGATGCGGACAGCAAGTACAGGTGACGAAGAATACGTGCAGTTTTACTATACGGATGCACTCAGAAATTCATTAAAAAAAAACATACTTCTTTCTCTTTGGTGTCACTTTCTGTAGCTTCAGCAATCATTTTCGAGGTGTGCTCTTGCATTCTCCGGTGCAGGTTCACTTTAACAGGTCTTCTACAAGAAACAACCTGTACTAGGGGGACACAAATCACTAATATCACAACGAAAAGTAGTAGTACTAGTAGTAGTAGTACAAAGAGTAGAAGTAGGAGTAGTAGGAGCAGTGATTTATCTACACCCCCTAACAGAAAATATTTTAAATGATCTTACCTGTAGGCAGAACGGGAATTCCGTTCTGCCTAATATTTGGAGACAGGGAATTCTATGCGAGGAGTAAATTTTTATGGAAATACAGCAGCAAAAAGCTTGACTCCTACCGTGTTTGTATCCAGATCGGAACTCGTGTAAAAAAAAAAAATGGCTGTAGTAACGAGCTCGGGAACCAAATCCAAGCTGTCAAAATGCAAGGAAAATTGTGAGGAGGACAAAATCCAAAGGACAAAATCACAGGACTATATAATGGATATGCACACCCTATATGATTATCTTTTCCCTTCAATTGTCATATATGCTAAAATGTTATCTGCATGTTTCAACTGAAATAAGTGTTTCTTTTTTTTTAAATGCTGATAACTCGTAAAATGCGTAAATCTGTTAAATAGAAGGACGCATATCTTTTTGCTACAACGAAGCCAAATATAACATTAATTGACAAAAAAATACCTTCTTCTTTTATGCCCTTACTAAGGATATTTATGGTGACTTTTTTATTTTTGAATTGGGGGCTATAGCCCCATGTAAGTCACTGGCACGGGCAAAGAGCATTAGAATGTTAATTATGTGACAGTTGTGAAAAATCTGACGCTCACTGACATTTCCGAAACAGAATTTTGAATTTTATGAAGATCCTCGTCTAATGCTTCGCCCCCTGTGCCCCCTAAGGCGGTGCGTTACCAAATTAACATTCCACATTTGAAAAATGCATATTCTATTGCTACAATCACGCCAAAATTTCACGTTAATTGACAAAAGAGACCTTCTTCTTGTATGTCCCTACTATGGATATTTATGGCGAGTTTTTTTTTTTATTTTTGAAAGTGGGCTATAACCCCATTATCAGTCACTCTTAAATGTAAGGAGCATTGGAGCATTCATTCTGTGACATTCGTGATTAATCTGACGCTTACTGGCATTCCGAAAATAAATTTTAGGATTTTAGTAACACATTACCCAGTACCTTTTTACGCCTCTTGCCCCCAAAAGGGAGAAAACTGCTTCCAAAATTTAACATTGAATCTCCCGTAAGGAAAATGAACTTTCGTGTTTACGCCCTTAAAAGGGGGGGCATACAGCAATTTCCTCTTATTGCCTTTAGAAATTCGAAAAATTCAGATACTGCTCAATATATATTAAACACGTGCGGTAATAGAGAACACAGAATCAGAAAACTACATTTCATATCCTTGCTGTTTTTGAGTAATTTCTTTTTGTTTGTTCTCCCGAAACTTCACGGAAGTAACTCTGGCTCCTTTTCACAATACGAATGTACTTGGAAGTTCTATCTTAATATTTGACTCGATAATTTAAAAAACATTAAATTTTCTGCGTATTACTTGTGGTAAATTAAAATGGTCCAAAGTTTCCATAATAACAATGGAATTTCAATGTTAGGAGACGTAATTTAATTCACAAAGTTCAGTTTAGATGTAAGAAACTAATTGGTACATTTACTTTTGCTAAATATACTATTTTGACCTTCGTATAGAGCTCTAACAATAGGCCCGTTTTCAAGAGCTCCGATTTGCTAAACAAAATTAAATTAAATAGACTTTGAACATTGGATAAATAAGAGATTTTAACTTAAAAATCACATTTAAGTATAAGGTACGTCTAAAGTCTATACTTACTTACCGAAAATTCTATTTCAGTAAAAATATTAACTAACCATGGGTTGTCCTAATGAGCACAAACGGGACCAAAATAATAGAACATCACCACTTCGAACGAAAGATGCAAACCATACGAAACACTTCACTATTATGTTGACATTTAAGTCGACTAAACAATTCGCAGGGAGCGGCTGTTCGGCACCAGTGTGTTTGGTACTGGTGAACACGCACTTCGCTCTCTTGACCCCTAAACGGCCAACGTGAGACCAATGAACTCACTACGTATAGTCTTTATTCGGCTGGAAATTATTTGTTGCTAAATAGATATCTCTTTATAGATGTGCAATCGGTAGGTAATGCAAAGTGTGAATACAATTCGGAATTGAAGAAATATACACTATTATACTTTTAGAAAATGTATTTGTTATTTCGTAACACAAAAGGCCAAGTTGAGTCCAATGGACTCGTTACTAATTTGTGTTATATATTTGAGTTCCCGGTGGTAAAAAAAATATATATATAATTTTTCTTAAAATATTAATTAAATGGCACGTTATTCTGAGTTGGTTCTTGTGGTGCAGGTAGTGGAACTGTTAGTGTATGTCAGTGTTAGTGGAAGTGCAGAAATGACAGCTTCTTCTTATACTGTGCGGTGTGATGAAATAACTTGCTAGTTGTTGAAGGATGAAGATGATTTTATTGTGTGCAGGGAATTTGAAGATAGCGGAAGTGATTGGGAAAGTGAAGCGTCAGAAGTTTCTGATATGATTAGTGATTCTGGGAATGAAGGTGTTGGGAATTAGTACAGAACTAATGAAAAGATTTTCCATGAGAAGGATGAAACCACCTGGTTTTCTGAACCTCCTGGACCACAGAAGACGAAATCTCAGGCCATCATTAGGAGAAAAGTCAATAAGGTTATCCTTTCTCCTAATAAAACAGTCGAAAATCCCTTAGACGCTCTCTTATTATTTATTCAAGACTATTGTTCAGTATACCAACGAAGAAGCGGTACTTGAACACAGAAGACGCAACATGCAGAATCAGTAGAAGGCGGCCGATGAGAGAGAATTGAAGTGTTTCCTTGGACTATTGCATATTGCTGGTCATCTCAAAGCCAAAGATCTGAACATAAAAGTGCTATGGGACAAAAATTTGACCACCAATATATCAGTAAAAACAGGTTCAAGTATTTGTGCATATTCATCCGATATAATGGCAAAACAACAAGAAGTGACAGAAGAATCAAAGATGAACTGTCGCTAATACTTGACGTTTGGGAAAGAATGAAACAATGTTTAAGAAAGCACCACGAGACAGGGGTAAATTTGACTGTTGACGAAACAGCTTGTTCCATTCCCAGGTAGGTGTCAATTTACGCAAAAAATGCCGTCCAAACCTGATAACTATGGGATGAAAATATGGTAGCTAGTAGATTCGAAACCATGCTACACTTTGTATGGTATATCTTATATTAGGAAAGAAAATAACACAACAACTAAAAACGTGGGACAAAATGTGACCTTGCACTTGGCGGAGCCTCATTTTCAGAGTAAAACAAATATCACATTAATAAATATTTCACACATTTTGATCTCGCCAACACACTGCTTCGCAATGGTCTTGCGCTAGTGGGAACAGTGATAAACAAAAAAGAGCTTCGTTCCACCTGAATTTTTGCCAAGCAAAAGGAACGAAAAGGAGTCACCAATATTTGGTTTCCAGAAAGATTTTTCATTTGTATTTTATGTCCCTAAGAGGAACAGATCTATAATTCTTCTCTCCAGCATGCACCATTCTAGAGACGTTTACGTAACAAAAGCAAGAAAACCAGACATAGTGTTAAATTATAATGAGACTAAAGGAGGTGTAGACATGTTGGACCAATTCATCCATGAATATTCACTCAAAAGAAAGACCAACAGACGGTCATTTGCTTTTTTCATGAATATACTTGATGTGTGTACTATTGCCGCCTATATTGTCTGGAGTATATTACATTCTGATCGGAAGACTTCCAGAAAAGACTTCATGACTGCAATCCCAGAAAGTCTCATCCAGCAACATATTGACAATAAAAGTGCTGTAGGTTTTCAGAAATCAATCCAGTCTGCTGTTGCTGAGTTGAAACATAGTGATGTAATGCATGTTAGCAAAGTAGTTGGAGAAATAAATAAAAAAGTGTTACTTCTGTGATGTTTGGAAAGAACGTATGGAAAGGGAAACTTGCCCGACTTGCCAAAATCATGTTTGTTCTGAAGTTTCTATTATGCAAATCAACAAACACGTGAAATGAAGTATGTCCTTTTGTAGTTTCAGAAGAGTACAAGATCTTTCTAAACCGGCAATCATATTACTTGTATTGTTTCTAAAAGCTTACAGCAGCTTGTGAAAGATGTTTCTTTATAATTGTGTAGTTTAAAAAAAATGTTTTCTTTTAACCCTTTCAGACCTGGTGGTCACATTTGTGTACATTAAAATTTAAGCTTAATATAATTACTCTGGAGGATTCTAAATGGCTGGGTTTTTATGTCAGAATTCTTTGAACTTTTCTAAATCACTTTCCACTATTTCTGTGGTGTTTTAATCTGTTGTGAGGAAGCAATGCACATTTCTTGTAGACTACTTGCAGGAGTTATCACAATGGACAAAGCTCACCCACGTAGGCTGTTTTATTCTTGGCGAAACAAGCTATTTGCAATAAATTCTCTTTTTGTTTTAGTGATGTATTTTGAGTTTCTAAACTATATAGGTCACAATGATGTGTTCGATTAATCCCATTTTTATTTTACATACGTATTTCAACCCTAACGCACGCAAAATGTTTCGTCCATAATTCTCTAAATATGACATCCGCAAACAAATTGACGGTTGTATTTCATTTGGTAAGTCATAAAGAATAATAATTCAAAATAACAATAACACCGGAGAGTAAACAAAAAATCAGGTCTGAAAGGGTTAAAATGTTCGATTAAACTATCTTGTTATTTGTTCCACCAAAATTTTACATCAGATGGCAACACTGATGCGATTGTACACACTATAGGAACACGTTTTTGTTATACTTACATGTTCTGTAAGAAACATTTAAAAATATTATACGAAATAACACTTTGCAACACAATGTAAGGTCTGATAATATGTTTCAACAGTGAGTCCATTGAATTCACATTGGTTGTTTACATCAGGAAAACAGTTTGGCCCTTTTACACGTTCCCATATCTCTAAATATATTAACATACATACACACCGTTTTAAAGCTAAAGAAGCGATCTACAACTTTTCTATGAAGTGTTTCTACAAATCATCGAATACACAAAAGTTAAAATATATATATAAAAAAAACAAAAAAAAACCGGAAAAATTCATATAAAAATGTAATATTTTACACATTTCTACGAATATCTCTTAAAGTATTAGACCTAGCGAAAATTGTTAGGAATGACTTTGTTTAGACGGTAGTTCAAGGAAGAAAACTGCAAAAAGAGTTTGAAGATCGGATTAATAATAGCGGAGATATGGGCGATAATCAAAAACCTTGCAAATTTGATGTTAAAGGGGGGTAGAGGGGAAAGTACCATCACCAATAGAGCTGTATCTGCACTGAATATCGTGGCTGTCAGGTGACCGAATTCCTAGATGAGGGTAGGATGTTCGTCCTAATGATGGGAGGTCTTGTAACTTTTCTAATGGATCTCGTACATACTTGGGCAATGACCTATCCCGACTAGTGTTTCTTCCCTTGGAAAGTGCTTTCAAATCTCTGCTGCAGCGATCATGTTCCAGTGATTACTGAAGGCCTGCATATTGATGATATATATTATCGCCTTTTACCAACTGGAAGCGTACTTAAAACCCAACATTCAGCGGCTATCTGAGTTTTATCCTCCTGATAATATTGGTGTTGTGCTGCATAGATCTGTTTGAACAGACTGTTATCAACGCTACCTATGGTGCCATTCCAGAACGCGAAGGTGAAGGTGACTTCCATGGTGGCCCATTACATGGGCAACATGAGGGAAGCGTCCCTCAAAATTTTGTGTAAGAGACGAAATGGGTGAAAGCTGGAAGTACTATATAAAAATGTGAAAAAAATAGGAACAAATGAACATTATAGGCCAAGGGGGTGATAACTCCTTTCCTGGGGAATTTTCACCACTATGTTAGTAACATTCCGTAGGGTTTCTAGTATCAAAAGATAATTGTTGCTCAACATATAAGTGCAACACCTGGGTCCTGGGATCCTTAATCCTTTAGCACCTGTGTATAGTTACAGACATCCATGGGATCTCTTTAAAACACCATAGAACAAACCTTCAAACAGTGGTTCAGGATGAGCAAAAACCTGGCCAAAACCTATAATTGTTTATAACAATGTGCAAAATGCTTCTAATATCCCAAATATGTAAAAATTATATATATATATATATATATATATATATATATATATATATATATATATATATATATATATATATATATATAGTACTAAGAATTAACGAACACGTTCATCGTTCGGTTGCACTAGACACTTATCTGCAGGAAAGAGTTAGTATGAAATGTTTTAAACACTGATAAAGTACTGCGTATTAGTATGCATTACATCAGTACACTCACACATACAAATCTGCACTACACTCACACATACGAGTCTTCATTATACTCACACACACAAATGAAAAACGAGAATTGATTTTGTCAACCATATTTGAACGTCAATCATCACTGCCACTGTCAATAAGGCTGAATGAAAATGGGATGCCTTCATTATTTTGGTCGCTGGACTCGGGCTCCTTTCCCTCTACGCTCCGACGTCATTAACAGCAGTCGTCCTTCGTGTGACAAACAGTGTCTGTTCATCCTGGTAGCCAGGTGCCTAATACGCGAAAGAAAGGGGTCAGAAGTAACAAGAAGGATATGCAGCATATAATGATTCGTAATAGTGCGAGAGAATTTGCGTAAGTGATCTTTCCAAAATGTTCGTAAGTCTTTACTCCGTCCTTCTTGTGCCTCTTCAGAAAGCTGGCCTATTGGTAAAATGGCATTCTGCATCACAGCCGATCCATGAGCAAGAATTTTATGGACACTGGCAGATATATAGAAAACCAACTTTGAAGATGAGCAGTTTTTCTGTCTCTAGCACATAACTGTCAAAAACGTTGGGATCAACATCAAGTCCAGAGTTGATTACAGATCACCGAAAAACTAGTAATCAGTTGTTCAGAATCCTCATTATTTGCGAAGATTGGTGTGAGTCCGCAAAACATCTCCTAGCGGTGCTTGTTCCACTACCTTCTGCTTTGGATCTATCACATTAAGGCCTATTTTTCTCTAAACTGCTTCCGAATTTCATGTTTTCGTGATTTCAATAGTTTCTTGTGCTTGTTTTGAATTTGTCATGCCTTGAAATCGAGTCTATATGCAATATTGGAGGAGGCATTCAAAAAATCATATGTATGTATGTAATACTGACAATCCAAAGCGAAATATGGATGCGTCTATGTCTTTCATAGAAACTCTCTAAGTCGTTCATTTCTTTGGGAGATGTTTTGCAAATATAACACTTTTGAGGAGATTTGTTGTTCATGAGTGCATAATACACTTTTCCATCTACCATAGTGAGAATCAGCTCGTGATGCACAGTGAATTGGGTTTCATTGATGTTCACAGTTGATGGGGTGAAGATCTTGAATCTGCTGGTCGATGCACTCGACTGCACGAATTGTCATATTTTACGTACCTTTGCAAAACCGAAATCTTATGGGGCAGTAGTATCTCGTGATGACGTTCGAGGATTCTGCTACATTACAATTTCCTCGCTTATAACTAGTCGACTTGCCACGTAAGCAGGTCTTCCTCAAAACATGTCATGTCTTGCTATGACCTGTACACTGTGACCTGTACTTCCATCACAACCCAAATTAGATATTAAGATCACGAAATTAGATTTCTCGCTGGGAACACAGCTGACCTTGTAATCATTAGCCATCAGGAGACGTTCAACTTTTTTGTACAATAAAGCCTGCAATTTAGTTTGATCACTGACATCTGAAACAGTAATTCTCTCATCTGACGGGTAATAAATTTTCTTTTGGTGACAACTTGGTTATGTCTGCTTTGTGTGTTTTGGCATCAAGACCTAGAAAGTTGTATTGGCTTCTGGTTAACCTAGCATCAAGAAACAATACAAGCGCCTCTCCTTTGGTGTACGGTTTGGGTAAAATGTTCTGATCCTTTTCGCTCATAAACGCTTGTCTCATCTTACGAACTCTAGTCCAAGTTGTTTCTGTCACCTCACGACGTACGTTTGCTGCATCGTGTTGTCTTGATGCTCGAAGGCTCGTTTTGGCAGCAAAAGCCAGTTCAGATGTACTTGCAGGTGTGCGTAAAACTTGCGCTTTTCTCCATTTAGTTCTGTCAATAGATTCTCTGAAATCCTTCGATGGACGACCGTCAGGATTTGGTCGACGTTTCTTCTGCCTCTGGGATTTAAATATAGTTCTCCATCAAGCCATTCTGTATGTTTCTTCAGAAAGTTGTCATGACTTCTGCCATTCTTATATAATTTTTGGTACACGTGGGTGCAAAACCTGAAAACAGTTCGTCGAATGTTTTCACTAAGGTGGGCTGAGTGATCACCAAGGTCCAATTGCGTCAAAACCCAGGCATGAACATGCTGTGTTTGCTCCCTTTGACAACGTCCTTTCATTTCTCTCATTTTCTCATAGAGCTGAATGCGTCTCAGCTTCATTATGAACTATAGATATCCTGTAAGTAGAAAGTAGGAATTATTAATTTCAGCGTCCTCTCACAACACACAGTCACAAAGGAACACGTATTTCACGAATTCGCACGTATTCGCACCTAATCTTCCTAAAAAATAATTCATCATGGATTATTCTTTCAGGCCATTTCAAGAACTCTGCTGGGGAACGATTGGCACTATACTAAATCTCTGTAGTTTTGTGGACCTTTTCCTAAAGCAAATTAGATTTTGTGACATTAACATATTTTGTTCGAGGAAACGTAGATATGGAAGATACTGCATAGCCATTTTGGACAGTTGCAGTGCTTGAGATCTATGTTGGTGCCATATACAACAAATATTTCTTGTAACCACATTTTCTCACATACCAGGCCATGAATTTGAATGACATATACTCTGTTTGGCAGCTATTTTACAGACGTGTTCACAATGGTTAACTTTCGCCCTTTCTAACTCACACATTACACGTTACTCGTGTTCATTGTTTGTATATAGTAAGCTATGGATATTTCGTAACCCGCACACTAAACCAGTGTCTTTCTGACGCAATTTTCAAACATTGGGTTTTTGGCTAGCTTTTTGCTTGTCCTGAAACACTTTGCGCCAGTGCAACGCTGAAACAAGTTATACCCCGATCGATTTGTAAGAGTGTGGGTTTTTACGGCAGTTTACGTTGTGAATGGGGCATTTCTGTGTACAAAGGTAAAAATAATTGAGGGATATTTAAGAAAATTTCCCTAAAAATGTCCTTCCTGAGATTATTTTATTTATTACGTGGCAACACTGCAAATTGGATGTATAATAAAGCGTATTTATGTATCCTATTTTGTGTTCAACTTAAACTCAAAAGTGCATTTTGATCCATCAAATAGCAGTAGAGGAAATATATTTTTTATTGTTTTTACAGCATACATAATAATCGATTTTAATGGAAATACGAGTATGACATTATTTGTCAATGTTCCGTCCCTCAGTACAACACTAGAACAAGTTATACCTCGATTGATCTGTAAGAGTGTAGGCTTTTAGTTTATGTAATGAACGGGGAAATTCTGTGTACAAAGGAAAAATAATTGAGGGATATTTAAGAAAATTTTGCTAAACAACTCCTTCTCGCGATTCTTTTAGTTATTACGTGGCAACACTACTAACTAAGTAATAATAAAATGTACTTATGTGTCCTATTTTATATTCAACATAAACTGAAAATTTCATCTTGATCTATCAAATAACAGCAAAGGAAAATATATTTTATAGTCTTCACAGAGTTCATAATAATCGATTTTCACGGAAGTACGAGTATGACTCTGTACGAATGTTCCGCTTTATTTCTTTTATCGAAAACAAGTGGTACAAATTATTCTAGGTGATTTTCTCAATTGTTATATTATGAAAAATTTCCAGTACTGAGAAATCATCCAAGAAAGTTTTAAGGTGTGTTTTGGTTCATGGTAAAATAAAAAATGTTTTAAAGTAATAACTTTACTGTTGTCCGGTTACATTATGTTCTTTTGAAAATACTTGTTCTGGTGTTCTACAATGAATACAACTTTCAAACGGGTCTCCTGATATGTGAACCTATCAAAACACTCTTCAAGTTATTCCAAAGTGTATGTATCCTTATTGTATATGCACACAGATAATCACACTTCAAATAGTATGTAATATGTATTTTTTTTAATTTTCCGTAACACTAAACAATCTTATAGTTTTTTGTTCCTGTCAGTCTGTAGGTTAATAATAGTAGCACATTCGCCCTGAAATCCACGTGTTCGCAGTTCTTCTGAAGAAGAATAACAAACAAAAAGAAGCCAGTCAGACAGATAACAATTGCAACAAGAAAAGGTATTGTTGTTGTGAAAAATCGCAAAATATGTGTAATACACTACGCATAAAAGAAAACTGGCATGAAGACAAGACATTTCATCGAAAAAGACTTCACTAAAAACATTCAGGTAAAAAGAACTGCTGCAAGAAAACGGTACTAAAAAATGCACCACTTGACATCAATTTTCATTCAAATTCGTACATAATACGACACAATCAAACACAGTCTATAGCTGAGACTTACAAAATTATCACGATTGCTAAGTTAGTCTGCTGAATCATGTTGGGCGGAAGATTGTACACTCTTTGTGGATATTTTACCATATTTAAAGCTTACTGCTGCACGACAGTATGTAGGAGACATAATAATTAATGAGGAGCAGTGTGTATTTTGCTAGAAACAGCTAAAATAAAGATCACGAAAAAAACGGAAAGGATGTTCCTTCGGATTCTTTGGTGACATGTGTCACTAGAATTGATGCACATGCCAGTGAAAATCAAAATTCAAACAAATGCTTAAATGGCACATGAAAAAGCTTTTATGGTGATTTGTACATATGTACAGCGCACATAATTAAGGAGGACAATGTAGAAATGTCAAATTATATCTTATGTATGTTCAAGAAGAAGACCCAGGAATGCATAATGTGTGGTTCCAAAAAGAAGTTGCTAAAGCATTCTGTTATTTTGCCAGGTCGTCGAGGTGAAGTGGTTTGTACAAGAAACAGACCTAAATAGAAATTCGTTGAAGAAGGAATCGTTGTAGGTATGTCACTAAGTGTTTCGGTTAACACAGCAGATTTATTGCTACTGCGAGCAGTTTTTAATCACCATTGATAAGCGTCAGTTCTTTCGTGGCTACCCAAGGCAATATTACTACATTCCAAGAGCTTATAGTTACGTCATCTACTTATTTAGTTTATATCTATACTTTTAGCTGCAAGTAATACAGGCCCAAGTCTTCGGAAAACCCGTGTCGCCAAATTTTTGGCGCAAGATATTTGTTCAACGGTTTCAAGTGTATTATGTTTGATGTCGAAACAGATGTTCCTAGGTATAACAGTCAGATATCTCACAAGCAGTATACAATTAATAACTCTGCTCAACCGCAAGGGCCACTCATCTTCATATTTACAAATAACTGAATTAGAAACAGTAATGCATAATTCTGTTATTGAAGGGGGTGGTAACTTCCAGCCATAACTCTTAAAAGATCCATCTGTGTTCTCTCCCTTTCGATGGGATAATTTCCGAGCATTTGCGTCCGTAACACTTACAGTTAAAAGGGTAAATATAAACTGCATGGGGAGATGAGGTAAATCTGATATCTTGGAATGTAGCATTCCCGACGTGGGCAGACACAAAGGAACTCACACTTCTCGATGGTGATTAAGAACAAGTCGCAGTAACAGTAAAGCTGATTCAATAACCATAAGACCTACTGACATAAATGCATGGAGTGCGCCTTAAACAAATTTATCTTTACATATGTTTATTCCATGAACAATTTCAGCTCGATAATCTGGTGCAAATTGTGGTACCTCATTTCGGCTACTATGATATACACTTCTTGAATCTGTAACAGTAGCGATTCATTTTCCTTTCGAATAGGTGCTCCTTCAATGCCACGTTCAGCAATTCTAGTGAAACAAGTCACTAAAATTTCCCATGAAACATTCATTCCCTTTTTCCGTGATCCCCATTTTAGATCTATTTCTGGCAAAATACGCACTACTCCACGTTAAACAGGATATCTGCCTCATTGTCATGCAGTAGTACGCTCCAAATGTTCTAAATTATATACTAAGAATGTACAATTTTCCGCCCAACATGATTCAACAGACTGACTAAACAACCATGGTAATTTCGTAAAACGTTGCTAGTCCCAGTGATAGACACTGTTTGATTGTATGGCATTCTGTAGAAATTTTAATGCAAATTGGCGTTAAGGGGTGCAGTCTTGTAGTGTCAATTCTTAGACCTGAAAGTTTTTATGGAAGTTTTTTTTTATGAACTTTCTCGTCTCCATGTCAGTTTTCTTTAGCCAGTCTTACGCGTAGTGTATTACACTGATTTTGCGACTTTTCACAACAGCAATACTTTTTCTTGTTAATTGGTGTCTGTGTGACTAGCTTCGTTTTGTTTGTCATTCTTCTTTAGAAGAACTGCGAACACGTGGATTTCAGGGCAAGTGTGAGTAGAATTGCGTGACCTGAGGATAACTTTTGGCCCCTGGGTCCCTGCCTCAGGACCCATGATCCCTGGCCCGGGATCAATGACCTAGGGGTACTTTGGACCACCCCCTCTAGATTTTGGCAGGGGTACATAGGACCACTCCTTTAAATTTTGGAAATTGCCAAATCTAAAAATTTGGTATGGTAGCCTAGGACAATAGTATGTACCTCTATCATTATTGGGTATTTATGTCGTTCCCTTTCATGGGTAAAAAACTGCCAAAAATTCCATTTTCGGGGGTTTTTGACTTAATTTATCCCCTTTGATGAGGTATTATTACCCTATATGGTTATATGGGCGTATAAAGGGGTCCATTACCTTTCATAAGACATGGGTATATTAATGCACCCCTTGAAAAATTTGGGAGGGGTACCTTGGTTCATCCCTTAAATTTTGGAAATTGACCAATTTAAACATTTGGTATTATAGTACTGGACCCTAACATGTATTATGATAAATTTGGGTGGTCCACCTCGTTCCCTTCTAGGGGTACAAAATTGCCAAAATATAAACGTAAGCAATACGTTATACCACGTGCTTGGTTTTTGGTCGATTTTATCCCCTTTGATGAGGTGTTATTATCCTATATAGTTATATGGTCATGTATAGGGGTCCATTCCCTTTCATAAGATATGGGGTCCATTCCCTTTCATAAGACCCCTATACACAACCATATAACCATATAAGGTAATAGGACCTCACCCAAGGAAATAAATTGGGCCAGAAAAACAAACACGAGGTACAACGTATTGCTTACGTTTATATTTTGGCAATTTTGTACCCCTAGAACGGAACGAGGTGGACCACCCAAATTTATCATAATACATGTTAGGATCCAGTACTATAATATCAAATGTTTAAATTGGTCAATTTCCAAAATTTAAGGGGTGGGCCAAAGTACCCCTCCCAAATTTTTCAAGGGGTGCATTAACATACCCATGTCTTATAAAAGGTAATGGACCCCTGTATACGCCCATATAACCATATAGGGTAATAATACCTCATCAAAGGGGATAAATTAGGTCAAAAACCCCCGAAATTTGAATTTTTGGCAATTTTTTACCCATAAAAGAGAACGACATAAACACCCAATACTGATAGAGGTACATACTATTGTCCTAGGCTACCATACCAAATTTTTAGATTTGGCAATTTCCAAAATTTAAAGGGGTGGTCCTATGTACCCCTGCCAAAATTTAGAGGGTGGGTCATGGTACCCCTGCCAAAATCTAGAGGGGGTGGTCCAAAGTACCCCTAGGTCATTGACCCCGGGCCAGGGACCATGACTCCTGAGGCAGGGACCCAGGGACAAAAAGTTATCCTCAGGTCACGTAATTACTACTGTGCTACTATTATCAACTTACAGACTGAGAAGGAGACAAAGAATATAACATATTGTTTAATATTACGACAACTAAAAAACTACATTACATACTATATTAAGTGCGTTTATCTGTGTGCATATACAATAAGAATACATGAACTTTGCAATAACATCGACAAGTTTTTTTTTTTTTTTTTTTTTTTTTTTTGTCTCACATCCCAGGAGACAAGTTTGGAAGCTGCATTCATTGTAGAACACCATAACTACAAATAGTTTCAAAAGGACATATTGTATCTACTTAATTGCAAAATCATTGCTTTGAAATATTTCCTATGAAATCTAACTTTTCGTCATACGAACAAACTATAAAACTGTTCTAAGGAATTTCTCGGTGCTAAGAATTTGTCATATTATAACGAATGAGAAAATCACCTAGAATAATTTGTATGTAACATGTACTGTTTGCACATACCAATTTCGGGGTTGATTGCGTCTCGGAAGTAAAAAAGAAACACTTCTGACCACCTGGAAGTCTCAACTTTGATCACCATATTGAGTAAGCATAATATATAGTAGAATAATAAAAACACGTTTAACTATATTGATTCAGCTGAAGAGGCAATTAGAAAAATACCAAATTCAAAGGAATTTTGAAGTAACTTTGCTGAAAGTCGTTGTCCTAACTTTCTTTAACGATCTAACAGCGCTATAACAAAATCGTCCTTCGTGGACATAAGCTTGCGAAACTTAGTATTAGATAAAGAAAAATAAGTTGCGTGTTTGTTATATTAAGTTAGTATATGCTTTAATTTAACATGAATTATTTTGCGAGCCCTCACGACGGCAGGAATTCCTTCGATTCGTGAACCGTCAGGCTGCTGTCGTTCCGATGGTAAACGGCCTGATGGCATGACATTAATACCTTGGAAGAGAGGCAAATCTCTAGTATGGGATTTTACATGTTCGGACACATTCGCCCATTCAAGCCTGCCGTTGACCGTTGTGAATGCTGGAGAAGTTGCTAGACGTAGAGAGACAGAAAAGGAAAGGAAATACAATAATCTCCTCGATAAATTTATATTTGCTCCAATAGCTATCGAGACCAGTGGAGCATGGGGCTCTAGAAGCCTTGATTTTATCAGAGAGGTAGGCAGACGCATATCTATCGTTTCTGGAGATGTTCGTTCAGCATCCTTCTTATTCCAACGTATATCCATTGCGGTCCAACGTGGCAACGTTTCGTCAGTTCTTGGTACGTTGCCACCTGGAAAGGAACTGGAGGAGGTGTTTCTTCTCTAGTGGAACAGAAACAAGCGAACAATAGAATAATAAAAATAATATATCAACTGTTCAGGGAAATTTTACATATATATATTATATTGTTATCCATTGTTTCTAAATACTACATACTATACGCTATATCTCCGAAACTTATTTACATATTTTTACAATCATATATTGCTGTAAATTACTGTTTGATGCAAATGTATAAATTTTTATTTTTTGCTCTTTTATGATATTGTTCGAAGATAGGGCATTTGTCAATCGATGTATCACATTGAGATGAAGAAAATGACATGCGTGAAGGATTTATATATATATATAATATTAAAAAATATTTTTGCTCTTAAAGAAAATTGAAAGCATTGTTGAAATTGTTATATTATTCTCATTTAACAGCCTATTTACATTATTATTGTAATAAAATACATAACATGAATTATTTTCTTTTTGTAGGAAATCCCGTGCTGACTGAAACTAATTTTAAAAACAAATCTAGAAAAGTTAAAATTCGTAACTCCCCTGAACTTCCATATTATACTATAGGTGAGCGGTATTATGCCGAATGTTCAGGCCACGGACGAACTAACGCAGCATTTGTAAGTAAAAAGCTCCTGCTTTAGAATTTTATGTGTATAGAAATCAAGTGTTTCTATAGTTAAACAGATGAAAGTTTTGAGTACAGTTGTTAATGGTAATAATTAATATTAAAAGATTTAATATGTTCTGATTTGAGAATAGAACAGAAATATATTTCTCCATATTGGTCCTCTTCCCGGAAACGACAACAACAATTTGGGTCTCAGTACCGAAACCTAAATAAAGGTTCTGAATTAGGATATGTTCTGGGAATAGGACTCAAACACATTTAGACATATTAATTCTGTTCCCCGAACCGAAAATCAAAGTATTTTAGGTTCTAGTACCAGAACGAAAAGAGAAGGTTTCATTCGGTGCTGTTAGAACAAAACCAAATACATTTTTACATATTAGTTCTGATCATGGAACCAGAAACCAAATTAAATGAATTATGTTTTGGTACGGTTTCGTTTAATTCTTTGTGAAACTATGAGTGGAAAATGCCAGGTACTGCAATAATACGCTTTCAATATTCTTTGAATAATAAAACTAAATTTTCGGAATGCGTTTCCAGTTGGTCAGTTTGGACAGTTAATGAATATTCAGGAAGTACTCGGCAAATGTGGAAAACTAGCATCCAAAAAATATTCGGGGAATGTTCGTCTGTGGACGACTAAATGTCAGTGGATTTGGATATTAACAACGAAACATGTCAATGTGTCGCAGATTTATGGAACTAGAACTGTTTATCTCCTTGTCGGTTTCTACAATAATTACTTCAAAGTTAAAATGAGATGCCACATTATAAATTTATATTATAGAAATGCTATCTTGATTCCATGTCAAAAGGGGCGCGTCAACAGTTGTTAGCAACAGGAAAATTGATCCTGAGAAAATTAAAGAGTTCCAGTATGCACTGAATCTATCACATTTAAGTGATCGCCGTATCTCTCAGTCATCCCAACCCTCAAGTTATCTTTCTCCTTTTCTCTTGTCCTCTCACAAATAACTCACCGACTTCCACATTGAAAAGTATGTACATTCAAAATTTAATTCATATGATAGTTGTGTCCTTGACCATGGCCTCAACTGATCATAAAATATATATTTAATTACCTCACTAGTTGAACCATATAGGTAGTTTACAAGTAGGTTTATTAATACTGGTTCGGAGCATCCTCACTTTGAAGTATTTCATATGCAAAAATTATATCTACACATTTTACAAAAATATCGCAAAAGAAATTATTAAAGAGTTAACGAAGAATTAAGTCTCGTACATCTGAGAACGTACATTTTAGCGCTGAATCAAGAGGTTAATGTGGGCTACACCCATTTTAACGTTTTATTTCAAAAAATACATACACGCACACGGTAAAAATACAGGGCTATTTTTCTGATGTATTAAATTGAATGATTTCGAGATTTTTGGACCAATTTGTCTCTATACGAAGCTTTATATGTTATTACTTATGATTTTTCTATAAAATATATGGAAAATTTTTACTTTATTTTTGGGGATTAAATTTATAAGCTTTTGTAGACATTTTGTTTATTTCCATCTAATAATATTTTGTCTTTCAAATATTTTTCATTGTTTTTTAATTTATTTTCCTTGCAAATCCCCATAAGGCATAATTAATAATATCCATTATACCCACTTTCTTATTACGAAAATTGTAATTACCATCTTTTATCAAATTTCTCTCCATCAATAACAATTATCCTATCTTAATTTACTAATATCATCCATTGAAATATATTCTTTCGAGAATGCTGTTTATTATTGTATTCCTTCACTGAGTTTCCCTTGTCCTGGCAATATGATTTATTTTCGTACATTTTATATTTCATCTCAAATATGTTTATTTTATTTCTCATATTTAAGCCCATAACTTAATTTAACACTTTTACTCGGATAATTACTTCAGTGTATTAAGTTCGGGGGTAACATTATTTCGTATAGATTTTTATCTTCTTTTGAGGCAGTTTCAAATTCATGTTCATTCTCGTGGCTCATTTTTATGCTAATAACTACATTAAACCACTTGATTCTGTAAATGCTGTACGTTAACTAAGATCTGTTTTACTTTCAATGCGTTTCTTCTTTTTTCCTATTAGTATAATTATAAATGTTTGCTTGAATCCCTTTAAATTAAAAGTATAATCACGTTCTTACTTTTGTTGATGTAATTATTCGCGTTTGTATTGATCTTTTTTTACAAATTGAAAGTGTAGATTCTAAATTTCCTATTTCTTCAGAGATTGGAGAGCCTCTCCATTGGTGAAAAGCTTTTTGAGGGGGAGTTTTTACATATTTAAATAACCTTCGTCATATGTTGTTTCTTATAGTGTTTGGGTAAGATATATTTTTATACGACAGGAACAAGATCTGTTAAGAGATTTTTGTATCGTTCTATTACTTCTTTAATGTTATTTCCTAAAACGTGAATAGCATCTATTGCGGTCTGTTGTTGCCTCTTGTGCTTATGAGATATTCTTTGTATGTCTTAATTCCATGTTTTAAAGCCTTCAATAAATAACTCCTTCAATTATTATTAGTGTCAATTTCTTTTTCATCTATTTGTTATACAAGAGATGTTATAACATTAAATATTGGATGTTATAAGCTGAACACCAGATTTTTTACCCTTAGATGTTGAACGCTGAACATAACATGTTGAACGTTGTAAATTTAATTGTCGCATGTTGATATTATACACTAGCGTTTCAATGTTGGACTTGGGCGTTGTATGTGGATGTTTAGACGTTAAAACGTTTATTATATTTTAATGGAAATTACCACAAAAATATCAATCATATGTTGAGTATTTCAATTCTTGACTGCGGTTTCTATCATTTCGTTAAATGTTTATAAAGTTCTTAATCTTCTTTCTATACATTATATTGTTTATTTTATGTTCTTATATCAATCGCTATAAAACCATAATCATCTCTCCAGCAAGTAAAACATGACTGTTTACATTTTCATAACACAGGTTCTCCTATAAACTCATTATACATATGTTTAAGGTTTAAATCTCCTTCACGGAACATACTAAGGATTTAACATCATCTCTTGAGTAATTCTTTTTGGCACTTTTGAATGGCTGTTTGTGCAAAGTAAAAATAACGTAAAAAATTGTATTCCTGTTGTAAAATAATTTCTAACGTTTTGATTTTAATACAAAATTATTAAACGCAAAAATTCATTTTCACATTTAACTACTGGTACAATTGAATCATTACTGAAGAAAGTCTTGCTATTTGATCTTTAAATTGAATTCTGTTTCTTAAAATCTTGAAATCGTTAGAAGTTGTTAATTAAATTGATTCAGTTTCGATATATATATATATATATATATATATATATATATATAAGTAATTTCTTCTTTATCTAGTCTGATTTTATTACAAATTTAAATAAGAAGAAAGTTTTGCAACATCCAGGTGGAACTGTAACAAGACACTATATACCATCAGGTAATAATGGTCCATTTTGGGAGGTTTTTTCTGTAATCATCTACAATCGTAAATAACACTGTTTTTAAGATTTCTATTTTATTATAGAGAAATAGTTTTATTTGTTTGTTTTAATTCTTCAATATATCTTTCCAATACTCATTATCCATATGTGCATTTAATGTTATTACATTTTAATTGTTATTGTAATTAGTTAATACCTTTAAAATAGATTTACATTCATCTTCGTTCTTGCTAACATTTAATTTAAATTATAAATAAGTTACTACTGCACTTCCTGTGGCTAAAAATATGTAATAACTGAATAAACAATGACAGGAATAACTGCATTAATAAAACGAGTTCTGGAGATAAATACTGATTAAGTGATTAACCTGAAACAAGCATACTTAACAAATCATAATATTTTCTTTTCTAAATTCTATTCTACTTTTAGAATGATGTCTTCGATTTATTTTATTACTTTTTCCCTTGGAATGCTTTTAGGCAATTGATTTCATTCGTTTGTTATATAATAAATTATGAGTGCGGTTTTTAATTTGACTTGTAAAAATTCAGTATTAATGAAAATATTTCACTATGAATCAGATAATAATACTACGGAGTGAAATATACATTTGGTCGGTTTTTATAGTACATACTTGATCCCACACATTAGAGAAGAATATTTTTTGTTTAATTTGATAGAAAAATTGTTGTTTGGGAAGTCCAGTACATCATGAAAGATCTTAACGACTATTTAGAATCTCAATCTACAAGCATCATACTATCAGAAAATTGTTTGAGAAACAGTACAAATGGAAACAGGAAACGAAGATGTAACAACCGTAGAAATATGGTCGTTGTTCCTCGATTTGAGCACGGAAAGTTTGAAAAGAATAAATTACGTATCGACGACAAATTGCCAAAATTTCATCCTTTCACCATAATTAATGTCCATTATAATTTGTCTGAAGGAATACTTTTAAAATTAGTGCGTATATTTACAGAGAAACGAAGTTATAGAATAATTTTCAATAGAATCAAAGTTTAAGCATAGAATTGTGTGCAAACGTTGTTATCTTTTATCTTTTCCTGTAACACGATATAAGATTAATGAAATTAAAATAAAAACTACAGATGAGGGATGGGTACTTGATTGATTTATTGGAATCAACTACAACTGTGTTTTAAAAATAGACTTTCTCTGTAATAAATTGATAAAATTAAAAATATTCATAATAATGAATTGAAAAGTTTTTGACCAGACAGAAGAGTGTTTAACAATATAAATGAGTCTAACAAGAACATATAGCATGACATGGAACTTGGTTGGTGTTTATATATCCGTACAAAGCAAATCCTTATTTCAAAGTTAAAGTTATAGGTGTTCAAACCAGAGGAACATTCGGTGTAAAGGTACGATGAAACTTATAGATAATTTCATTCCATTCTTCTTCTTACGAATAGATATTAGAAGTCTATAAATGGGGATTCTAGTATAGTTTCATTCTGACCAGATTTTTATATATAAATTTCACAATTAAAGCACATCTCACAAAATAATCCTACTGAGAAAGGATTTATAGAGAGAATATTATTAATCAGAACTTACATCTAAAACTACAGTACAACCCCTCAAATCCGAACCCCGGAAATCCGAAAACCCGGCAAATCCGAACACGTTCTCAGGGAAAAAATAACTACAGCTAGAAAATGAAAAAAATAGATTTAATCACACAAATTTAGTTTTTTTAAAGGTTTTAACATGTTTAGATTTAATGCTTATTCAAAACGTTATAAAATACAGTTAAGTTTAGATAAAATAGGCAATAGTTTACGTCTACTTACGCATTTCAAAACATCCAAAACAATGAAATCATTTTAGGTTAACTGGATTACGATTCACACGAAAAATTGCAACACAAGATTAAACAAACACTGATTTTTCACTTGAAGTCAGTTATCTTTAACTGTTGAAGATTATAAATTCAGTGACGAAATAAGTACGTAATATTATTTCCCGGGTAATCCGAACCCCCCGAAATCCGAACAGGTTCGAGCCCCAATTAGTTCGGATTTGAGGGGTTGTACTGTATTCATAATTAGATTTCTACTCTGTCCCGTATTAATCTCCAGCTAGGATGTTTACAGCATACTATAGTTTTAGATGTAAGTTCTTTATAGTTAAACACTATAAAGTTCTTATAAAGTTTTTATTAATAGTATTCACTCTATAAATGCTTTCTCACTAGGATTATTTTGTGAAATGTATTTATATATATATATATATTAACAACCTCCTAACGTCGTGCCCTAAAAGCATGGGGATGATCAAAGAGTGACGTTCAGAAGTTGCTGCTACTCATTATCCAGAATGAGTAGGTTAACGTTAAGTGACAGGAAATTATAACAAACTCTATGATTCGTTTAATAAATGTATTGGTCTAAATGATGTCATAATGTCTGTGTGTATGTTTGGTGTGAATGTCGCATAACAAATCAGATCACAAATCGTAAACGGCTAGAAATTGTATCACGATCAACACGCACATAGCTGAGGCACACATACCTAATTTATACGATGAGTGTCTGGATAGATGGTTTGTACTCCTCAGCTCTGGATCTCCTGGACAGGATTGTTGGCTGTATGTAGTCTCCAATGGAATACCAACTAAGAAGCCTACCATTACTAGTGGACTATGGTTGGATGTCGGACGGAGAGTAGATCACCCTTGATCTACTTGTGGTCGTGATGGATCTCAGACCACTGCTAGGCTGCTAATTCTCTTCTCATGTGTATCTGATTCGTCTGATCCACTTCTGATCCAGATCCTCTCCAACAAGGAGTTTTTGTTCACAATTCCAGACAATGGAATTCGCTACGTCGTTCATTTGTATTTACCTCAGCTATTGGTGAAACATTGGTTTCAACCCGTATTACATCGTGATCAAATTTCCAGACTAACAATCGTTGCAGATCTGAAAGTTGTGCCACATTCAAATTGTGTCAATGTTAACAAAGGAGATTGCACATTGATGACATTACAAATTTCGATTTCATCTTTTCAAAACAAAACAAAACAAACAATCTGACGATTTAACGTCTCGCTATTATTTCAGTGACAACACAACCATTTACGTAAACAAACAAATGCACGTGTTCATATGACATAACATTACATTATCACTTCAATTTTAATTCCAATAAATCTTAGTTTCCATCACCAAAATAAAATCTTAAATTCGTAAACCGCTACAATATATATATATATATATATATATATATATATATATATATATATATATATATATATATATATATATATATATATATTATCAACGCTACAATCTAAATCAAGCTTGTAACTTCTAATGACGTTTGTTTTACATTCTAGAATGAGTTTTCTCATAATCATGAAATTTTAACTCTCTTCCTACTACACACTTTGATTTTCCCGTACATTTTTCTCTCCTTCATTCTCTACTTTAAAAGAATACGTCTTTCGTTTTAGTCCAACAAATTCGGTCATTATTTTACCCTTGTTTACATCTTCATTCTTCATCATTGTTTTCATCCTAATACTTTTTGTTTACCATTGGTATACCATATTTCTGATTTTTTTCATATTAGCTTATATCAAAATGATGAATCATTCCTTTTCTGTCTTCATAAGAATCATCTGTATTAACTTCGTATGTAAAACTATCAGTATCCATGTAATATGAATCTATACTATTCTCGTATTTAGGTTTCATAACATTATAATGAAATTAATACATTAATAGTTTTATTAATTCTAGGGCACTCATACCCACATATATCGGTTTGCTAAATGTTAATTATTATTACCTCATACATATCGCACACAAATCTTCAGTAAATATTGCTCTGTAATCAATTTCGTTTCGCTGTGAATTTCTCTGCTTTCTTTGGACCACATTCTAACATAATACAATGTCTCTTCCTAATGTTTTTGATCATTTTACAGAGACACTATTATTCATAAATTTGTAAAATTCTACTTCGAATTTATTCTTAGATTCTGTTCTTATATCCGTATTTAAATCAATATATTTCTTTAAATAATCCGATTGTTTAAGCTCTAATACTGTATGAATCTTCCTTAATCTTATTCTGTTTCAACCGTCAATAACATACCTTTCTCTAATATAAAGTGTTCTTAATTATGTTGATTGTTTCGATTCTGGAGGACACATGTTATCTGGTGCTAATGGTAAATCAATATGTTGATTATGTAAATGATTTGGATATTCTAAATCACTTGTAATATACAAACCCGTTTCACAATCCTCTGGAATATTCATTAGATCTATGTAAGTTTCAATTCTTTTCAAATCTCCTTTTAAAGACATTTGACTCAAAGCCCAGCCAAACAAATTATTTGCGTCAAAATGTGCAAAATATGTTAAACAGTTTTCTAATTTGTAATTCTCCATGCGTTTGTTATTTGATTTTAACTATCTTTTACTATATTGTCAGATTTCTATTGTGATACCTCTTCTATCATTGGTATCTTACTATAATCAGTTAACATTTCTAAACTAATTTTAATCATTTTTAGTATTGAATCCTACAATCAGCCAGAAGCAGCTTAATACTTGGCAGGATCTAATCCATGTGTCTTTAAACAAATTTTTCTAGAATTTTCAAATCTACCTGCTAAATACGTTTCCTTTGAAGAATATCTGTTTTGTTATAATGCTCAATATAATCTCTTAGCTTTTATAGAGTTGAATTCTTTACAGATTTTATATGATGATTATGGCGTGCAACACAAATTTTTCCCCTGTCAATCTGCTTTTGAATTTGTCTCTGAGTAATACAAGGAATTCTTCTCTTCTTTCTAATGAATCAACATTATCAAATGGATAATCTCTTCAAGTAGTAAGTAGATCAAGTAGATCATTTGAATAAATTCTTGTTTCTCGAAATTGTTCTGGGTTTAAATTACTAGATAATTCTGCTAAATTCTTCAACATAAAGTGATGTAGAAATCTTAAATAAATTCCATTCTGTTTACAATTTTTTATATATTTTGAGTACGTTATATATTATTTTTCATTATTTCGAAATTCATTTTGTCTCATTGTTATCGTAAACAAGTTCTTTAAGAAACTGATGAGCATCACAACCACTCAAATATCAATTTACACTGGAACAAAATTTGGATTTTTATAGTCCAAATTACAATAAATGTGAACTGCACGTCTAAGCTTTCCAGTTAAATGATCACGAACTCTTACTTTGCCTTACTTACTTATGGAAATATTTTCTTAGCCCACCTATTTATTCTTTTAACTTATCTTTCAAATACCTTTAACCTTGGATAATTTTAGTTTTTTCTTCAATATGTTTATTTCGTTTTCAACTACTAGCGGTAAATCATTGAATTTTTTCTCATATATACTATAAATACTCGAGCTGTTATAAATTCCTACTTTTTCTTTGATAAGTAGATTAATTTCATTTTTATCAAATATCTTCTTCATTTCTATTGCTTTTTTCTGGAACATTCTAACTTCCACAACATCTAAACCAATATAACAAACAGCGCTTTTATAATCTCCATTTCAATACTTAATATAAGAAACAAAATACCTTGAAGATAATTTTGATATTTTGTAGTTTTAGTACAATTATGCTCTACTTTCATTTTACATTTCAAACATTCAAACTTAGCATAAAAAAATGGGACTCTTGATTACCTATGATATTTTTAAAATTGTATTTGATTACCATATGATTTTGGAAGTTCTATTCTAACAGTTCCTCACAATATAGTTCAAGTTTTCGCAATTTCTTCTCATAAAATGTTTTGTTAAGCATCTCTGACTAAAGTGTAGCTTTTCCTTGTTTTGTTCTTCACAAATCCTTTATCCAACAAAATGATTATATTTTCGCGCCTTTTACATATAATAAATTTCCATGCTTTTCTTGCTTATTCTTTGAGATTTAGAATGGATGCATGTTATAATTTTTATCATTCTTGTAAATATAGATAGAAATATTACTTCTTTTTTTCAACCTTTGATATCTTTCAATTGCACAGGAATTGCAATGCCATCACAATACCATCTGCGAGAGTATTGTTATTTCCTTTTGTGATTAAATGAGGCAAAATCTTTTACCAATAATCTGCATAGGCGAAAAGCTTGTAGATCTGTTACATTTTACTGTAGCGCCATTACTTTTGCGAAGGGAGACTACCTCAAAAACCACTACTTCTTCATAGCAATCATAAAAATATTCTTCATCTGAGCATTTTCACAAACTACTGTGCTTGCTTGCATATTGAGCAGCATTATTGTAGACATTGGAGAAAAAGTTAGGACTGTAATTGAACTAGGCAAATGGAACGAACTTATAAACACAGAGTGGAGTAGCCTGAACAGCTTCTGTAAAAACAATACTTCTATAAACTGTGTACACGAATCCCATACTAAAGGTTTCTAATCAGTGCAATATTCAAACTACAGGTATTTATACATCATGTCCTTTACTGCTCCGTACATGAAATATTGCACGAAGTACCGAGGACATAAGCAGGGAGTTGGTACTGGGGACTTGGAACCTCCGAATTCACGAATGTTATGTAAATGAACCTAATTTTAGGCGTGAATTTACAAATTCATATATATTGTATCCTCATATACAATTTGTATCCCTTCCGAAATAAATTATTACGTAGGCCTACATACTTGCAAAACACCATCCCTTTCAGACTTTCTTCGAAAGAAGTTACTGGATCTTCCGAAGACAAGTAAGCAGCTACAAGCTCAACACAAATTATTAGCCATCAATGTGAGATAATCCTTCATGTGACATCACTTCAAGTTCATGTTCACAATCTGCAATTCCAGCAGTAACTTTAATAATCTAATTCCAACTTAACATTTTGTAGAAACACAAAGATTGGACCAAAAATGTGCAAGAAGTTCTAATGAATAGAATTCTTCTCACACACCACGCCACTATCAAAAATTTATATACCGGGGTCGCGGTAAAATTTTCCAGTGCTCCTCTTTTTAGCCCGCAAGTTGCAAAGAAATCACACATGTGAAAATTACTCAGAAATTATTGATTTGCGACCCATGTTCATATAGGTGAAGATGTTTCTAACAACTTGTAGAATATCCCCTTGCAAAGAATTCATCGAATTACTAGTCACCCTGTATATATACAGTTTCGAAAAGGTACAGTTCGTGTTTAATTTCATAAGATAAATTTATCCCGCGTAATAGCGTTAACAATCGTATGTGTGTTTCCCAGCGACCATCTGGATGGAGAGTATTTACAATCGTATTGACCATAACTGGGAACACTGGGATAACTAAACAGAAATATTGATTAAAAAGAAAAAAGGGAAGTAGCAGTTATTTTATATCAGAACTAATTTATTTCTTTTCTAAATCTGAAAATTTCTTAATAGTCGATGATATTCAAATGTCTTAATTTGAAGATGTAAAATCGATTTATAAACTCTTAAATTCAAAAAAGGGAATACATTTTGAATGTTTTTGAAAATTTCGCTCCTGAAGAGCGAAAGGGTTTAATTGCTCTAATATTGAAATTTCCCTTTATTTGTTCACAAATTTACAAATGTATGAATTCGTTTATGGCAGAGATGAGCATTTCGGTCTATACATTTTTATATAAAAAATAAGGGAACAAATATATCAGCATTTTAGAAAATTCTGCTCCTGAAAAGGAAAGCTGGATTTAATTATAGAACATCGAAAAGTAGGATCAATTCTAGAACTTCCAATTTTTCCTTTCTACAACACTTCCTATGTGAGAATTCGCTGAAACTGAAGATGTGAAATTTGGCATATAACATCTTGTTAATAATAAGTGAAAACACCTTTCAGTATTTTCGAAAATTCCGCTTCTAAAGGGGAAGAGGGAATATTTGTATAATAATTTTTGTTTGTTTGTTTGTTTGTTTGTTTGTTTACGATCTGTTTGGATTTGCTTAAGTTAGAATGTAAAATTCGGTATATACACTCTTAAATACAAACAATATGACAAAAGCTTTCAGCATTTTGGAGGGTTATTAGTATAATATCCAAGTTTATTTTTCTTTATTGAGAAGGTGCCCTTTGGAAGGATTTGCTTAAGTTGGAGATACAAAATTCCGTATATAAATTTTAAATAAAAATAATTAAATACGCATTTTAACGTGTACAAAAATTCCACCTTTAAAGAGGACAAGAAAGTAATTTCAATAATATTAAGAGTTCGCGTTATTTATTCAGAGAATGTTTAACGTAAGGATTTGTTTTAGACGTGAAGTTCGTTATATAGTCTTAATTAAAAATAAAAGAAACAAATATTTCAGTGCTGTCCAAAATTTAGCTCGAGGAAGAGGAAAGCGGGCAATACTTACGATTATATGGAAGAAATGAAACTGAAAGCTTTGAGTTTTACGCCCCGTGGTTATGACGGCGAGGCTAAAAGAGACGGTGATACAGAGAGATGAATGAAATGGTGGAATGAAGAAAGTGGGTGGAAACGGGAAAAGCCGAGAAAACCCATGCACACGGTGTTTGTCCACCACAAGGTTCATTAGCGGGGGCAGGGATCGAACCTGGGACTTTAAGCACTAGAGGCGAACGCTCTCCCACTGAACCACCGCGGCCCCCGATTATTTGGAAGAGTGAAAGTGACACTCAAATTTACGGTAATGTTAATGTATCTCTGAAACGTGGAATTTGAACAGGAAACTTCTATTGTTGCAAAAGCAAAAAAAAAAGAAAGCAATTTTATATAAGAAAATCGTACGTTATGTGAAAGGTAAAGGGAATTAAACTATTTTGCCTCCAATAGGTTATCATATAGATTTCTGTAATCAAGGAGATTAAATTTGACATATAAATTTCCGTAAGCGGATAAGTGCACCTGCGGTTTTCAATATGTAACTCTTAAAATGAAATGGGCATTTCCTATTTTTACCACTGCAAAGAGAACGACGTTGTATGTTGTTTGTGCTAGCATTCCAGGAAAATGGCTGAGAACTTTGAAATGAATTTTGAAGCATACTTCGTATCGCCTTGAGCTTGGTTTCAATTACAACTTTGACTAAAACGCATTTTCTAAAGGAGTATACTGTACAAAATTAATGTGAAAAATAGAGGATAAAAATTTTATGTATTTTTATAATTACAATTTCATTAAATTACATATTGCATGGGAGAATGGACATTGCAGCCAATCACAAGAGCAGACACATTGCAATCAAGTTTGAAAATGGAGAAAATGAGGAATTAAAACTTGACAAAATTTAACGTAAGATATTTTTTGTACAACTTGCCTCATAAAGGTTAGCCGCACTCTTTATTGCTATTTTGTGGCAAAAATGTTTTAAGTCCAACTTCGGAAAAAGTAAACCAAGTTCAAACCTCCAAGCCAAACTCTGCAATCGGGAAAAATTTTGTAGATATGTTTTTCTTCTTTTAAATATAATAAGACTTATTACCAAGTGTAGAAAAAAGCAACATTGATTGAAATACTTAATGATACAATATTTCGAAACCTCGTTTTAATGTCAGCACTTGCTTCTTTGTCTTTTAGCTCTACATACGTAATGGAACTTTTTTTCATATGTAAAAGAATGCTCTAAGTAAAGACATAGACCATAATTCTCGCGTAAATAGTAAAATAAAAGTCAAAGTAGAACAAAAACAGCGTTTGCAGTGGATATGATTGTCATAATTGTCTTGAGATAATTGTTATACAGCACTAGGAGCGTGTTACGAAGAGTGCTTGCGTTAGCTCAGTAGTAAGCCGTTGGATTTCAAACCGTAAGATTGAGAGTTCAATTTCCATCTGGGTTAATGATTTTTTATGAAATCCTATTTTCCGCAATGCATGAAAATTATATAAAATAAATACATTAAAATACATCAGTTGGATATATATATATATATATATATATATATATATATATATATATATATATATATATATATATATATATATATATATATATATATGTAACATAATCATTGCATAACATAGTAATTATTATGTTTAAAATATAACAACTGAAATAGGTGTTCACAGTACGTTGGTATTCTATATGTGAATGACAAATACAAATTAAGAAAATAATATAATAGCAAGAAATAAGTTATATGGTACATTTATTTGCAACTATTTGTCATACGGAGGTTACTTGTCAATATTCTCATTACAGCAAGTGATTTACGTTCTTGAAAGGTAAGGAGAATGTGCGGGTATACAAAGTCGAATCTCGGTTCCAGACACAAAACTCACGAACCCTAAACCCATGTAAACAGGAAATCTACGAACACGAAGTCATGTCTAAGAGACTTGTTTATACTTTAGAAAGAAAGCAGAACAGAGTTTCTTTCCAGAGGATTTCAGTTCAATATTCTGCGATGCTTTTTTATATGGAAGTGGTCTCTTTCAGGATCTTTTGGATTGTATTATTTGCAATTGTAACAATGACAATAGAACTTACTACTTGGCTTTTGAGATGCAGGCTGAGAGTTCTTAGAGGTAACTACTGAAAAAATTTTTTATTACAAGTATTACCTTTTTAGTCAGTAGAGAGAATGGCGCGCATCATGGATCAAAGTTAATTACGATGTAGTGGGTCTTAGTTGATAAAAATGGTTCAGAGTTGTTTGTAGATGGTTGTGGGTCAGAGTGGGTCACGGTGGGTCAATGGGTCACATTGGGTGGAGTCATTGTGGTTCACGGTTTGTCGTGGATCACGATATGTGGTGGATCAGTGTGTTGTGGATCAAAGTTTCATTGACCCATGCAATCTCTGGTTAACAGTGTACTAAAGAGGAGAGGCTCAGAAGATTTGCGCAGCCATTTTGCTCAAACTTTGCACATAGATAATACCCCACCAGAAAGCAATAAATCTCAAAAAGGTCCACAGTACCACCCCATAGAACTCAAGATAGAGGGATTGTTTGATTGCCAAATTTAAAACCTCAACAATTTATCCTTCTACAAGTGAAATTTCCTTTATCGTTTTCATGGTGAAGTCAGAAGAATACGCGGCTAGTAAATTTAAGGTTGAAGGTTCGCGCCCACCTCGGGTATTTGCCTTTTTTCTAGTGTCTTTTACACTCACCTGAATTTAAACAAATCTGGTATATAAGCGATTTAACATATTTTGGGGGAGTAATTTTGTGGTTTGTTGGAGTTTCGTAGAGTCTCTGCCGCTGATGGTATAACTTTGAAAACGGAAGTGGGGTCACCATGGATCGTCCTACGTTAAATTCAATGTTCCATGGTTGCGTTTTTAGTCTAAAGGACAGGGTGATTGTGAGTTATGAAATTAATGGTAGAATACAGAAATGGATGAAATGCTGGGGCATCAATCATGCTGGGGCTCTTACGTAGCCAAGTGCTTAAGAAATGTAAACGCTAAACAAACTGTAGATATTGTTAAAGATTATGCCGAACTGTCAATTCTACTAATAAATAAAACTCATCCTGCCCACCTTTCTTTCCATTTCTATATTCTACCACTTATTTCATAATTCATAATCATTTGTCCTTTGTCCTAAAGGACACAACCGTTGAACGTAGAATTTAATATCAGTGGTTTAATAAAACTACATTGGGGCCCTTTTTGTTCTACGTTAATTCATTAAACTTTGCAATGATAAGACAAGTGTTTACATCTTCTTATATCGGTTTCAAAGTTTCACATTTAAAGAGGTGGCCACGGAGTTTTCAATGAAGGATTTATTACTATCTTAAACGCTCGCTATTTTTGCGCAAGTTTAGCATAGAGACTCGAGACCCTTCAAATATTCCTTCTTCTAAGAATACTTTTAAATGATGTACTACTCAACTCCTCTTGCCAGTTTCAAAATTTGAGTTGGACCCCTCCTGGAATCATCCGGGGGGCCCTCTAGAAAATGTTTTTACCTTGACGTGGGACCCTTTGAAATATTAAGTACGTGTTTTCCGGTTTCTACATCTGTTTCAGTTTCAGACTTTTAGGGTCTGAACGGACTTCACGGATACCATTCCGTAAGCGTCGGTTGACCACCGATGAGCAACTAACGACCTCTCGCCAAAAATTGACGCCCGCAGCGACGATCTCCGAACTATCAACGTTACCATTACTAGGCACGTGTTGTTCTGACTTCGCCAGGGAAACGATTATAAAAAGCTCGCTTGTTGAAGGATAAATCATTGAGGTCTTAGTTTAGCTAATCAGAGAAACCCCTATATCTCGAGTTCTAGGAGGTGGTACGGTGAACCGTTTCAGATTAATTGCTTTCTGGTGAGGTACTATACTATGTGCAAAATTTGAGTGAGCATAATCGCCGACGTGCACCTTCGGTGCTTCTTCTCTTTAGTACAAGTTTAACCAGAGATGGTGTGGGTCAATGAGAACTTGATCCACGACCCACCGTGACCCACTATCATCTACCACCCAAATGGCCCATTGACCCACTCTGACCCACCACCCACCGTGTCCCACTCTGAACCACCAAAACCCATAGTCATCAATTCTGACCCATGATCCATGTCCTAGTCTCCATTGACTAAAGAGGTTACACTTGCAGTAAAACAAGACTGTGAAATTATCACATCGTAGTTTGAATTTCTACTGTCAATCACTCAAGCACCGCTATGTTATAATGCCGGTGGATCTGACCTTTACGATATACAATGGTAAAGTGTTTCTCATGTAATGATTTCTCGTAATGATTTAATAAAAAAAAGACAATTATGTGAAGTGGGATCTACCTAACCTCCTTCAAATAAATGTATTATTTACGTATTTCGAAATTATCGGAAGACCAGCGCGCTATACATGTTAGTATTACTTAAAGCGCCACTTGTTTTGAGTGGTGGAATGCCAAAAAATGGCTGGAAAGAAAAAGCGCCCTGGAGTAGGCACTGGCATAATAAGTGTGAAATCGGGAACGGGCAATATCTTTTTGAAGAGGTCTGATAAGGTTATATAGATATATATATTAGCGAACCAAAAGTTTTGTATGAGATGAAAGAAAAGAAGTTTTTTGACAGTGATTCTCGATTTAATCGTGCAGTCCAATACACAATATGGTGTTAGAATTACATTATAATTGGCATTCTGTGGAAATTGTTTCTTTAATTGATTGATCATTCATATTACAATCTTTACGTTCTGTTGGTAGTATGGAATTTTCCACGAGTGGACTGTTTGTGTGGATGATCGAGTGGAAATCTATAAATTAAGTCATTTATTCGGAATTATTTCTTCAACATTAATATATTCAACAATCAACGTGCCAAATAGGATGATTATCTGCCACTTTGTGTACCTGCTATCCTTTTTAATAAGATTCTAGGTTGAATGGTGAAGTCATATATAACGAGGAGTTGCTGTTCACAAATTAATCTATACCTTATATTAGTTAAGTTCCTAATTTACTTTGTATATCATTTATATATCATTTTTTCAATAACAGCAATTCTAAGTTATTTTGTCAAGATATTGAGCGTATGGTACATAGGAAGCAAATCCTTGTATGTTGTGAGTACACCTTGAAACCATAAGACCTACCATTAGAAGAATAGCTGAAATACAGTCTTGTTTTCCATAATATTCCTGATTTATTATTGTTATATTATTATTGGGGAATTATTGTATTTTGTTTGTATTCATTTGAAAATATTTTCATTATAAAGAGGATTCCTTGAAATTAATAAATTTTCATTTATGCCTGTCGTTTATAACCCAGGTTATTTATATGGTTTGAGAAATATTAGCTACTGAAAATTATTCGTATACCTTGCTTATATGGAAGTATTTAATTTAACAAAAAAATGAAACAACGTATGTGAAGTAAAATGTTGGACTATAATTCCTCCCACTTTCTCATTTCACTTTTATTAGAATTAGTGAAACTACGTCTGAGAGTACTAATTAAACATTGTGTAGTGGGCATTTGAGTGTTTTATTACTATGTGCTCATTGGCCCGGATCAGAATTCGTCTTTTGATTAATTTTGTTACACTCATCGTCCAAATTAAGATGAATTCAAATGTATCATATCAGGGGGCCGCGGTGGCTCAGTGGTAGAGCGTTCACCTCTGGTGCTAGGAGTCTCGGGTTCAAACCCTGCACCCGCCAAGTGAACTTTGTGGTGGACAAACACCGTGTGCGTGGGTTTTCTCGGGGTTCTCCCGTTTCCCCCCACTTTCTTCATTCCACCATTTCATTCATTACTCATCATCACCGTCTCCTTTAGCCTAACCGGCATAAACGTGGGACGTAAAACTCAAGCATTTCATTTCATTTCATTTCAAATGTATCATATACAATTATTTCTTTGTCGGCTTACAGATACATTTCAGTATAAAATAGGAAGAAATTTGAAACTCTGAAATCAAGATAATGTAGGCCAATGTAAAAAAAAAGTTAGGTTTCCATATTATTAAGCATACCGTACTAATTTAAAATTCCCGTGTAATTAAGTTTGGAATACAAATTTTATGGCCAACTCCTATTGCTATTGCCGCTCTTACAATTGCAAATATCAGAATCCAAAAGTGCCTGAACTTTTCTCATTAGAAACAGATGGAAAAAGTAGAAAAATGGAGATCTTGAAAGTAAAACGTAGACAAGCTCACATATGTTCAGAAGATATCTACAATGCACTGAACAGAATGGGTCAGTTGGTCCGTATGAGTCACGGTGAATGGTGTTTTGCAATAGGTCTTGTCCTTTTGACCAATGATCCACTGACTCACTCACATATCTTGACCAATTTTACCCTCCGATCCACTCCTTCTCTGGTTTTAACATGTATATCATTTAAAAGACAAGACATACATCTACACAATTTTCTCCTCGATTGCAAAGGTTGGCTTGATACATATATTAGTTGAAATTGTCACTTCTTCTCACGGTGAGAAATTGATATGATTAAAAATCCCATCTTAAAGTGGGTACAAACTACCTTCCAAAGTTATTAGAAGCTCTTTCTCAACCGCGAAAACTATGAATTGGACAAATATTTCAGTAATTTTTGAGATTTTATTTTTAGCTCTACAAGGTCATCATCTTGTGAAGATGGGGATGAATTTGGATGCAAACTTCAATCTGCGCATCACTATCCATCTCAACGACCAAGAAAATTATGGATAATGCACTAAGATCAATCGTTTTACATTATTTTTACATGTCACACCTTCCAACTTCCATAACTTCATACTACCAAATTGTTTCCTTGTTAGATTGAAAGTAATATGTCTCCCAAGTTTGGTAAAGGTTGCTCAAGACATTTCAGAGTTACGCTGAAATATACATTTATACAGAAATATTAAAATACTTAGAGCTGTGCGAGCAACGCCTATGATGCTGCCCCTGTAAATTCAAAATCCAACTGACATACTCGTTCAGAAATGTTGCTATTTATCTTGGTGATAACGAACCTATGGGCTCTACACTAATATCGGTCGTTTTGAATCATTGTATATGTTACTCCCTTCGACTCTCATTATTAGATGTGCTAGGGGATTTTACTCCTGCTGGAAGTTGAATTTAAACTTAAATGTCATCAAAACTGCTCCCAATGAACTTGGGGACCCCGAAAGATATGGATTTGATACTAACATTGGTCATTTTCAATTACTTCTACATGTCAAAATTATACACCCCCTTCAAGGGTGCTAATGGAGGCTTAACTTACATGGCATCTGGAGTGCCATTCTTTCTCGAAGCGACCCCCAAAATTATGCATTCGACACTGTCGGTCTTTTTTATAATTTTGATGTCAGCCTCTTTCATTCCTCCTAGAGAGCAAACCGATATTGACACCGCTAGGACTAAATTTGGTTTTAAATGGCATTAACATTTCTTCCAATTATTTTGCGGCCAGTGCTGCATTTAGAAGCTCGGCGTCCCTACGAACTTTTGCTCTCGGTGCCCCAAATAAGTACATATTTCTCCGCAACTTGATCCCTAACTTAAAAATAAAACTTAATTCGAATATGCTTAATTAGTGAATTAACCATTTATTACAGTTAAATATCACTCACTAAATGCTACAGCTACAACTACGTAACAAAAAATAACAAATGAGAAAAAGTTCTAAATTATTTTTAGATTTCGTATGCTATCATTAAACACATTAGAATAGTAAAAGAGGATTGTTCATGAAATAGTATATTTGCTCTTTATTTTTTAAGCTTTCATACGAAAAAAGTATTATTTAATTTTTAAAATTTGCGCTCTTTAAAGACGTTGCCCTCTAGGCATGGGCCTAATTGGACTAATGGGAAATGTAGCACTGTTAGCGCTGGAAACTTACGATTCGACTCTAATATCGGTTGATTTTGAGATTTTTACGTCGCTACGTAACCACCCTGGGTGTTAATGGGAGCTTAATTGGACTTTAATTGAAACTAGAACTATTTACCTAAGCGACCACGAAACTAAGGATTCGATACTCATATCGATTCTTTCTACCATTTTTGAAATGTATCCCGACAGTAATCTTTTCCAGAGTTTAAGAAATATGGTTAAAATTGCTCTAGACTTATCAGAATTATGTTGAAACACACACAAACATCCACTTTTATATAAACAAATACAGAGTGAACAAGCGAGAGAAGGAGAGAGAGACACCACTTCCACATTGCAAAAGCATATATTAAGAATTGAATTGAAAAGCTATATAAAGACTTTCCGCTGTGGCAAATTTCATATGGACAATTCCAGTCTGCTCACGAGACCAGTGGGGTTCATGAATTTCTTGCGAGCGTTCCGACTTTGGATTCTCTGTTTATACCCCCTCTTTATGCCTCGGATAATTTTTCAAGTACATAAATGACATCTTATAATAAGAATGTTGAGAAGTAACATCTATTTGACAAATAGCTGCAAATACACTACATAATTTATTTGTTGCTATTAAACGTTTTTCTTAATTTGTATTTAACAATCTCATACATAATACCGACGTACTCTCAACACGTATCTCAGATATTATATTTTAAACATAATAATTACTATGTTCTGCAATGATTATATGTTATATATATTCACTCACAACCCAGCACACTCTGTGCCAAATTTGGGGATGCTAATTGAGTGATACTGAGCGACTTCCACTCACCATCTAGAATGAGTGGGCAAGTTCTCATATACATATGCGAGAGGTTTACTAATTCGACACATACCAATCGGGGATTGAATTCTGGTAATAAAACATTGACTTCAGTAATTAAATAACAGTTGTATTTCTCTTTGATAAAAGGTAATGAATGTAAGTGTTGTGATATGATTACGGATATTCGGAAACTTTGCCAGTCGAGTATCGCCTATCGAGCATTGAGCAATTGACCCTGAATAGGAGTAACACATACCTTATCTCTTCCAGTTGACGCTCGCTGATGACCTCGGTGTTGTATCCAGTATCGCCAAGTTGACACTTCTTAAAGACGGGTGCTGTTGATAAGCATTGAGTCTGGCTTACTCCCAAATGCTATAGACGAATCGACGATCTCCGTAGATAGAATATTAGAACTTCTCAATAACCTGAAGCTTCCATTCAAATTACTTAAAGTGTTCTCACACGATCAAATACTAGGTTGACTGTCCGTTGACTGTCTCGCTCTTTCTGTCGCTCTAACTGATCACTTTGACTGATCTGTCCCACTGATCCAACTGATCTATTCCACTCATCCGACTCGATCCTGAAGACCTCCCGTCTCTTAGCTTTGTTCAACTTGGTCCTTCTAGAATTCTCTCCTGTCGTCTGCTGGTCGGCACGTGTGACCTCCTTTCACTGGAAAAACAAATTCTTTCCTTGTGTCAAGACTCAAAAACTGCAACTCTCGACACACTCCGATTTCCCGATTCTAAGCAATTTCCTCATATCCGTGAATGTGTGAAATGTTCACAAAAGCTTACAATTTCTTTTCATAATTTACAGAATTTAGTCTATGTAGGAATTGACGCATTACATGCATTGTCTTCCTGCATTCGCAGACTCTCAATAGAACATTTTATTTACATAATTTTGCTGACCATTAAATAATAAATTTTCCTCAGTTTGCATTAATCTCAACTCTTGACTGTTATTTACCTTCACCTCATTATTTTATAAAAACGCGATATTCGCAAAATAAATAAACATTAATCGATAAAATAAAATTATTATACATGATATTTTAATTTAAAAACGGATACTGCCACAATATATATACAACTGATGTATCTTAATGTAATTATTTTATACAATTTTAATGCATTGCGGAAAATAGAATTTCATTTTTAAAAAGCATTCACCCAGATGAGAATCGAACTCTCAATCTTGCGATTTGAAATCCAACGGCTTACTACTGAGCTAACACAAACACTCTTCGTAACACGCTTCTAGTGCTGTATAACAATTATCTCTCAAGACAATTATGACATTCATATTCACTGCAAATGCTGTTTTTGTTTTACTTTGACTTTTATTTTAGTACCCAGGAGAGAATTATGTTCTATGTCTTAATTTTGAGCATTCTTTTACATATGGAAAAATTCCTTTACGTATCTAAATGTTCCATTACGTATGGACAGCTAAATGACACACAAACATGTTCTGACATTAATACAAGATTTCAAAATATTGTATCATTAAGTATTTCAATCAATGTTGCCTTTTTTCTACATTTGGTAACATGTCTTGTTATATTTAAAAGACGAATAACACATCTGCAAAATTTTTCCCGATTGTGAAGTTTGGCTTGGGGGTTCGAACCTGGTTTACATTTTTCCGAACTTGAACTTTGAAAATTTTTGCCTCAAAATAGCAATAAAGTGTGCGGCCAACCTTTATGAGACAAGGTGTACATAAGTTCATTTCATCTTCCTTGTTCGTTGTTACTCGTTCAATTTTTGTTGTTGGCCTAGATACTGTAATATGAGATAATTTTACTAATTGAATTTCCGATTTAATTGTGTTTTATTTATTTATTTTTTGGATTCTTTAAACAGCGTGTCGCTGATAACTACTTGGATTGTATATGTATGTGGGGAGTTCAAAATGGAGTGATGAGAAAGATTGCTAGAAAACGATATTCAGTAAATTATCCAATTAGTCAATATTTCAATGCTACCTGCTCGTAAGTCGTTATATAGTTAAATAGATAAATATAGAGATAGATAAATTTTATTAAAATGGTTCCCATTCCTATAGTGTAAGTGAGAACAATTTCTAATATGCCTTTTACTGCTAAGGATCTGCTGGTAAATGATATTTTCTGATTTCAGAAATTACTATAGGTTCCACATCACGTTTGGTCGCCTATTTGGTTTCTCCAGGTGGAAAGATTCGACGCCAATGTTCATTTCCCATGTTCTATTCTTATTTTCGTTTGTAATGTATCATTACAGTTGAAAGTAATGGCAACTTTTTTACGCACCCTGTACCTAGTATTTTTTTTATTCGATTTCGCTTTAATTACACAATTTATTTATTCTCTTTACTTCAAATTAAATGTAATGAATCGAAAGGTTTCATTAGGAATCACATTTTAGCCGAATAACATATTTATTTATATTCTGATTAAGTGTAAAATCTCATTTTCGCATATATAAGTTGAATAGTTACAAGGTTTACCATTCTGACGTCATACCGAAACATAGTTCCGCCATTGGATATAAATTTTCTTAATTTCAGACCAATGTAGATTTTGGCCAGGTACCTAAACTTTCCCTCACCCCCTCTCACTAGTCCATAGTCACTTTCAGATCCGGTTATATCTGGATTTGCCAAATTTCTATTTGTTTTGTAATTTCCGCGGCTAAAGGTTTCGCCCTGATTGGAGGAATTCTCCAACCCCTGTCGTTTTCGGCGCAATATTATCATTCTTAACTAGGACGATTTGTGAATACGACCTGCGAAAATTGATTACCATTTTTATGGTGGAAATTCGAGGAGAAGCAAGGTAAAAGTTAATCTAATCATATAATAAACGCCGTATGATTATTTAGGAACTCAAGAATCTGTTTTTTTTTCTAAAAGGACAGTTAATAATTCAGTAAAACCAAGGGGAAATAGGAACCAGTTCATCAGACGCCATATTGCTCGTCATCCAATCAAGCTAGAATAGACGAAATGGGAGAGTGATTTTTGATCTGTTAAAACTCAGTTAGGGATTAGGACAATACGACCTGTTTAGTGTATTTTGTTCGTGTATTAGGTAGATGTGATTTTTTAAAATTATTATTCAGTAAGTGCATGTACATGGTAGGTTTCGTAGTGTGATATTAATAATCTTAATGGCAGCTTAATTAAACTAAAAGGGCTCATATTCTCTCTCCAAATTGAACCATTTCTAGCGGGGGAATGGGTTAGTTATTGTTTGTATTAGTGTCTTTTCCCCTCTCAGGGAAAGGGTCCCTCAATAAACCTCGTTAAGGTGCCCCCAGGGCATCAATCTTTAGTAATCATTTTTTAAACAATTGCCCAGGTCAATTGGACCTAGGGTTAACTCTTCTCATTTTGTCCCCCATAAAGCTCAATAGAGCCAACTCTATATACTGACAAGGAATAATATATTAGGTACTTGCCTATAATATGCATGTAATTAAATGGTGCTTGTTTAGTTAGTAGTTTTTATGTGTAGTATTTATAGTGGTGTGTGTAGTTAGTAGTTCCGTGTGAGTGCATGATTTTTACTGTTAGGACAGTGTAGTTCACATGCGTTAATTTAATACCATTTGTATAACTGGATGCACACTAAACGAGAGTAAATATTAGATTTCTGATTAATAAGTGTAAGGCTATATTTTAGTACACAGCGGGTTATTCCTTACTACAGCGCTATCGTGTCCGTTTCCGGTAATCAGTTGTTTGTTGACATTACGTCATCGCCCAAGTTAGTGATCTAGATTGTTTGATTTTGGCCCCTTATTTCTAGATTACATCTAGTAGACATAGTTTATGGTTTGAATGAGTATGCATTCATATGAAATAGCATGAGATCTTACTATTCTGAAAATTACAGCTTCCTATGTCAATTACCAATCGAAATATCCACTGAAATCGAGAACGCCTATTTTCTTAATAGCCCACATGATGTTACTGTTTGTTTCAAAATGTAATATTAAATTCTCTTTTCCCGTGGCTGTAGAAAAATTTCATTGTTGCTTTAGTTTTATTAGCAAATCAGAAATGAAATAATCGTTGACAATTTAACTTTCAGTGTGTGCACGTATGATTTTTTTTACAAAACTGCGAAGTAAATATAATTTGGGTGCTGCGAAACAAAGAGATGTTGAGTTGAGTTGAGTTGAGTTTAACGTCCCGTTCAGCAGCGAGGCTATATGAGACGTGGACCTACTGATTAACGTGGAATCCGAACCACATGAGCTCCCGCCGGGAATCGAACCCGGGTCTCTCACGCCAAAGGCGCGTACGCTAACCGCTTTGCCACGAATGAGCTCTGCGAAACAAAGAGTCCGTGGTTCGATGAATGTTATCCTGTAGTAGTTTAAGCGTGACGGATTGTGATAATTATATATTTATTAGTGCGTAATGTAAATATGTGTATGGCCTACGTGTAAATATATTTAATAGGGTGTCTGTAAAATGTTACTTCGCGCGAAAATGAGTAAATAATGAATGAATGTAATGATATAGTAATAATACGATACAAAATATGAATGAGATGGTAGGATACCCATACTTAAATGAATAGGCCCAGTGTATATTATATATGGAAAATATGAATATGTTTTACTGAAAATCTCTCTCGTTTTGACTTCTACACCAGTACATTCATCTAACCGAGTTTGCTATTGGATAGTAATGTGTAGTTGGGAATTGTACGTTACTTCGCATTTAAGTACCTCATACTAACAGCCGCGGATCTTAAGCCTTTCATCAGATAGGGTAGCATCATGTGGGAATTACTTTTAAAGGTCGAGAGAAATGATAATTAAGAAAAATAACTGCTATATCCTGTGATCATCGAAAAGTACAGGTTTGGTCATTTGTACCTTTAACATTCATTGACTCTCCGAGATTTTTTTTCATTGCTTACCGTATTTACCGTGCTGTGTTCATATAGCTTAGATCGGACTATCTGATTAAATCAACCGCCACTAAATTAATATGTATGTTCATCGCGTACCCGGACGTCGACCCCTGACCCTCTTAAGTATTTTCCTTTCATTTCTCAGTTTAATTAGTTGATGGAAATTAACGACGTCCCAGACTTTGGCATGTCTGCGCAGGGTAGCCATCGGTGATGTTTGATCACTGAAATCACCGATCCAAAATTCAGTTTATTTTTTTTTAATTTTGGCAAATCAGTAGTTAGGGATATCTTAGCTATTACTTTTACTCTAGTTTCCTTACTGTCCTAGAACCTTCTTAGTTTTTCTGAGGGGGTCGAATATTTTTTTACTTAGAGATTTCAAAATTGGGGACGCAGTTACCTGGTCCCTCTCCCCTTCCCTTTTTACCCTGCTGGTCTGGGCCGGATACGGGGCTCAGATTTCAATCTTACAAGCAAACTCTTGTGGGATTGGGATCTGATGGACACAGACTTGCATCCTTGGCAACAGGGCGCCCCCTAGGTTACGTATTTGAGTAAGCCGAACCCCTTTTGGCATAAAAGAGAATATTTGGTTATAGTATGTTGTATACATAAATTCGACCACTTATCTTTCGTAGTTGTAGTGTTCTGTCTCCTCTCTTTTTACCTATCCTTCTTCTATTCCTTCTCTAAAGTTTTTTTTAAAATTTTTCAACCTCCCCCCTGGTTTCTGAAACTCATGAAAACATACAATATTCATATCACTTATTTCGATCGTATGTACTAACTGAGACATCGAGGAATGCAATTCGTGGAGGTATTTCAGCACAACTCAAGACCATTTTCGCGATATTCAATCCACCATGGGAAGGGGCTGACGAGAAGGTACACTATGGTTTCAGGTTCCTAGAAACTTACTTGTTATTCATCGATCGTACAAATTATACCCATTGACGACTGATTTCTGGTTTTCTTTCTATTGATTGGTTATATGGTGTATGTATTAGTCGTTTGGGCCCATTAGTTTCAAATAACCTTGATTTTTTTTCTTTCTCTGTATATACATCTATATATATATGTACTTACATAGTTATTGAATAGTGAATAGTTATTGAATATAAAAAGGTTATGTAGAATTTAAACGTCGACAAAATACTAACATTGATATTAAAGTGAAATTTATTATATTGAGTAATATGAATATATATATATATATATATATATATATATATGCGAGTATGTATGTAAAGGGCTCGGTATTTACCCTGGTTGTTTTAGGTTGCCATAGATTTTTGACACCCTTCATTGACCAATTATTTGTGATGTAAAGTATTGCCGCGTAACTTATAATTAATAACACCTTACTGATTTGTTAGTAACGTTAGTAACTATTAAATTTTAATACCATGTTAAATATTGCATGTAAATAGAACAAGTAGCAGGTCGTAAGAAAAGTAAAAATAACCCTAATCCTTATCCTTAACCAAAATATCCTTATCCTTATCCTAATCCTTATTGTGAGATCATAGTGAAATCAGTAAACTTCGAAACAGTGCGCCCCGCCAACAAATCCTTCTATCAGTAAACTATGAAACAAATCCTTCCCCTACGATTGGAAACTTAATTATTTGTCGTTCGTCGGTTTCGTGACTAAAATCTCTTGACCCCACGATCTATACTAGAAATAGAAATTCAGTGATCTTAATTTGAACTGATTTTGGTTAATAATTTAGTAATGTGAATACCGGACCTAGATAGCTCCAAAGACCTAATTCCATTGAAATATATAGTATTATGGAAATATGTTCCCAATGTCTGTGACTGGATTCGATAATTTTCTTTAATCTGAATAAATTTTGAAGTTTTATACCAAGTGCGTCAAGTGACGAAATGAAAATTATATATAATATGAAGCAACTATATTGTCTGTAGTTGAAACAAAACGATTAAATACTCTCATGGACACCAATCACAGTGCATAAAGAGAGTTGAAAATTGAGTTACTATCAACGTGAGAACAAGGACTCATAAATTTGTCGAAATTTCTCCTGTTGGGACAGAGACCCAATAAAATGCTATCAAAGTTTTTTTTTAGAATGATTAACCAATTATATTCTTTTTCTTTCCTCTTCCACATTGATATGTATTCATTGTACTGAATCCTAAATATGTGTAATGTTGACCTTTAAATTTTTTTCCTCCATCTTTTGTCTTTCTTCTTTGTCGATTTTTTTAATGTAATCCAACTTTTAATATCTCTATAAAGAGAAATATGTTATTCGATATTATTGAAAGTAACAGATTTCTGTGCATGCCTATGTATCATTATTAATATATATATATATATATTTTTGATTCATGTACCAAATTTTTCCTGTTATGTCAAACTAAGTTTTTCTTTTCTTGAAATGTAATAAATGTCTATAGAAATGTAGTTAGGTTAGTTTAATTCAACTAAATACAACCTGAAGTATACATTGTCCTCTATGAATGTGAGTGTGAGTGGAATGTAGGTTTAGTATTAAGCGCACCAATTATTTTGACATATATGTGTGACTTACTACAATTAATGGTAGTTGGCAATTAAAGTCTTTGAATGTCAATACTAACTTAATTTAAGTTGGCTCTATGAAGGAAGCGAAAAGGACCGAAGAAGCCTGAACGAATGATCATCATAGGAGAACTTCGAGAGTCAAAATCTTCGAGAAATATATGTGTTACTCTGAGTTTTATTTTGTTCTGTAGTCGATTCTAACATGCCATCAGCTTCTTCATTTATCTTTCAGATGTTGGATATTAATAAAATTTCGAAAATATTGAATATACTGTTAAATTAAACTTTCTCATCTATCTCAGATCTAGATTGGGATAATTCGGTAGTTGGGGTTACATGGATCTAGGTCTGGGATGTATGGGTTAACATGTGTCTACCTTTGATCACCTTAATACCAAATATTCACCCAATAGCTATTGGAAATGATCCCAATTCGATAATTATTCACTTTCCTTTACCATATTTCTCAAAATACCCAGTAACAGTTTCCCTCTTTTACCATCTTCTTACTTTCCCTCTTTTTCCTCTCTTCCTATCTCAACTTCCTCTTCTCTTCTTTACTTCTTCTCTTATTGTTAATAAAACTGAAAAGGGGGTCGTGACTGGGAATTCCATCTATAATAAACACGGTCATGTATTTATTTATTTTATTTTATTTTCTTCAGAAGTCCGATAAAAAGTTTTCTCATTTCCATCGAACCTAGTATGTTCGAAATTAAGAAATGGATAATATATTCCAATATAATTAGACATAAGCCTATAGCTTCATGAATATCCCCACCAGGGGTGAGGGGTCCCCACTCACGACTTATTTCATGCATCACATTTGTTACAGAGCTTACAAGGGACATCACCCAATTGTCCGGCTCCGATTTCAATGAAATTTTTGTTGCTGATAGAGGACATGCATTCATTACTTGTGATGACAGAAATTTTTGCCATCGTGCATGTTTTCTATTTTTTAATAATTTTTAAAGGTTGTGATGTGGTTAATAGAGATTACTGCAGAAGTCCCTTACTACCCTTTGTAAACGGAGTGTTAATGAAATAACAACCATGTAGATACGTATAGGGCCTAGGAGAAGTCGCATGGTACGTATGACCTTGACGGCAGCCATCTTGAAATCCGCCATTTTGAATTAAGGTCAAGTTTTTTAAATGGGAATAGGGTAATGTGATACGTAATTTCGGGCTAGAATTTAATCAGGAAGACAATGGTGAAGTTAGTTTTAAGATGCGCTCATTTGGTGAAAAGTTACAGGCATATTAATTGTTTATACTTACTATTTGCGTAAGTCCCTTACCTCCGCTTCTAACCCGCGTATTAATGATAATAACTGGATAAAGGTTTCGGTAATACATATTATGCCTAGAGGGAAGTGGTACAATAAGGGTATCATTGACGGCAGCCATCTTGAAATCCGCCATTTTGAATTAAAGTGAAGTTTTGAAAACTGAAAACCATAGCATGTGGCACCAAATTATAATAGAAAATTTTTCCCAAAAGCCAATGGTATGGTTGTTTTTGTTCTATAGTTAACCAGTATGAATTTATGACTCTTCTAATGTGCACGAAACATCCATTATTCGATCTTTCAAACTGGCAACACTCCTAATTTTCACCGCATGTTTTAAGATTCCAACTGGCACTTTGCAATTGTTTCCATGGCTCATGTTTTCTAAATTTATTACATTTTTTTTAAAGAGTTGCGATTTGTCAGTTCATGAATAGTGTTGGGATAAACATCCAGCAATCTTTCTGAATTTTGAAGACTTGCCATGTAATTATTAATTTCCTAGGCAGTGTAATTATTTATTTTTACCCAGAGTACATGAGGAACCTATGGACCTATGTGATGTAAAGAAATACAAATGTAATAATAAGAAATTAACCATATCACAACCTTTAAAAATTATTAAAAAATAGAAAATATGCACGATGGCAAAAATTTCTGTCATCACAAGTAATGAATGCATGTCCTCTATCAGCAACAAAAATTTCATTGAAATCGGAGCCGGACAATTGGGTGATGTCCCTTGTTAGTATTTATTTTTTCTTTCTTTTTGTTTCTTTCTTTTTCTTCTTCTTTTTCCCTTTTCAGTTTTAGATTGGCGAACCGTAACAGGACTTGTTGCCCTGGAAACGGTGGTTTCTATGGCAACGGACTTCACGTTCTTATTGTAATATATTTTATTGTTACTTTTATTAATATTTATTGTTACTGTTATATATTTACTATATTATTATTGTTACTATTTATCGATACTACTACATATTAGTTATTTTTATACATATTTATATTTTGTCTCTTCTTTTAGCTTTTACTTCTCTTTTATAGCATTATTTTAATTTTTTAATACGTTGATTTTTAGATATTGTTCACGACACTTGTGTTGATCTTGACGGGCTCATTACAGTTCTTATGAAATCAAATGTATGCAGTACCTGAGCACAGTTTCTCAGGATTGTGTTTTGATTCCTTTGTAGATTAGTTTAAAGTTTGAGGTTTCTTTCAACAGCAAAACTATTTCAGACATTGACCTACAGATTAATATGGGTACCAGACCACATGAGTTTCACAGGAAATCGAAGCCAGATCTCCTGTACCAAAGGCTAGTACAATAATCATATAACAATTAGAAATCATCTCTGAATGTTTAGTTCGAAGACTTGGGATGCGTTGGTATATTTTTAGGGATTAACGTACATCCCATGTAGGTCTACTTGTAGAGGTCTACATCGACAAGAAATTTTACGTGCAATGGCGAAAGAAAAATTTAAAATACTTTGATTGATCAATGCATGACGGAATTCCTAGACCTAGTGTACGACGGGAAAATCATGTTTTGCCGCTCGGTCAGCAGAGGTAAGAAATAGTTAAGAAATCTAGTAGATAGAATGTGTTTCCGGTGCGCGTGTGCCGCATAGAGTTCAAATATTTCGGTGTTCAATAAGTATCTTGGGGCAAATTAGGGAGCTAATTGAATAAGAGGAGTGGCGGACTCCGGTCCAGAAATTCAGTAATAATGGCGATGAGACTCGCAATATGCTGACCACACATTTCCAGATTCAAATTATCGACATTAGCTACAGGATTTCTGTCAAGGAGTTTCTTTTCATTTTGTTTTAGTTTACGTCTCACGATTATGTAGCGAAAGTAATGGAGACGGTGTAAGTGAAGTTGAAGTATTCGTATCAGTCTTATTGAACGCTCTACCGTATATGCTCGCGTAATGTCCACGCTCCAACTTCAGAGATATTTTTTGGGAAGAAAAGTGACCCACGTAATATCCGCACCGTAGAAATCACAGCTTGAAAATCTAAGTTACGTCTTGTGGTATTTCTAATACGGTACCAATTTTCGTACTTCTGGCACCGGACACTCTATTTAAAAATTTAGAATAAATCATACAAAATAATTGTGGATTATTTTATTTTGTGTAAAATTAATTTTGAGCTAAATAAAATAATTTATATATTAGTTACATATTCTTTATGAATTTTGAGTCAATTCCTTGAATTCAACCTTAATAATAATTTCTAGAATAATAAGTTAGTACCGGTAGTATATGAGATATAATAATATCTGTAATAAAACTTACTTTTTTCCTTTGTAAAAAGGAAATAAGGCACATTTTCGTACTTCTGGCACCACAGACATATGAAACCACTTTTTGCTCGATGTTCGGCAACTTGCACTTTCCACCACGAAACACGAGTGAGTCATAACGTCGGTGCCAGAAAGCCAGTCAGCAGACGGGAGATAAGAACAAAGTGCAATCCGTACAGGTTTTCTGCATCTTGGATTTCGGGAAAATGCTCGCCTTGCAACGACATTCCTTTCTCCTCCTTTCCTCCTCTAGTGAATCGCGTGTTACAAGCTTTGTTTTCATTCATTGTAACAGTGCCGGTCGACTTTCTTGCTAGTAAATGGCGTGTGTAGAATAGGGTATGGGGAAGTACAGCTGATATACAGTGGCTTTTAAATTGAAAGTCTTTGAATTTGCCCAAAAAAACGAGAAAAGATTTGTAGCGAGAGAATTTAAGGTGAATGAAAAATGCATGCGCAACTGGTGCAATCAATGCAATGAACAGACGACAAGATACAAAAACACATGCGTGTTTCGTGGTGGAAAGTGCAAGTTGCCGAACATCGAGCAAAAAGTGGTTTCATATGTTCCTGATATGCGACCGCAGGGCTATTCGGTGACGCGGGAAATGTGCCAAATAAAAGTTCTTGCTGCAGTACGAGAAGAAGAAATTCCTACTTCGCAATTCAAGACAAGTGAAGGCTGGATGCTAAGAATGATAATGAGGAATGGGTTTTCCTTTAACTGGCATAGAACAATTTGTCAAAAATGCCTAGCGGTTACGAAACAAAGTTAATGGACTTTCAACGCTTCGTAATAAAAGCGCAAATCTAATCAATATTTAGCCTCGGAAATTGAAAATGCTGATCAGACACCCGTTTATTTTGATGATCCCGGTAATTACACAGTAAGTGATGATCCCGGTAATTACCGGGGCGAAGTCTGTGCCCATTCGCACGTGTGGATCCGAAAAGCAACGCGCTACCGTTATGTTAGTGGGCGTTATGTTAGTTAGATGGAAAGAAACTTCCACCGTATGTGGTTTTCAAAAGAAAAAATCATACCGAAAGAAAACTGCCACCTGAAATTGTGGTACGAATTCAAGAAAAAGGGTGAATGGATGACGCTTTCATTCAGGACTGGTTACAGTGTGTTTGGTGTAAGCGACCTGGATCACTGTTACGGCTACGTTCTCTTCTTGTTCCGAACAGCTTCAAAGGGCATCTCACAGAGGTAGTGAAACAACATCTTGAAACTTCGAGAACTGATCTTGCTGTAACTCGAGGAGGCCTAACATCAGTTCTCCAGCCCCTTGATGTTTCTGTCAACACGTCATTTAAGATTGCATTCAGGCGCAGCTACCGTGATTGGCTGGCTTCTGGTGGAGGGGGTACAACTGCAACTGGACGTCTAAGAAGGATGTCAATCTCGGAAGTTTGTACGTGGATTCTTGCAGCGTGGAAAAGCATGTCCAATAATCTCATTGTTATAAGTTTTAAGGTAACTGGCATATCAAACGCACTTGATGGATCGGAAGATGATCTTTGGGAAGATAAAGTGAACAAACAAAACACTGATAATGACTCGGACTTTACCGTCAGTTCGTCAGATGACTAGTGAAAAAAAGAAGGAACAAAAGTGCCGGAACTGCTTGTGTATTAACATTTATTTCTTTCGAGTGAAAAAAACTGCTTACAAGTAATTTTAATTTTTTACATTTATGATTGTGTTGTGTTTGTGACTTTACATCAAGTGTGTGCTGACGTGTTGAAAACAATGTTCGAGGATAAAATAAAGATAAGATTTAAATAATTTGCTTATTGATTTTAAATGCCATATTTTTTTTAACAATTAGTGATATTCATTTGCTTTTCATTTAATTATTTACCGATATTATGTAGGAAGTTCAAAACGAAATTTACTTCAAAAAAAATGTGACTGAAAATTGCGCGCTTTTTGAACGACCCGCGTAATGTCCGCACCAGCATTTTGACACCGCGATTTTAGTTTTTTAAAAAAAGTACGGACATTACGCGAGCGTATATGGTATATCATCTCTCGTTTCATGGGACTGATACCATTTATAAAATAGACACATGAATGAATCTAGGATAGACAAAACGTAAATAAATGTATAGATGCTTTTCTTTGAGTTTTAGTAGTTATTTCAATTTTAACTAGTTTGTTTTCTTTTTTTAGGCAATTTGTAACCTTTCATCCAACCAGCTATTTCATCAATACCAATTATCCTAAGGTCATGGTTCGTACCTCATTTTGTTCGAAATGAAGTAACATTCTCAACCGTACCACTCATGTGTTCCTATTATGTACCTCGTTCAGGTGTTTCCATTTTTCTGATCACCATCTGTATATATATATATATATATATATATATATATATATATGCTTGTTACTTAAGATGTTCTACGCAACCCTTCAGTAACTTTTGAAACTGTTTGTCGTAACTTTGGGGGGGGGGCGGTCGTTCGAAGTCAAATCAATGTAAGAATGTATTGAATGTATTGCCAAAAAAAAAAGTAAAACAACTCTACAGAAGGAGAAGTAGCTATTGTCTGCAATTTCTAGAACAGAAATTGCCACCTGCGATTTCGAAGGTGCATTTTTTTTTCTTTTAGCAAGAACGCCAATGTAGATAATTTGTTGCAATTTATTGCTTTATTTGACTTCGGCAACGTAAAACAAAAAATGGTAAGGCCTACCTATTTTAGGTTTTATTTTACATTTATTATACAAAGGTGAAAATTCTTAGGTTTTATTTTTAAAATAAAAAATATCCTATTCTGGATGGGGGCAATTGCCCGTATCGCTCCGCGCCCTGGATCTGCCCCTGACTTAAGCATATGCGTGAAGTGGTTTATTACGAACAGGACAAAATGAACTCTGATAGATTGATCACAAGTATTCGGTTAGAAACACTGCTGCTTGCATTTTAGTTTCAAAACCGGCCGCCCGCACTCGTTCGCTGGTCAGGTAATAAGAGTGATGCGGAAAATGTCATCACTTTCTCAGAGAGTTTTTGATGCTCTATCCAATGGAGCTCTCAAAACTAAAAATATCACAAATAACAGACATACACAGACATAGAGAATTCAGGAGACTAACAAACTTTTTAAGTTCGTTGATTACAAAAGTTTACAATTATTACTGGAAATTAATGCTGTCATCCATTTTGAACATTCTAAAAGAATATAGTTTCAAATGTATTGAAATATAATTTCTTATCGATAGTACGAAACGTTGTAAATAGTTGTAATTTTTCGTAACTGTTCTCTAAGTGGATTTGTGTAAAACCAAAGGTAGTTTTGTCAAGTTAAATATAAAGTCAAAAATAAACCTCTTGACAACACTCTTATTTGTAAAAGAATACATAATGATCGCTTTTGGATGTTACAATGGTCTGTCCAAACAGCTTAATAAAAATTCAGCGTAACATAAGAAACAAAGGTACTTCTCTTATATGTTAACCAAAAAGTAAAAGCTTGGTAAGGTAATTGTAGGGGAGTGCCGAATTCTACTTCGCCCTGGGCACCAAAATCTCTAGCTACGGAACTGGTTGTAACACAGCACCACCGAAAACACGGTGTTCCGGCCGCCGCCTGACCATTGCCAATTCAGTCATCGGTGTTCGTATTGAGGACTTTTATCTTAACTCTCGATAATGGAGTAATGACTTGAACATTGAATGTTATAGGTATGTCAGAGTTTATGGGTTATGCTTACCCCGATGCAGACTCAAGTGGAAATAAATGAACAAAAACCTTGGTAAACTTTGCTCACCTAGTTTTTTTTTTTTTTTAATCGAATGGTTCATGCAATAATCATTTTAACATTGTGCATATCTTACGTTGTGTGATTCACGACAAATGGAATATCAAGATCTAGGCTTGAATCTCAGAATCTAGTTTTGAAGTCAAACTTTTTCGAAGAAAGTGCCTTGAATTTGCATTCAATAAATTGTGCTCGTATTCAGAGTTCCATAATGATATTCCTCATCCAACACACACTTACACCTTGCTCTCTAGTCATGAAAATAGGAGGAAAACCTGTTCATTCAAAATAACTTTTGTCTTTCTTGGTTTCAGTTCAAAATCACATTTGATTGAGTGCTTTTCGTTTTGGAGAGAGATGTATGAAGAATGCTTCCCCAAATATGACAGACCAGATACCAAAAGCCTTGTTGGCGTAAGGAAACAAAGTATCATATTTCTATGTGACAATATGAATGGTAAGTTCAATGTTTTGAAGATAATTATCGATACTCTTTCTGAAATAATTTGTTACTATGCTTAGTATTAAGTAACAGAAAGGAACGTTGCTTTATATATTTTCTAGTTGCTGGACTTGATCTCAATTCAACTCGGTTTTTCAGACTTATCTCTTCACAATCGTTAACATCCTTACAAACTTTCAAATTCTTGATCAAGTATCAATGTACGTATGGTTGATTTTCTTTAAAGAAACCAACCTGTTGTATTGCACCGAAATAGAAAGGGATCATATATTTCTCAAGAACTATCAAAAATAAAGCATATGCATTGTTAATTTTTGGTCAATTTTCGTTCATAGTGTCCGTACTACGATTTTACAAATTGAACTAAAATTACTGCAATAGGCTGTCGGCTACGGTGACAGCTTAATCTTTCAGTAATGCTGTTCGTGATTCGAGATGCACGTACTCAAAACTTATTTTTCCCATTGAAATTTAAGTAAATATAATTAATCCGCTCCAGCCACATCAACTTGATACTGTGTGTATCTTTTATATTGTAAACCTGGGTTATTACTCCTCTAAAATTGATTTTTTAATGTAATTTTATCTAATGTAAAGCACTTGAAGTAATCCCAGATTGGTAGCGTTAGCTCACGGAACATCTTAAATTCCTCTATTGCTAACGTTAAGAATATGCACATATATCTGATATGAGGTACTAATGGGGATCTCCATCACTGTTTTGAGACTGCAAAACACAACCTTCTGTGTAAAAAATAAACAAAATTTGAGTTATATTTAATATGTATTTTGTATCATAATTTTCGTGTATATGTGTCTGTTTGTGTTGCGGATATATGTTATTTTATTCTTATAGTGTCTGACATCTCTCAAGCTAAAAGGAAAAGTTTAACAAATTCATACCTTACGAAGCTTGCGCCCAGTCAACTTTGTGGTGGACAAATACCGTGTGCGTGGGTTTTTTCGGGGTTCTTCCCATTTCCTCCCACTTTATTCATTCCACCATTTCATTTATCCACCATCTCATCATCACCGTCTCCTTTAGCCTAATCGGCATAACAGTCGCATGTAAAACTTAAAGATTATATTTTCACTTTTTACCATATCTCAAAAAGTGAAAAATCTACAGGAATGCCAAGCTTATGCTGCCTGCTTCCGTTGTTCAGCGAAGAGACTAAATCGGCTTCTATGAAACGGTACCGATGAATGTTGGCTAAGAACCTACAGACAAATTCAACAAAGTATAATTTCTGGTTCTTGTATTGAATCAATTATTATTTTCCTTGGGGAAACGTATTCAATGGATTGGCCAGAGTTATATGGTAAATATCACCAAGTTCTGAATCTGGGAGGGTTACATATCGAACAAACATTTCTGCATTTTATAGGTAAATGATTAGATGGAAGTGATTAGGTAGAAATTGTATGGATGTCAGCTGAAAGTAATACACAGTAGAAGAAACTCGTTTTGCTCCTGAAATTACTCTAACGGTTTTACGTCATTTGCTGCAATCTTTAGAGTAGTGTAATGAAAAGGAATCTTCGTTCCCAACGATTAAATGTTTGTTTAATATATTATCGTCTCGTGATTACTTACTTCAGAGCTATACGCAAATAATATTTTAAGCTCTGTGTTGAGACATAAAACTAATAGCAGAATGATTTTTCGCAATGGATCATCTAAACTATACTCGCTGGCTTCCAGTTCACATTTTAGATTTGAAGAAACACATCCAGAGATTGTGAATGCTTCAAAGTAGAATACTTTGTGTCAATCTATTTCTATATATATATACTAGCTGAATATACCCATTCCTTGCATGGGGGCTGTATTTAGAAGTCAACACCTGTGGGAATATCACTATTCATTTCAGCGACCGCGAAAACTATTGATTTGACACTAATATCGGTCATTTTGGCTATTTTACATGTCTCGTTATCCCCCCTTCCGCTGACCCCCGACTCGCATACAATAGTAGCTGAATTTGAAAGTAATCGCTAATGGAAGTGTCACCATTCATCTCAGCGACCGCGAAAACTATGGATTTGACACTAATATCGGTCATTGTGGATTGATTTACATGTCTCGGTATCCCTCCAGTAAGCCCGACCCGTAGCGGATTAGAGTGAATTTGGAAGTTAATGTGATCAGAGTTTCGCCACTGATTTCAGCGACAGCGAAAACTATGAATTCGACACTAATTTAGGTCATTTTCTATTGCTTTTACATGTCCAGGAAAACGCTTCCGTGAGGACCCCTACTTCGAATTTTTAAAAGAAAAACGCTTCCCCTTGGTCTGAGGCCTGGACCAAGGTATCCGTGACCAAAAGTTGGTAACTCTGGGTCGACTTGTTTAGTCCCCAGACCGGTTCCGATAAACGCCCCCCTGAGTCTCCTCTGGTTCGAAATTTGGTAAAAGCACTTCGTCTAGGTCTGTGGCCTTGACCAAGATATCCGTGACACAAATTTGGTAACTCTCGGTGCACTCGTCTAGTCCGCAGGCCGCACAAAGTCACACAGACAGACAGACAGACACATACACACACACACGAACTCTATTTTATTTATATTAGATTGTAAACAGATATGTCAAATGCCTAATCCGGACCTAAGACAAGCTCGAATCATTGTGTTCCTTTTCAATCTATTTGCAGCTCGACATAAATCCAATCTTGAACAAAGTAATTGTTACTCGTAGTGATGATAGTATGTCACCCTGTAAGGACTAAGCCACTACTACTAGTGATTCCAACGCTACACTATGTCCATCAAAATACATTAGCGATAACCGAGAATAGAACCCCCAAAAATGTGCATTTCAGTCACTTGACCACAAAGTCACGCAACGTTCCTCGATTCGCAAAGAGTACTACCTATAAAGAGTACCTGTAAAAAATGCTGATCAAAAGAATATTTATTTTTAAAAAAAATAATCTACTCTAGTACTACAAAACAATGATGCTTACGTCTATTGGGTGTAGTTTCTAATAATAATATTCCGTTTCACTAAATGCTTCCAAATTATATAGTATAGCAAATGCATAAACTACTATAAGTATTAATGCTTCATGTATCTAAATATATAGATTACTTTTACCGAAAAAAAGAGAAAGTTTATCGTTCACCCATTAGCTAAAAATATGTTTTGAATCTCGTTCCTAGCTTGAGTATGCTTTCCGAAAGTAAATACGGTGATAAACGAACTCAGTATGCGTAGATTTTCTCGGCGGTTCTCCTGTTTTCTTGAACATTTTTTCATTCCACTACTTCATTCATTCTCATGACCATCGTTTCCTTTAGCTAACCGGACATAGTTGCAAGACGTAAAGCTGAAGATTTCGAAGAAAATGTTTTAGAACTTTCTGAAAAGCTGAAAATTCTAACTACAATAATTTAGCATCGGCTGATATGATGACGATTCCTTTCTATTTCGTTTATTTTTTCACGACGTTTGGTATGTGATGCATATGTTTACTAATGTTGCATACGTTGGTATATGATGTGCGTTTCTATGTGTTATAGCCTCACTCTTATTCTCGGTTTATCTTAGCTCTAAGTTAGTCTGCTGTACAAAAAAGGAATGAAGAAACATACATAAGAGAACAAATGAGCACAAACACTCTTTCTGATAAAAGGTTTGCTGATTCTTGCTAGAGACGTAGGTTACTTGGAACACTTAAATCAATTTTACTTCCTTGTTCTACAGTTAACGCTTCTTATCAATGTGAAATTGCTACACATTTTCTACTTTCTGTAAGAAGAGGGAAAATATGAAAACATGAAGGGATTTGGGTCGAGCTCAAAAGGTATGTGTCCTTAATCTGTAACGTTACTGATGGCTCCACCAGCTCTCCTCTAATATAGCTTTTCTCTGCGAATTAAGCACTATATTATGATCACATACTTCTTCAGCAAGATCGTGTCGCTTCAAGTTTCAAGAGAAGTTTTCTTTGTTATACTATGTTGTTTGTTGAGTTTGTTGAGTTTCAGTTTGTTGATCTAATTTTCTTACTGGGAGTTACGTCGGGTTCTTAGTTTCTATATTTGGTGTTTCTACAAGAGTTCTTTGAAAGCATGATTGTCATTACTTATTCAATCTAGATTATTTTCATTTCGATTTATATTTTAATTATTTTATAATATATTTTGGGAACATTTTCATAAATGCATTGCTTTCTACTATCGCCATTTACTATTACCTCAATTTTAACCAAAGATGGAAAGGAAATATAACATACGCAGGAGAATCTTGAATCACAATATATGAGTATTTTTTCTCTCACAAGTGTGCCTTACTTTCATTCCATTTGAATTCGGTTCCCTTACTCAATTAGAAGCCAGTACTTTACTTATTTCCCGTTTTATCTTTCGTATTATTTGCTATTTATTTATGAGAGTACTGAATTAGAAGCCAGTACTTTACTTCTTATTTCCCATATCATTTTTCGTATTTTTGCTATTTATTTATGAGAGTACTGAATTAGAAGCCAATATTTTACTTCTTATTTCCCATATCATCTTTCGTATTATTTACTATTTATTTATGAGAGTTGAAATTCTGTTTGAAATTGCTCTGCTATTTGTTTCTTTTGAGAGTATTCGTTCAGCCTTCACATGGTTTCCCTATTGTGATTTTCGATTATCTAATGTTCTAATGTATCATTCGGTAAAATTTCCTGCAATAACGGAACAAATCTGCCAGAGTTGCCAAGATAACCTCAGGTTTGACATAAAGTTCGCTGATTGAGTTGGTTATATTTTTCTCTTTGTTTTAAAAATGACAGAAATGAGATGGTTTGTGAAATTGGGTAATAGAGCTAGAACTCTACTTGATGTTCTCTGAAATCGTAACTATGTTTTGATGGGTCCACTGGGTACTGAGTTTCGTGTTTCGAACATTACTATTTGAAATTTGATGTTCTTTCTGTCCTGAATTTAACCTTTTTCTTTTCTTTCAGAGTTGAACTCAAAAATGTTTTAAAACACATATTTCTTTTTGTTTCCAAACACTTCTGTTAACGAACATATACTCAGTTAAATTCCATATCTGCAAACGAAAGTAACTCTAAATCTCTGTTCCTTGAAAGTTCTTACTTCCAACAATATTTTCTTATCCTTTGTCTGCGTTATAAAATAAATATTCTATAGAAATTTCAACTTTCCGAATACATAAGTTTTGACTTACATTGATGGATGATGCAGTTAATGGTTTAAGATTACAAAAAAGTAAGATCATACTATTGTATTAATTACATTAGAGACGGATTATCTTTGGTATTGGTTACCCGCTGATGTACTTAAAATCATTTAGAAAATAAAACAATGCTTTATTTCCATGTAAATATTGTATAATAATATAAGCTGCATTTTTCACTTTGGGCTTATGCAAATGTTCATTATTAACATGAAACCCGCAGTTTTCTATTGAGGATAATTATGCTCGAACTAGTGATGAAAATCAAATTAAAAGGTACAAGCCATCACATTAAGAATCTCAATGTTTTTTTTTTTAAATAAACTCCTATTTTAAAATTATATAAATAGCAATGTTTTATTTACTTATTGAATATGAACAAAACCATCTGATGGTTTTCTTTTCAATCGTCCGAAATGATCTTGCTCTTACAGTAAGAATCGATTAGAACATTTGGATATTTCCCAGACAAAATATTTATAGTAAATTATAGGCTTATTAAGGAAATATTCATGTATGAACTATAAACAAAGACCTAATGAAGCCATTACAGAAAAATGTTTTTTATCTACCCTCTCAAATAAACGACCCTTACTTTGGGTATAAAGAAAATTCGGAAAGTCCCTTAATATTCTGTATGGATTCATTAATATCTTTGAGGAACACACGACCAGACAAGCTATAAATCTGCTGAAATTCGAAAGTTGGCTTTTCTAAGCAATCACTTCACCTCCTTTCCTATTGTTACTTGTAAGTAAAATAAACGTAACAAAGGAAGTTATAAAAATTTAGATATCTCAAATATTTTATATTTTACTTTTATATTTTCAGAGTTCACTCCTCGCATACTGGATTGTATGTTCAAAACCTTTGCGAACTACAGAGATGACGTGAATGATGGGTTTGTAATTAGGATAGATGAAAGCCCTAAAGTGTGCAGGTTTGGAAACATTCATTATACGAACTATGCTACATATAGGATTATAGAGCTTGGATATTTCGTTAACTATTTAAAGCAATACAGTATCTACCAGTACTCATTGAAAAATAAATTACGATACTAATTCTTAAGTGCTACTTTAATAATACAAATTATATGCTCTGAAGGAAGAAGGCGATCTAATATAGTCTATAGTTTTTTTTTATTTTTTTTTATTTTAAGCTGGCAGCATTGATAAAATCGAAAAATTAGAATGATTTATTCGTTGATCTTTACCCGATTGGCAGGTTTTTATAGTATACAGAAAGTCACTTGACATAGTGAATATATTAATATGGAGTAGTGTGCGAATTGGATATTTTTCGTAGGGGATAAATTTCACGCAAATACACTGTAATTTATCATACACACATTTTGTACATGCATATATATATATATATATATATATATATATATGTGTGTGTGTGTGTGTGTGTGTGTTTGTGTGTGTGTGTGTAATACGGACATATCTTTTCGCTTGTAACCTTTGTTTCAAAAATGTCGAAACATTAGTACGAAACATTCCTTAAAGGCCATCCTGTGATTTTGCGAATGTTTGTTGACTGTCGTATTAAGAAACAAATCGGAATAGCATCATCTATATCTTGGAAGCAGTTTCAACATTTCAATGATATTTGATGAAAATGCTTCTCGGGTATCACTAAGCATTTTAGATGGGTTTGAACTTTCTGAAAATGCCCTCAATAAGGTATATTTAGCTTAATAGAGAAGGTCTGGTAATTATTTTACATTGCTGAGCGATGTTCGATCCACGACGTATTATACGAAAAGGGCAGAAATAGGAAAGTATACGTACATAATTTCCTATACAATTTTTCCGTTTTATAGTAGAGTAAAATTATACGTAGACTTTCAATTCTCGGTTGGCGTAAAGTTATCAATGCATGAACCTCATATACAGTAGTTCGGGTATTTTTTTTTCTAATTTCTCAAAGTTCACGAAAACGCATACACCAGATATTATATTTCTTATAACAGTAAGTATATGCATCGTTCCTGGGAACGATAATTAATAGTAGAAGTTGGGAGCATTTCATATAAATAATATAAGTTTGTAAAAATTAATTTCTTTAGTTTAACGTCCAACGTTTGTGCTATTTAGGCTTAAAAGGACTGACGATTAATTAAAGTGAAATAAAATCGTTTGCTTTTTTCATCGAGAATTGAATCCTTGACTACATTCACCAAAGACACAAGCGATAGAAGTTAGACTAGCTTTTTAAAAAGAATATACTTTGTTTTCATTTAAATATAAGCAGTTTCAGTATATAGGCATTTTACCCAGATTCACTAAAAGTCAAATGCTTAATATAAAAGTGTAGTCAAGTAGAGTTTACTTTTTCAGTTCGGATTTTTTTCGTCCTTTTAACATTACATGGAGGGTGGAATAGGTGACCCTGGAGAGTAGTTAAAGAAATACTTGCATTTATATACGGAAGATAACTTCAGAACCTAACATGTTAAATATTCATATATTCCATACAGTTGTACAGACAACTGTCTTCATCTTACAAGAATAAACACTATAGTCTGTAGCAGGGGTAAAATGGCTCTAAAAAGGTAGGACGACGGTAGGTAGTGGCATGACGTGACGCCGTCCCCTACCTATCTTTGCCCATTGTAATTTTTAGGAACTGAGGGGAGCCGTACATACTTTTTCGATGCGGAGGACGACGTCCCCCACGTTCCCCCTCACTTTTACCCTTGGTCTGTAGAGTAGATAAGTTACAGCATTATGTTTGCAACTAGGAAAGTAACGAAAATATGGAAATAAGATACATTACTTAGAGTGAAAATATTGAGTGAAAGTTGGTATATTCTACTAAGGATAGTCCTAAAACTCTTCCAAATGGCTGGTACACGTATGTCTACAGAACTATGAAATCTAAGTTAAAGAGTGTATATCTAATTACAATTGTGACACATATTAGTATATTTGAGACCTAAATTAAATAACCTGTCGACCATTTCAGAAACATTATTAACAATTAAACACCACATCTTTTGCTTGTTGATTAAAAACTTAGCATTAGGGGTGGAAAGTGAACCGGTTCTTGTGAAAACGCTCCAGACTGGTTCCTGAACCGGTTCTGGGTTCTGGCTGTTGTTCAGGAACCATTCTGTTTCTTAAGGAAGTTGTTTTCGCACCGGTTATGGGACGTTAAAGGCAGAGACGAACGGTTCCTGAACCGGCTCTGAGACATGAAGAAAGTGAAAAACTGGTTCTCAGATGTTAGGGAAAAGGTTGAACCGGTTCTGAGAGTGGTTCTGAGTTTCGGTTGCTGTTCAAGAACCGTTTTCATACGAAGTGGTTCTGGGCCCAGCTCTGAGAGTTAAGACAGGAGCGTTTCTTCAACTGGTTCTGATATGATAAGGAAACATCATAAAGGTTCTGACAGCAGTTCTTACATCCTTGTGAAATATATATCGAAAATGAATATGAGCCCAGTGATACTGATACTAAATTTTTGTATGTATACATTTATTGAGTGACAGCGCTTATTTTTAATCTTCCGTTGAATGTAATTTGTTTTATATTGATATTATGCATCTGAAAATCTCTTTATTAAATCTTTATTACATTTTCCTTCTTTCCTTTTTTATTTTTGTACTATACATTCATGTATTATCTCAACATGCTCTTCTATTAGAGCTTTTTCACAAATTTACCTTTCTCAAATTACTATACTTTTCCTTTTCGATAGTATTATGAATCTAATATTTGTTTATTATTTCATGTATTTTCCACTAATCTTAGTTCGTTCTATTCTATAACGTTCTATATTATCACATATAATAGTATATAGTTAACGAATGCATATATTTTAATTACTACCATTATATTATCCTATTGCACACAAATATCTCACATATTTATTTGTGTGTAAACGTATACTGTACTCCTTCTATAACTGGAGTTATATAGTCGACTGAGGGAATAATTAAGAAACTAAATATTGGAATAAATAAATAAATCAGTCCATCATTGTCTACAGAGGAAACAACGTCTGGTTGAGAAAGCAACCCAAGGGGAAGAAAATGTGCAGCCAATTGATCAACTTATTTGGTTGCATATGAAACAAATCATTCACCGCCAATAAAAATAGCTTTAGTAAGACTTGGTAAACCCTACATGATTGAAGCTTACTTTGTTGACACGTTGTATTCTTCGCTTACTCTCACTACTTTCGCCTTGTGATGGGCTTCGGCTTCTCGACTACACATACATACAATCAAATCAAAACCACTGCAATTGCATGAGACAAAGACACTTTGTTTTTCATTGCATTTTCATTAACATTTCTCAAATATGTCGCTCTAGTAGCAGAAAGTATCCTGGTGACACCTTGTGGATATCCCATGTACGTCACGGCGTAAATAGAATGTTCATGGGACATCCCTAGTGTGACTTACTTGTTCTCGTACGATATCCACGGACCGGTGCCGACTGTTGCAGAACCGGACTTTTGTTTCACTTTTCAGATCTGGTACAAACGCCGGTCCTTTCTTCTTCTGAACCGGTTCTAGATTTTTCTTACATTTAAAAACCGGGTAAACTTTTACCTTGCATAAAAGACTAACACAAGAACGGTCTCTGTAGTTTCTTGACATCTCAGAAGCGGTTCTGGTCTTTTTCTTCATATTCCGGAACATGTTTTACAACCACTTTGTAATAAATCAAACAGGTTCTTGAACCGGTACCTGAATCATGGTCGAAACGCAGAACAGGAAACGCATAATTCAACAAAGTAATGAGAACAGTTTGGAAAAGTTCCTAACTTTATTATGGGTTCTCGGTTCCTGAACTCTTTCTGGAATTATCAAAGCGGTTCTTTTTCCACCCCTGCTTAGCAGTGGTGTTTTTCCATACAGCGCTCCAGTTAATTATGACATTTGAACCATAATATTATTCGGAATACGTAAACACGTGTGCATGTATTGCACGTAATTTTTCCTTACTGACCTATTTTCGATCCCTTGTTGAGCTACATGGGTATACATGTCAAGAACAACATTGCGAAGGTGATGAAATTTAATTACCCAAGAAAAGGTAGGAATTGGAATCAAAAGGCCAATTCCCTGAAAACAGATGTTGGAAATCGTAGCAATGATAGAATCAGAATATGTACACACCATACGACAGATTCAGTTCACGAGAAGAGCACGACCGTAGCCACCGATATACAGGGCTGAGAGCGCTGACGTCACGAGGTTCATACGTCATAAGCTGCAGGGCTAACTTATTAATATCACACTCTTGCTTGTTTGATGTTTTATTGGAAATTGTGAAGATAAAACACATCTTTTCGAGCAAAAACTACAATAATTGTTATAGAAGCTTTAGAAGAAAAGTGAAAGGTGAAAGGTAGTTAATATACTTAGCTTAACCTGTGAATATAACATAAAGTTCATAACTCTAGCAGCAACTTTGATTTCATAGCTTCGTTCACAGTATAAACAGAAGAGATTTATTTTAATATCTGTTTCTGTTGCATTTGTTGTAATTTATCAATAAAAATCGTAAAATCAAAAATGATGCATAATTATTTATTCTTGCACGGGAAAACAAAAGATTGAATGGTATGTATACTATAGTCTGGAAGAATAAGAGAGATTTATTATTATAGACTGTAAATAGCAAATATGAATCAAAAGTTCGCAAATAGGCTTTAATTGAATATGTTAAGTCCATACATGCACAAAAATATATTTCCAAGGAGTGTGCACAATGAAACACTGCAAACAATTTATGTAGAAATTTTTAGTGTATAAAGTGCATTATGAATAGTGCAAACAGCTGCACCTTGCACAATATCTGTACACAAATATGTAAATGCACTTGGGAAATTAACCATTTTAAAATTGCATGTAAGTGGTTGGAAAGGAGCCTTAATGTAGTGTATCAATTGTATCATGGTTATTTAAATTTTTGAGTACGTATTTAGTATGATTTTTCTCATGAATGAGTTGGCGAAGTTCATTAAGTTGGGTGCAGATATAAAACCTGGTTCCAAATTGACTTTCATTACTTACCATTCCTTTTCACGAAAGACACTCTTAGTACCTAACATCGTGTTTAATATGCGGTGTTGCATTCTTCAATACAAATTCACATCAAAAATGCATACTGTGAGTTTTATTACTTAAGAATCGCTTTTATGCAAAAATACGCACGAACCTGTGGTAGGTAGTCACTTTCGGTAAAGTTCCGTAGCTGGCATACCTCCGGATTGCTTTCCGTGATAATATAGTGACCCTGATTATTTAACAAAACAGAACCTAAGCTAATTCAATGTACTACTACTACTACTACTATTACCTACTTATTATTACTATAGTATTACTGAAACAAATAATCATAGACTTATATACAAATACATAATAATAATATAATTACATAGTAATCATATTAATACTAAGTGACCATACTAACCGTAAAACATACGGGCTGTTAAATACTAATCACAGTACAGAATTAGTCTAGGTTCTGTCCATAACAGCTGTAGAAATATTGGGGATGACAGCAGATCTCTTCAGAACCTGTTAGATGGCGACTAAATAATAAAAAAATCGAAGATAGCACTTCCTCAACCAGGGCCTTCATTGTAAAATTTAATATTCAAGAAAGCGCCCGCGCGCCAAGTACGAAATTATATTTAAAGTGAATATCTTCTCACAGAAATAAGCTAGAAACTTCGTTTTTGTATCAAATTAAAGATAATGGATACTAGAAGTAAGAAATCTGGGTATATTGTTTAAACGTTGCCGGAATATTTAAAAATAACGCTCATTTGTGCCGAAAAAATTAGTTTTTCCCGCTTCTTTCTCTTCATTTCATGACAAATAGCTATGAAGCTATTACAAATATGAAAACGCAATCCAAAAGAATGAAAGGAGCATAATCTTAGCTTTCGATCGTTACTAATATCTTTAGTACATCTTAAAAAGTGACGGAGCTAATTAAGTTTAAGTAGCGCAGGGAGTAGCGTTTTTGGACTGTTTAACAAATTACCGGAAAAACACTTACTACGCGCAAAACTTTCGAAACTATTACTTTTGAACAAACTAAAATAGTCCATTCATTTTATCGGTAAATTAAAAGTAATAGGTTGCTGTGTTGCGGGAAATGAAATAATAATGTTATTGCATTTGTCAAGTATAATTATTTACATGTTTGTTCATATGTAGCTCATGTAATTGTTATATTGTTTTATTTTGCTGACTCTGATCTCATGAGAATTTACTTTGATTTGATGATAACATGATATGTTGTTGTGAGAGCTAGTAATATTTAACGTAAAGCTTTTTAACAGTTTCAAAATATTTACAAACGTATGAATTTAGGTGTACTTTAGAGAATATTTACATATTTCTTTTCAGAATATAATGTAAAATTACTGACACAAAAGAATACTCAAAATAATATTTAAGTTTTTCCAAATATTTTTGCTGGTACTTGAAAGCAATATTTGTATATTTCTTGTAAATTGAAAAATTACAGGATAAAGTAAAACTACTCACACTCAACACCATAAAGTTATTAAAATAAGAAGAGATAATTTTCTAGAAATGAATCTTAATGTAATTATTTTTATGGGCCTAAATTGTTTTTTGGAATACAAAGTAAAATTACAAACAAAAAGTAAATTCTCAAACTAGTAAAAGGATGCGAACATTTCGATACACCTAAAAGTAACAATAATTAAATAACTTGCAAATAATGCTAAAATGTATTTTGTAGTTATTCACTTATGGAAAACGGGGAAAACAATTATCTATTGTGTAGTATTTCCAATCACTTCCTTGGTATTTTTCTACGTATTTTAATATGGAATACTACAGCCCATTATTCTACGTTCTCAACTTGTTCACATCACATTCTTTTGCTATGAACTTAAGGACGAATCCACACACGAACCAGTACAATTGCAGTATGAAACACAATCTACATCACGTTTTCGACACTTACACCTTCTTGTTCCGCAACTCTTACATCCACATACACTTATAATATGTTCTGGCAAACAGTGGAGTGTTGCACTAGGAACTAGTGAGTTGTCTCGTCCAGTATACTCCAAAGGATTGAGATTGGCACGTCTCCTTCAAGCACAGTTAAACAAGTGTTTACTATGAAGAATGACCTTTGCAAGTGACTTGTAAGAGCAGAATAGTTAAGAAATTGGCCGTTTTTGAGTACGTAATTTGTTCTTTTCGAATTTCGTCAAATGTTTTCGAAGAACTTCTACATTTGATAACTTGAACAAGGTACTTTTCTGCATTCTCAAAGTCTTTCGGCTCTTCAGACCTCTGTTTTGCGAAGTTTTGAAACAATTTAACAGGCTCTGCTTTAATAGCTGCTGATTTTGTACCTATTTTACTTGTAACGTCGAAGCCTGAAAGATAATGGGTGGCAATAATGACTTCACTAAGAGGACCTGCTTTTTCAGAAAGTATATGGATAGTAATTATTTCTGATACATATTTTCTCATCCATAGTTCTGCCAATCCTTGTATTTCATAGAGTGAGAAATCATGTAGCAGATATAGAAGAACATCTGTGTCATTGGAAATCACTACAATACGTTGAATATTCTTCCTGACACAATACTCGTTGTGAAGAATTATTTTAAAATCTGCTTCTACTATTGGCCTTTATAACTCTTTGTGTAATTTTGGAACAATTGAAGAGGAAGTGACAGATATAGCAGGAGTTTCACCATTTGCAAGTAGTAATCCACTCAGATATATTTCAAAAGGAATAATCTTTGCTTTTGTGCAGAGGTAGTCTTTTAAGACATCTTGAATTTCAATTTTGTTTGCCAAGGAAACCCAAAATATGTCCATTTGTACCGGTGGGGATGTGGTAGGTGATAGATTTGTTACTAGCATAGGTGAGGCGGTTACTTTTCACTGCCTTTCCACATTTTTCAATGAGGTGTTTAGATAGCTATCAAACTCAAAATCGTCGAGAGTGCATGTACAAACACCGCTGCAGCTCCTGAAGAATACATCAAACAGATCAGCAAATGTTTGTAAACCTTTCATCCAATTTTTGTGAAGTTGGTTCCGGACATCAACAATAATTGCTGTATTCATTGATGAGTGTTCTTCGAAGATCTACTCAGACGGTTCTAACAACTTCTGCAAAGTAGATATTAGTTCCAATTTGTTTGGCTCGGTGGTTGCACCCAAATTGTCCAGCAATGTGGTGGAGTGGCACAGGTCATATCGCAATATATCATCTAACAGTATCCCTCTCTCCTTAACAATGTTTACAAGTCTCTGCGCAGAAGCCAGCGATTTGACAGGTGACATCTTGGAAAAAGTGAAAGATAACACTACTTTATTTTCTTGACGGAATTGTGGAAGTTTTCGTCTGTGAATGGTCTTCGGCAACGGAGTTGTTTTGTACAAAAAGCGCTTGCTTCGGAATGCCACATAAGCTTCATGCCCACATGTCAGACAATTCAGGCATCACATTATAGTACAACTTCATTTGACATGAAATGGTGCAACTTCACAGGACTGTGTACGTTGCACGGGTTTTCTCTGCACTCCATAAATTCTATTATTCTGTTAATAGAGTTACGAACTTCATCACCTACATTGCCAAGGAACTCATGATGAATTTGCAAATCATAGTCTGTGATATACCAAGAATCTGACTGAAGATTTGGCGTATTGAAAGAACTTCGTGGTATGACAATTCCCACTTCGTAATATAGTTCTTTCTGCACGTCTGACCGACGATTCCCCCCACGACTTGTCAGATCTATTTATAGTCTGTTCAAGTGCCATATCAAGCTCCAACTGCGCTAAATACATTGTTCGTTCTTCTGACTACGAAGTGAGTATTCATGAGCTATGCATTTATTTTCGGGTGTTGAATCTCCAAATTCTTAATTTGTTCAAGATAGAAGGACGCTCACCGTAGGTAATTAATTTGATTGAGTGCCATGAATACCGGAAGCAACTGCTGTACAGTATATAGATGCAGCGGCCAGTCTTTTTCTCGGTCAGCTCTTATAAGGATTCTCAGCAGAAATACTAGATGTAAAAACTGTTCAAGGTAGCCCCACTGCTCTGAAATTGAGCTGAGTTTCTATGAAAAGTTCTGCAAAGCTTTCGATATTTCTTCTGAATTACTGACGAACTCCATGAACTTATAGGAAGCACGTTCAGCTTGCCTTTCTTTCATAATAGTCATAGTGTCAACGAACTGCTGGATGACAGACGTATAACATTCACCTTCTTCCAGGAAACCCTTCCACTTTAGCATAAACACAATATCTGCAAACATAAATATGTTTCTCACTGCCCTAACATATTCCCTTTAGAATACTCTCCGTCACTTTGGGCCCAAAAAGAGAATTTTCTATGAAAAGAGACTCCAAACCCCTACCAGAAATATACCCTCCTATGCAGGCCAGGACTTCTGTCATGTGGAATGAGCCTAGAATGAGGACAATGTTTGGAAATTATTGCTCGTAAGTTGAATTTCGGCAGCAATATGATACACTCCTTCGCCACATACTACGGTCATTGAAGACTGGTTTAAGGGTTCAAGTAGGCTTTGGAAGTTTTTCATTGCTGTGCATACAGTATCATATTCCGTTACTGGATACAGCAGTACTGGAAGGAAGCCAACTTGTTTCTTGGCAACATTTGAATACGTTATCATGGCATTCACAGCACCTCATGTTAGAGCGAATTCTTTACTTTCTAGATCGTACGCAGGGTGCATTATGTCTTGGATTAACTCTTTCTGACGCAGATTATCGATGTCCAAATCATACAATTCAGGAGAAATTGTCACTGTGTTTTCTGTATATATATAGGTTGTACCTTCCTTTGGTATTACTTCAATTCCTGAGATGGAAGCAAGGATCGAAGATGACTGGAGGTCTTGCTAATACCGACTTCAGACAATTTCGGTTTCGATGGCACTTTTGTCGGCACCTCCTGGAAAAGCACAGTGACTGTATCGAGGCTCCCATGGATTCTTGACAGAGTAGCTTCTTCATGGTCGAAATTACCCATAGCTCCTATCAGGAAACTATCACCCTGAAAGTGGCTTGGGAGAGAAAAGGTGGAGGAACAGGTCTTATGTGTATTTTGTGCAAGGTTGCTTCGTGCTTGCATGATTTCTTTATAGCCAACTGACACACCTAATTTATTCATAGTTGAGATCAGTTGCCTGCTTTTGCATTTCTCGGGAATTGAATGTGCCACCATCAAATGCATGGGGGTTGCTTTCCTACCACGATGTACACTATAGGATAGAATCTCGAAGATTGACTTCAAAATACATTCTGCAAATTTAGATTTTGTTGGTCTGGAAATTCTTCAAGATCATTGTTACTGTCTTCATCTTGACTTGCGTCCGCAAATATGATGTTCAGCTTGTCCACTTGTAGCACTTCTGCTAGGAAATCCAAAACACGTTGAGGAATTCTAGTTGTTGACCAGGACTTATGAAGTTGGTGACTCTCCGCAAATTATCCTTCAATACCGAAATCTGTGTGAAGAAGAGCTGTTCGTACTTCTTCGGCACTAAGTAATGAGCTGAAAAATAGAATCGATTTATTTATTTCCGAAGGCTTCGGAAACCTTACTTTTCCTCCGAAAACTTTTAAGATATAAAGTTTAACTAAGTTGTTATTAAAAGTCAGTTCACTCTTTCCATTAATAAAGTCGCGAATTTCCGACAATGCCAATCCACAACTCTCTTCCTATACTTTATTGATTATTGCCCAAAATATTTCTAGGTTTCTTATTTGAAGATGGTGATTGTCAGGCTGGAATATCTATTCTCATTTTCCTTAGTGTTGGCTCAGATTGATATTTTATTGAACTTTGATTCAGTTCTGCACTTTCATTACTTTCTCTTTTCCTTTTCTTTCGTATCAACATATTCTTGTTTGTATATAACTTGTAACATGCGTTATTACAATGATACACAAATTCTGTACCTGGTTGAACGTCTTTAAGTCTTTTCAGAACATCATCCTTGCGAATTTGAGCCGCAGTTATAATAGCTTCTCTCCCTCGGAAACAAGACGTCTTACCAAAAGATTTTTCACGATTCTGGCAAATGATGCAGGCATTTACATCTAAAATGGATACAGAAGAAGAGTCGTCCCGGGATAGGGAGATGCCAAACAAGTTTTCTGTAGTTATTGTTTAGGATATTAGTGTCAACTATGCATTTTTATTATTTTATTTCACTGGCCACATCAGAGTTTGCCAAATGAAACAGTATAATAATTACACGAGCTACATATTGTATGAACAAACAAGTGAATAATAATACTTGACAAATGCAATAACATTATCATTTCATTTCCTGCAACACAGCAACTTATTACCTTTAATTTACTGATAAAATGTTAAAATTTTAATTTGTTGAAAAGTAATAGCTTCGAAAGTTTTGCGCGTAGTAAGTGTTTTTCCGGTAATTTGTTAAACAGTCTAAAAACGCTACACCCTGCGCCACTGCGATACGGACAAAATCTCGCGGCCGAAACATCGCCGAGCAAAACCTCGCGGGCCAAAACCTCGCAGCCCAAAACCTCACGGGACAAAATCTCGCCAGACCAAAACCTCGCCGCTCGAAACCTTGCAGGCTAAAGTCTCGCCGTGCCAAAACCGCGTGGCCAAAACCTCGCCGCCCAAAATCTCGCGTGACCAAAACCTGGCCGCCCGAAACCTCGCTGACCAAAATCTCCCTTGGCCAAAAATTTGCGAAATGAAACCTTTCCTTAAAATTTACCCAATGAGTTTCTGATATACGCAATTCCATATTACAAATAATAATAATAATAATAATAATAATAATAATAATAATAATAATAATAATAATAATAATAATAATAGTAATATACAAAACATTGTGTCTTTGGACTTTCGAGGGGTATTCCCGTTTTTTCTCACTTTCTTCATTCCATTATTTCCTTCATCCTGATCATCTACGTCTCCTCCAACCTACAGGACATAACCGAGGGACGTAAAAACTCAAATATTATTTCATACTTTCATAAATACTATTCGATATTGTTAGAATTTACTAACGTCACCCTCAAAATAAAATAAAAACCATCCCAGGCTCAAACTCAATCTATATTAAACATTTGATCAAGACAGGTCGGGTGGTTCAAGAGTTATTAAGTCACATATGCAGCCAATTTAATTTTTATGTATTTCTATATGTTCCCCCTTTCCCGCCCGCTTCCCGTCAAAGTGAAATGATAATAACCATCCCAGTTGGTAACCTGATCTGTCTGGCAAATTCGATCGAGATTGGTCTCTTGGTTCAACAGTTATTAAGATTTATTTATTTTTAAGATTTATATATTTCCCCCTCCACTTCATTATGTCGTCAAAGTGAAGTTACAAAAGACATCTCAAGCCCGAACCTCATCTATGTTGAAAATTTGATCGAGATCGGTCGGGTGGCGTAAGAGGTATGATGTCACAAACACAGTAATTTTCATTTTTATATATACGTATTTTAAAAGCACGTTTTAGAATATTTTCTGGTCATTATTTTAATACAATTATGTATTATTACAAAATATATACATATAGCAATGTATAGAGCATTGTACATCGAAGAAATCGTCGTGACGAGGTTTGATACTGACGACATTTCTTCCCAGGCAAGATTATGTCCCGCGTAGTTTAAACCAGGTGAGATTCTGTGTCCACAGATCAGGACCGCTAGAATTTGGCAGGCGATATTTTAGGTATGGCGAGGTTTTGGCAAGGCGAGGTTTCGGCCTGGCAAGATTTTGGACCGCGAGGTTTTGGACAGGGGAGGGTTTGGCCTGGCGAGATTTTGTCCCTCGAGGATTTGGCAACGAGATTTTGGGCCGCGAGGTTTTAGGCGGCGAGGTTTTGATCTCAATGTTGTCCCCGCGAGGTTTTGTACCCAAACCTGCGCCACTTAAACTTAATTAGCTCCGTCACTTTTAAAGATGTTCTAAAGATATTAGTAATGATAGAAGGCTAAGATTATGCTCCTTTAATTCTTTTGGGTTGCGTTTTCATATTTGTAATAACTTCATAGCTATTTGTCATGAAATGAAGAGAAAGAAGCGGGAAAAATATTTTTTGGACCGAATGACTGTTATTTTTAAATATTCCGGCAACGTGTAAACAATATACCCAGTTTTCTTACTTCTAGTATCCATTATCTTTAATTTGATACAAAAACGAAGTTTCTAGCTTGTTTCTGAGATAAGATATTCACTTTAAATATAATTTGGTACTTGACGCGTAGGCCCCATCTTGAATATTGAACTTTACAATGAAGGCCCTGGTTGCAGAAGTGTTACCTTCGATATTTTAATTGTTTAATCACCATCTAACGAGTTCTGAAGATATCTGCTCTCATCCCCAATTTTTCTACAGCTCTTCTGGACAGAGCCTGGTTTAGTTTTTAATTACTAATCATTAAACTCTTGTATAACACCACTGGCTGTATCTGGCTTGGTGTCTGTGGAGATAGTGTGCGAATTGAATATTTGTCCCATGGGACATGAATTTCAGCCATATATTCACTCAGTCATCACACACGTTAATTATGTATAGAGGAAGAGTGACGATGAAGTTTTGTCAGGGGGGAAATTCCTGTCATCCCCTGTCCATCTGCACAGTGTTGAGAGGCCTGAAGAGTAAACTAGATTCTATTTTGTATTAGGTTCTATACAGTACAGCAGGGTCCTGGGCAGGGTTGGCTGCTTTAAATGAGACCTTGGTTTAAACCAGTTTTTTAAATCAATTAGTTTAAACAAAAAATATAAAATGAATGGTTCAAACTAGAGTGAAATCACATTTTGTATCTACATTCACTTCTTTTACTAATATGCAAATGAAATTAAGACGTGTTTCTGAGCAGTGAATTAACTAGGGACTAAATTTGATCTGTATTCTGTGGTATTTTGAAATGGTAAATTTATTTTAATAACACCGCTGTTGCATAAGAATCCTTAAAACACGAAATTCCTTTAGTTAGGACTATTTTGGTGCTAGGAGGATCTACAGGTAGTGTTATATGACGAAATGTTCTAGACAGATAATTTACGTATTTTGACCTTTCGAATAGCTAGTTCGCAAGCAATAAACGGATTCTTTTTATTTCATGAAGATCGTTTGACCGGCTTCCAAGTTAAAATTTTAGTACCATATAGTAAAGTTCTAAACGTGCTGCCAAGTTAATTTTTCGAAAGCTTGGACTAAGCTAAATCTATTTCTTGTACTCGAAGAAGTTTTACAAAATTTCATGATGATCGTAAGAGCTCTTATAACACGAAATTTAGTCGCCTACGAATAAAGTCGCTTGACTAATTTGAGATACTTGAGTCTTAGTTAAATTGCTTTCTTGCACGCGAAACCGCATGTGCACGAAATATCATAAAGATAATTTGTTCATTTTGAAATATGATTGAAGCGTCGAAAACTCCGCTGAAGTGATTTATAGTTAAGCCATAATTAAATTTCAGCCACAGCTAAATAGCTTTGCAACACATTTATACACAATTTCTTGAAGATCCTTTGTTATTTTTGCAATATAAGTGACGTACCCTCTAGATAAAGCACTCGAAAACGCCGCTAAGTAAGTTCTGTCGAAAGTTGAGACTAAGCTAAATCTCTGCACTGTACTGTGCTCAAAAAAGGTAGTTTTACAAAATTTCATGATGATCGCAAGAACCCGTTTAAGTTAAACTTTTCCGCCCCCCAAATGAAGTTCCGAAAACCACTGAACTAATTTGCGAAACTTGAAACTTCTCCAAAACGCTTTCTTGTACAAGAAAATGCATTTGCGAAGAATTTCGCTTACATAGTTAATCTTTTTGAAATATAATTGACGTGCACCTAAAAAGAAGCGCCCGAAACGCCAGTAAACTAATTGTAGGTAATTGATCCATAGCTACATCGCTTTCTGTACGAGAAAGTGCACTTTCACAAAATTTTGTAAACATCCTTTGTTGTTTTTGTTATACAAGTGAGGCGCCCTCAAATTGATGCGTCCAAAAACGCCACTGAACAAGCTTTTCGAAACTTGTGACCTAGCTAGATCGATTTCTCGTATCAAGAAACGTTTCATCACCAAATTTCATGTAAATCGTTAGAGCCGTTTTCAATGTAATGGGTTTTCAATCTTTCCTCCATTGTAACACGAAAGCCCTACCGATGATGACGTCACACTTTTGTCTACAGGCCTGTATATCGGTAGCTATGACTTGACTCCATTCCAATATCCTTAAACTGCTCCCCTTATCTTATAGTTAATGCAGTTCTATATAACCCATTCGTAATTTTTTATTATGCCATAAGAAAAACGTTTAAAAATAGGCTTTGGTAAAGGAAACACCAGGGGCAGCCGCAACAAACTGAGAACAGCTTTCAAGGAACAAATTTCTACTTAAAAGACTAAGATTACGTGATTTAATTGATATTTAAAAACTTTTAATTTTGTAAGGTATGACATCAAATTACATTAACTCACTCTGTTGTACATTAGGGAACCGTACAACCAAGTATTTATGAAGACTGATATTTTTCATGCATACATAACACTGTTCAACACCAAATTTCTTTCCTGAAAACTAATAGGCTCTTCTGAAAGGTTTTGTCCCACTGAATTCGAAAATAATAATAGTTTTTGCGTATCAGGTCTCAATTTTGGAAAACAAAGAAAATTTAATTACAAGTATCTACAGTCTAGGACTAATTTGGATTTGTTATTAAAAATATCCGCTTTATAATAATTATATATATATATATATCTATATCTATATATATATATATATATATATATATATATATATATATATATATATATATATATATATGTGTGTGTGTGTGTGTGTGTGTGTGTACATATATATACTGCACACAACATGCCTTATTCATACATTGCTATATAAATACAAATGATCATTAATGGAAAATACGTTACTTCCATCCCTGCCGCAGAGAAAAGTTGAAAAAGTGGAAACTTTACCGTCAGAACTAACTTTTCCCACCTACACTTGGCAACAGCGGACTGCGTGAAGCAACTGAAAATCCCTTGCTGAAAATCAATACTGTATGTTTACTTCCTGGCTTGTTGGTGTGGTGAGCTGCATTTTCTCTTGACGTACTGTGCTAATAGAAGATAAGCAACATTGAAATGTGTCTTCTTGTGACTCATAACTTGTGGATATTTGTTGTTAACTGGGTAACATTTGAAAACGTTGTTGTGTTTGTGTTGTATAGTGGTACAATTTTGAAAATGCCTAGGAAGTGTAAAAATGATTCTGACAACTTGTTATGTTTGTGGAGGGATAACTCCAAAACCGAAGCTCACTAAGATTACGCCTGTTGTGAAAAAAGCGTATAAATTGTATTTTTCATCGAAAGTGGACGTAGACAAACCCTGGGCATCGAAATTCTGTTGTAAATCTGTACAGTAAACCTAAGGGGCTGGTTACGTGGCTCGACGAGTATATGCCATTTGCTACACTAATGTCATGGTTTGAATCACGTGATCATGTATACGACTGTTACTTTTGTCTGTCAAATGTAAAGGAAGTAACCTCCAAGCAGTGACTTATCTACACCTCCCTAACACCCTCCCACCACCACCCTAAAATTTTCGGACACCCCCCGAAAATGAATTCCTTACACCCCCTCAACTAGGGGGTGCAATATTACAAAGATTTCTTCTCTTTCTGCCTAAAACCCACCAGGACTTTTTAGAAAATATTTTAAACGATCTTATCTTTAAGCAGAACGGGAATTCTCGTTCTGCCTAATCTTTGGAGACGGGGTATTCTATGCGAGGAGGAATTTTTTAGGAAATGCAACACCGAAACGCTTGACTCGTAGCGTGTTTGTATGCAAATCGCAACTCATGTATAAAATGGTTATAGTAAGGAGGGCGAGAACTAAATCCAAGCGGTCAAAATGCAAGGCAAATTCTGACGACGACAAAATCATAGGAGTATATATTGGATGTTCTATGGTACACCCTATATGATTATTTTTCCCTTCAATTGTCATATTCTAAAATGTTATATTATTTTTTTCAACTGGAATAACTTTTTCTTTCTTTTAAAATGCTGAAAACTGGATAAAACGTAAAAATATTTTAACAAAAGGGCAGATTAGCTTTAATTACTTTCACACATACCCATAAGAAAAGTTATGGATATTCCTATTTATTATACCTTTAATACACAGGCACGTAGCCAGGATTTCGTGAGGGGGGCTCCGTGACATGAAATAATGTGGTCATCACACCAGAGGCTCGATCATTCTAAACAATTTTACTGGAACATATATTGGTTCGTTAGCCAGGATTTCGTAAGGGGGGGGGGGTCGTGACATGAAATTCTGAAGGCCCAGGAGCTCAATCAATCTAAACTACTTTACTATCAACATATATTGATTTGTGAGGTTATGTTGGTAAGTATTTTAATAAACTATGAAGAAATCCCGAGTAAAATAATAATACAAAAAAAGTATTGAAAAAGATTATACAATATTTACATCCTTCCTCTGTTTATTCAAATATAACAATTTTCCTTTCATTATGACCTCAACTATTATAAAAAATACATATTCACTATTATAAAAAGTACATATTCAATAATGTCTTGTAAAATATTTTGCAATATCTGCATTCCTTTTTCTGTTGAATCTAATGCTAATAGAACTTTCTTTCCACATATATTTTTGTCTTTATTATTCCGTCAACTACTGTCTGTTTCAAATGACAGGTTATAGGAGCAGTAGAAAATTGTTTTTGAAATATCATGTTTGATATTGCAAGGCCGCGATGACGAAAAATTATGATAAAAAAATGTCCACTATGCTTTCGGAAGCTTGAAATCTCCCTGACTAGTAGCAGAAATTCTGAGAATTCCGCCACTTTTCTACAAATTTCAAATTCCCTGACTCTTCCAGGATACCTTGCTCACCTCGCAACCATGTATTGCCAGTAATACAAATTTCCTCATAAGAAAGAGTAACCAAAAGCTTCGTGTAGTTTATTTTTAATGCTGATCCCTCTTTTTGTCATTTCATTTTGTTTCATCCTTCTCTAATTTTTTTTTCATTTCTGGTCTCGAAGGGGGGTCCGGACCCCCCCCCCTTGGCTATGTGCCTGTAATACATTTGAAATATGTTTAGCATATTACAGTAAGACCATTCATTTTAATTACGAAAAGTAACTGTGATGCTATTTGATTTTAAAAAGTCGTTTTTGAGTGGTAGCATATAGCAGTCTTTTATTTTGAGTAATGTATAAATATTTGTTTTAATTCTGAAATACTGATCAAGATTTTTTTAAGCAAAGATCAAGATATGAAATATATATTTATTATAACAGCCTTACGTCTTTTATTGGGTTTTCATCATTTTTTGAAAAATGTTATTTCCGTAAAGTGAAGAATTTCAGGTAACATTTTAGATACATAACAATTGAGGAAAAATAGTCATTCTTTTATTAAACTGCGCCTATAATTCTGTCGTTTGAATTTAGTTCGTTTTGTCTTAATTTTCCTTTCGGGTTGTCCTCTTGAATTTTGTTCTGTATTCGTAATAATTTGTTTAGTAATTCTAACAGAGGCTATAAGAAAAATAACTATTCCTTCAAGTTTCATCACAAATTTTAGATGTTATTCCTCTTGTTCTCGAAAAAATGACGAGGATATAGTTTCTTATCAGCAGTGTTATTCACATATACTTTGGTAAAGATGAATGTGATTTTTTTAAAAATACCTACGGGAAAATGAAAAATTGATTAACTCAGTTTTAAGCAAACCATGACATTGTTCTGAAACGAACATAAGATAAACTTACTGTAATTCGGTATAATATCAAATTATTTCACATCAAGGTTTTATTCACTTTCTCAGTAGTTCATCTCTAACATACTAAGAGTCACAGTACGTGAAAGGTGCTACAGTTCACATCCTCAAGACATGTTTGGCCATATGCAAGAGGATGCATAAGGCGACTCTTAAGAAAGAATGTTAGTGTTCTACATCACAACTCCATTTTCGGTATCACCTTATCAGCTGATTTGTCTTATGTTAATAGCGGTGCCTGTGAACAAAAACTTCAGATCCAAATTGAAAGTGACTATGTTAATGACTCTTAATCTGTTGAACCACCTGACTGATCTCAATCAAATTTTTGACGTATGCAGTTCTGGCCTGGCATTGATTTTAGCTATTCACTTTAACGGCAGAACTTAGGAGAGGGGGAGGAGAATTATAAAAAATAAATAAAACTTAATAACTCTTGAACCAAACGACCAATCTTGATCAAATTTTCAACATAGATAATGAAAATCTCGATCAAATTTTCAACATAGATGGTGTTCGTGACTGGGATGGATTTTACCATTTCAGTTTGACGGAATAACGAAGAGTATGAGTAGGAGGAAAGATATACAAAAATCAATAAATATAAAAACAAAAGTGACCATGTTCGTGAGTTAATAACTCTTGAACCACCCGATCGATCTTAATCAAATTTTCAACATAGATTAAGTTCGAACCTGAAAAGTTTTTATAATTTCATTTTGATGGTTGAACTTAGGGTTGAGGGGGGAGGTGAGGAGGGTAACTCTATAAAAATAAATAAAACTTAATAACTCTTGAACCACCGGACCGATCTCGATCAAACTTTCAAAATAGATAAGGTTTGGACTTGGGATGTTTTCGTCATTTTACTTTGAACGCACAATGGAGGATGGGGGAAGGGGGACACATGTAAAAAAAATAAAAGTGACCTCATCACGCATAAACCACCAAACTGATCTAATCAAATTATCAATATAGATGAGGTTCGGAACGAGTGGTTTTTATCATATCCCTTTGGCGGTAGAACTTAGGGTAGAAGGAGGGGAGGGAAGAGATATAAAAATGAATAAAACTTAACAACTCTTGAACTACCTGACCGTTCTCGATCAAGTTTTCAACACAGATGACGTTCGAGCCTGGAAAGTTTTTTTTTAATATTTTCTCTTTGACGGTAGAACCTAGGGGGAGGGGAAACGGAGATTAATATATAAAAATAAATAAAACTTAACTCTTGAACCACCCAACAGATCTCGATCAAATTTTCAACATACATGACATTCGGGCCTGGGAAATTTTTATCATACCGTGCCTCGCAACATGGAGAGGGGAGAGGGATATATAAAAATCACCGAAAATGACCAATATCAAAGAGCGCTTTAGTAATAGTAAAAAGGGAACACATTACTACTTTTCCATAATTTAACCCAGTGAAATCGGGATGCATCTTACATTGGGGGACGTCTTAAATTCGAGTAATTATCGAGAATATGTTATTAAAATTACTTTGCTAGCCATAAATATTTTTAATTTTGTATCATATTCAATCCTTTAGACAACAATAGTGTCATGGGCTTGCGCAGGTTTGCTACTATACATAATTGTATACTATATGCAATGGTATAATAGGTATACTTCTATTTTCATAATTATATTATCAATGTATATAGCAGCAATACAAAATATCAACATCAATATTGAAATAATTGTATGTTTTTTTTTTTTTAGTTTCAATCAAATCAAAAGGTCAGATAATCGGGGATAAGTTCCGTCTTACGCATCATTTTGTATTGTTTGCTTAATATATGGCCAAACATATCTTGAGGATGTGAACTATGGCACCTTTTACGTACTGCGGGCAGTGTCGGTTTGAGCGGAAAAGACGGGTAGGCACGGGCCTAACCAAAAATTTCGAAAAATACATAAACACTGAAAGATACAATAAAGAGAAAATATATTTTCCACTTTTTATATTAACGATAAATAATTATTTAATAAACAGCATCGAATACTATTGTAAAAGTAATTTCCTATTGTCATTAATCAATCAAATGTGCATGTGTATCCATACGCAAGTGAGCGAGCCTACTCAAAATTAAAATCCTAAAGCCAACCCTGACTGCGTGCCTTAGCAAGTTGGAGGTGAACTACTGTAACACTGAATAAAATTTTGTTTTGAAATGACTTGATACTAGACCGAAGTAAGTTTATTTTATCTTCATTTCATCTACAATATCAAACGGCTTTCTTCCAACCGAGTCAATCAATTTTCCATTTCTCTGGAAGTAGATTTGTTTAAAATAACATTCATTTTTAATAAAATAGATGTGAATAACATTGTTAATAACAGAACTCCATCTAATCATTTTTTCGAGAAGAACAAGTAGAATAACATCTAAAATTTATGATAAAACTTAAAGAAATAGTTATTCTTCTTACAGAACTGTTATTATTACTAAAGAAAAATCTCTTGAAGAAACCCTCTCTGGACGGAATTCCTCGTCTCGAAAGATTAGGCAGAACAGGAATTTCCGTTCCGCCTAAAAATAATCATTTAAAGTATTTTCTACAAAGTGCTGGAGGGTCTTTATGCAGAACGTAAAGACACCATTAAAAATCTTGCTGTTTTGATTTTTAAAAGATTTTGAATTCTTGTTTTTAAGTGCCAATAGCATAAAACAACTTATTTTCGACAAGATACATTTTCAAGCAAAGCACGCAAAGCAAGATCACGGCTTAACGTGCCGTGGAAATCAACCTTTCACGGCTGTGATCGTCACAACAATGTTTGATCAATTGATTGCCAAAGATTTCATCTCGATGTCACACCAAGCATAAGAAAATCGACGCTAATTGGCTCTGGCTGAGGAAGGAAATCCAATGCAATCGTTCGTTGCATCAACGAATTTTTAAGCTTGTAAAAAAAACGCTAATTAAAAAGATGATAATAGTATACGACCTTAATGCAAGATTGCACCCCCTAGGTGTTTGTACACCCCCCTAAGTTCAAAATTCTGGATAAATCACTGCCTCCAAGAGTAAACGATCAGTACAATATCCAGATCTACAATCTGCAAGAAGACCCATCCCACATGGTGAAGGTTTTCCTGTGCCAGTGCCGCCAGAAGTATCGACAGTAGACAGCAGTGATGTTGATGAAAGTGAAGATGCTGTGGATACTGAGAGTGAAGACTCTACATACAGTGCACGTACCAGAGAACTACATTTGATAACGCAAGAGGAACTGAACGACCTTATTAGAGACTTGGACCTACTCAAACAACACTTCAAAACTTCAAGGTTGGAACCTTCTTCAAACGGAAACGAACGTGACATTTTACCGTAATAGACAGCATGACTTCGTCAAAATTTACAGCAGTAGTGATGATTGCATATACTGTACTGACGTGCAAGGACTGATGCAGGCATTACAAATAAAGTATAAAGTCGATAAGTGGCGTTTATTCTTGGACTCGTCAAAAACGAGTATGAAGTGTGTTCTGCTCCACAACGGTAATACATGGTGGAGGTTTTCCTGTGCCAGTGCCGCCAGACGTATCGACAGTAGACATCAGTGATATTGATGAAAGTGAATTCCGATTAGATATTCCGTTAATTTGAAGGAGACGTATCAAAATGTGAAACTCCTTTTCAACAAAGTGAGGTATGCTGAGCATCAGTGGAACATATGTGGCAACCTGAAGGTTATTGATTTGATGCTAGGGTTACACTTAAGCTATACAGAGTATTGATGTTTTCTGTGTGAGTGGGACAGTAGAGCAAGCGACCTGCACTACACACAAAGAGAATTTAAGTATTAAGTATTAAGTTGGAAAAGGATTTAAGTATCTCCAGAAAAAGTTCCCAAAAATATCAAATGCTAAATTAAAAGAAAAAGTATTCATTGAACCCCAGATACGTCAATTGATGAAAGATGATATATTCGAATTACAACTGACTGACGTGGAACGGGAAACCTGAAATTCTTTTAAGAGTGTCTTAGAAAACTTTCTGGGAAATAACAAAAGTGTGAACTATGGGCAACTAGTGGAGGAGTTGTCAAACCTGCACACTATGGGATGCAGCATTTTCTACACAGTCACCCATCTTTATTTAACGAAAACTTAGGAGCTGTGTCTGATGATCACGGTGAAAGGTTTCACCAATCCATTCAGACCCTGGACCAGCGGCACAAAGGAAAATCTATTGTGTCAATGCTCGCAGATTTCTGCTCGAACTTGGCACATGACACTCTCCCCACAACACACAAGAGGCAAGCTTCAGAAGTGTTTCTTTTCGTTTGATTGCTAATGTATAAATGCAGTGATTTCAGCCGCGGCTTTGCTTCACTTACACATGGAAACTTTGTAGTTTTCATTGTTAGGGACACAGAAGTTTTTCGCAGTTTGACATACAAAATGTCGAAATTGTTTTTACAAATCTCATACTTTGTCGCATTTTCGGCTATACAATTGCGCATTTCGTCGCCGAGTAAATTAGTTTACAAGATTAAATATTATCCAGACTCTAACACAGGCATAATATACGTACTTCATCAACTTACAGAAAACCTCTTGCCACTATTTATTGTTTGTCAGTCTAATATGAACGGAAATGCCACGAAATACAAAGATATACATTTTCATTTATATTTCTGAGATCCAGATGTGCCACGTGCATATATATATCGGGTGAAGCATTAAAAAATGTTTTTGAAAATATCTGCAAAACTACAAGTCGGATTTTTAAAACGTTGTAACAAAAGTCGGTAGTCGTGAAGTCTAGGAGTCAAGGACATTGTTCACGAGCTTCTGAATTTGGGTTGAGGGTCAAGGTTGAGTATTCGGGTCGAGCCAAACACTGTTAAAAGATATAGGGTACTGGCCAAATATCTTTAAAACTGCTCGGCCCGGGTTTAGAATTGTCAACGACTCGAGCAGCTCGACTCACAGCTCATTCACTATCGACCCGAACCGAGAAATGAGCCGACACAAGAGCTCATCCAACAGACTCAGTTGAGCCGAACCGAGCAAATGGCTCATCCCTACCAAGCCAGCTCCAGCCGATGGTTTACCCCAAGTGAGCCAGCTCGAGCCATCTTCTCAGTTGAGCCAAGCCGAGCTTGTTATAAAAAAATCTCTTGTGGTCTCGTATCGAGACGAGACGAGATGCGAGCAGTGTCCCCTCTCGTGAGCAACACTAAAAGTATTCCATGGCTTTCGTTTTCCAGTGTAATCAGGCCATGGAAACGAACGAGCAATTTATCAAACTCGACTGAACTCGAAACTCGACGCGAAAAACTGAATCGGCTCGGAACTCGACTCGAGGATATTACCCTTGACTTGACTCGAAACTCGACTTGAATTCGAGTCGAGTCGAATTTTAGCTTGACTCGTGTTCATCCCTATGCGTTAGAAAAAATGGTTGCTTATTTTTATTCTGCTAAACTAATTATATAATAATAACAATGTTGTTATGTAAAATTAAAAATAAAGAATATAGAGAAACATTACAATATTCTATAATCAACAGGACTCTAGGATAAGCAAACTTATCTGAAAGAACTCCAATATTACATACAATGAGCGAACTATTTTCTAGTAATAAAGTAGGCCTGCTCATCGAAACACAGTTTATTCATATTAACTCCTTACTGTAAATCGTTAATTATGGCATCCTAGTTGTAGATAAATATTTTCCGCCGGGGCACTTCAGACACTTTACTTTTAAATTCTGTCCACCATCATCCTCAGTTCTTAAGACAAAACTATTCTTTCAAATGTTCGAACGGTAAAATATTTTCGTTCTCCATCTTTATAAAAATAACACCAATCAAAGTAAAATAGACTACCGGTATCATTGCACTCCTAGTTCACTCACTGGATGTATTGATTTGGAGCTGTCAAAATCTACGACAAAACCTTCTAGGTTCTTGCAATCAGTACACGTGATTTCCCTAAGGCTATCCTCGTCTTCAAAAAACAGCAAGTGGCACTACGAACTTATCTGTTTCTCTGTGTGTCTGTGACTGCCGGTCACTGACATACGTAGTTCATGCTCGATTGTTTCATTCTGAGAAATTCACTTACAGGAAAGAAACATTTGTTTCCGAGAAAAAATACAGATATTGTAGTTACTCATCCGAAATATAACGCGAAAAAAGTAACGCAAACTAGGTACGTTACTTAAAAATTTGTAACGCGTTACCGTTACAATTACTTTGGAAAAAATGTAACGCGTTACTAGGAAACGTTACTTAAAAATTTACTCCCAACACTGCTCGAATCGTGCCCATCTCTAACAGTTTTTACCCATTTTGATTTTTTCTCGATTACTGCGTTATCTCGTAATGAAAAGATGGTTTAATACAAAAGTTATGTGTTTTTACATGGAGAATCGGAGTCTGAAATAAAAAACGGAGTTATTATTTAAGATTTCAAAGATGATCCCCCTCCCGCCCCCGGGGGTTAGGGGTAGGAGGTCGAGTGTGGTATCCTTGGATGCCCCCTTCGAGACCAACAACCTTTGTTACAACTTTTTCAAAATCTGATTTGTAGTTTTCCAGATATTCTCAAAAACAGTTTTAAATGTCCCATATTTCAAGTGTTCGTGAACCATTTTAATTTTTGTAGATTACAGCGCCATCTATTACGCAATGAAAAAATGTTCAATATAAAATTACATACATTTTCACGGAGAATCAGAATATGCAATAAAAAATGGGGCTTCTATTTAAGATTTTAAAGTTGACTCCCCTCCCGCCCCCGGGGTTGGGGATAGGGGATTGAGTGTGTTATCATTGGATGTCTCCCTTCGAGGCAAACAACTTTTGTTACAACTTTTTCAAAATCTGATTTGTAGTTTTCTAGATCAGTTTTGAATGTCTCGGTTTTCGTTATTAAACCATTTTGATTTTTGTCGATTGCAGCGCCATCTATCACGCAACGAAAAAAACGTTCAATACAGTTACATGTTTTTTTATGTAGAATCAGAATATGCAATAAAAAATGGGGGTCTCCATTTAAGATTTCAAAGTTGACACCATCTCGCCCTCGAGGGGTGGGGGTAGGGGGTCGAGTGTTGTATTATTGTATGTCCCACTTTGAGGCGAACAACTTTTATTACAACTTTTACAAAATCCGACTTGTAGTTTCCCAGATATTCCTTAAAACAGTTTTAAATGCCTCATTTTTCTTATTAAGCCATTTTGATTTTTGTCGATTAGAGTGCCTTCTATTTGCAAACAAAAAAATGTTCAATACGAAAGTTACATATTTCTTCACGGAGAATCAGAATATGCAATAAAAATGGTTTCCTTTTAAAATTTCCAAGTTGCCCCCTCCCGCCCCCGGGGGGTGGGGGTAGGGTGTCGAGTGTGGTATCATGGATGTTCTCCTTCGAGGCGAACAACTTTTGTTACAACTTTTTCAAAATCTGATTTGTAGTTTTCCAGATATTCCCAAAACAGTTTTAAATGCCTCATTTTTCGTGCTATTAAGCCATTTTGATTTTTGTCGACTACAGCGCCATCTATCACGCAATGAAAAATTCAATACAAAAGTTACGTATTTTTTCACGGAGAATCAGAATATGCGATAAAAATGGGGGTTTCTATTTAAGGTATCCAAGTTGACCCCCTCCCGCCCCCGGAAACCGAACCATATGAGCTACCGCCGGAAATCGAATCCGGGTCTCCCACGCCGAAGGCGTGTACACTAACCACTTAGCCACGAAAGAGTCCTTTAAGATTTCAAAGTTTTACCACCACCCGCCCCTGGGGATGGGGGTAGGGGGTCGAGTGTAGTATCATTGGATATCCCCCTTCGAGGCGAACAACTTCTGTTAAAACTTTTTTTAAATCAGATTTGTAGTTTTGCAGATATTTTGAAAAACAGTTTTAATTAACAAACAAATTCTGACCAAAGCATATATTAACTAATAAATAATAGCGTTACAGTTTCGGCAAATTAACTTTACCTTCATCAGACACAATAAATGTGTCTGATGAAGGCAAAGTTAATTTGCCGAAACTGTAACGCTATTATTTATTAGTTAATATAACTTTGGTCAGAATTTGTCTGTTAATTTATACAAGAAGTTCCAAAGCTAGAATAAGTGGTAAACAGTTTTAAATGCCTCACTGCAGTTTTAAATATTTTCTAAAACAGATGTATATTCAACATCTCATTTTTACATCAGTCACAATACTTGTATCTATTAAAATTCATACATTAAAAAAAAAAAGCCTTTTAATTTTTATTTACAATTTCTCAAGATCCAGACCAGATACAGCATATCTGACTTCCGATTCGTAATCAGAAAGTCAAAAACTATAAAGAACACCTACTTTCATTCAGGAAAGAGACAAAAGTGAAAATTTGTAGGGCAGTGAAAATATTTTTGTTTTGCTTTATTAGGTTGCATGTCTAGGGTTTTGATGCTATATTAGTAAGTTCTGTATGCATTACAGATCTGCTGTGTTGTGTAATAGATAATTTGTCTCAACAATATATTATTGAATCGCTAGACTCTTGTTATACACAGGAACGCCAGGGGGTAGACAGTGTGCAGAGTATATGAGAGGTTCTAAGAATAAAAAGGAATAAAATACTAGACATGGTACCCCTTATGGAATACCATTACTAACAGAGATGGCAGCACTTAAACCACCATTTGGCTCAACCTCCTAATGCGGTTCGAACATACTGCATTCCGATTTCCTGTACAATTGACTTATCAATGAATTTTATGAATAACATCAAAGATTTTATGAATAACATACACTTCAATTAGGGACAAAGTGCCTCAGTGGTAGAGCACTTACCTTTGCTACGTGGGGTCCCTGGTTTGTTCCTTAGCAGAGTAAGTTTTGCGGTGGACAACATCGTGTACGTGGATTTTCTCGGGGAATTCCCGTTAACTCCCGCATTATCATTCCACCGATTATCCTTTCATCATTCACTTGCCTTAAACATCCTTCTCCCTTGGGCTAAAGGACATAACGCAGGACGCTAAACTGAAAGATTTCTCAAAGATTTTGCACTTCAAGTACATTATTTTGCAATAATTCTCGATACTTTGAAAAATAACTGTATATGTTAACACAATTTGCTTATTCGAAATCATGACAACTACTCAATCATATCTTTTTTAATATGTTAGGAAAGGATAAAAACTTGAACTTGTTTAATTTAACGACTCTTGACTGTCACAAAAAAAAATCACCTTTGCAAAAGATTGGTTTGATTCTTTTACAATATTAATTATGCTATGTTTATATTCACTATATTTTTACTTTTCTTTTGATTTTTTCTCCAAACAACAACAGAAGATCCCAAAAATTATAAGAATGAGTTTATAATTATAGTAAATTTCTAGTTAGTAATTTGTTATTAATATATTTTGAATAATAAGTTCACATCTTTTCATAGGCAGTCACATTCTTAGTGGACACCTCCTCTGAGTGTACACTCTAGGCCGAAACAGCTCTACGTTTGGGCCTGCTTGTACAGTAAAGAACACTTCTGGATGGTACAACCATATGGAGATTTACGGCATGAGTCCGAAGCATTTGCCAGGAAGTATTGCAACCGAATTAGCTTTAAAGAAAGGCGGGTGGCATAATCGCCAGGCACTGAAAATTCCCGTACACTTGGGCGAAATTCCCACTACCGTCTACAGCATCATTTCACCAAAATGAGATGAATCTCAGACGTGTCGTTCTTTTGGCAAACATATTACTTGATATTTGTCCTATTCGTAAAGATAAAGTGCAACAAAAAATGAAAACTCAATCCTGTTGCTGTTGGAATGAACACTCTTTCAGTCGTTTGATCCGAAATGAGTTCGCAAAGCCTGAGTAAATATTCTGTCACTTCAGGAGGGTAGGAAGAGCGAATCCCCTCTCCTTAAGTGTGAAAACACATACATTTAATTAAATGCTTAGTGAGAGTGAGGCCATTGGTATAGCGCTTTTATGATTTGAAGTTTTGCTCCCAAGCCATCTTATGTTATAGTTGATGACAATGGAGAACGAGAGATGCAAATATGTTGAAAGAGAGATACAGTCACATGTGCAAATTTATAATTTGAGACAAAATGATCGGATAGCACCCATATTTTGTCGAAAATTTTGATTTTGTAAGTAGACATGTAAAAAAGCTCACCCGTACCTGAGAACATTCCACTACCAATTGTTGAATTCAAGTGGAGAACTCAGTTGAGAGCATCAGATGATTACGGAGGGGGAGAAACATCTTAAGATATGGAAAACAAAAAATGAAAAAACTTTCAACTGTTCTGGATAAGATTCGATCCATAAACCTCAAAATTACCAAGCTACTACTCTACTCACTCATCCACGAAGCCACACAGAACGATAAGTAGTCACACGTCAGACACAAACCGTTTGTTACTTACAAAACGTTTATTTTATGGGTAAAGCTAGGAAAATTCCTCTTTTTCTTTCAATGGCACTAACTTAATTCAAAATGTCAAAATCGCGCGTTTAATTAAACCATAATTTTACTTTTAAGAACGCCAAATGCGAAGGAAAACGAATGTATTCTCTTTCGCTTGAAGCAATAAAATTATGGGTGATGGTGAAAGTGGACAAAGATTGATGATGTTTGGAAACAATGGATACTACCAAATAATGGCGTAGCGAGAAGGTCTGGACTCTCTGACATTTGTAAACGTTGTTAAAATAAGACCTAAGATTGCGGTTTTATTCCAAATTTTTCCGGGGGTGGACCCCGCATTTCCCCCGAATGAACGTTTAGTCAGCGACCCCTCGAAATCAAATCCTGGTTACGTCCCTGACACCAAGTGATGTACTCTTCTAAGTGTGTGACATGGAAATCAATGTGGAATTCATTAGAGGAAGGGAGAAATGTCGCTGGTGGTGAAAAAATGGGGATTCCTATTTAAGATTTCAAAATTACCCCCCTCCCGCCCCAGGGGGTGGGGGAAGGTGGTCGAGTGTGGTATCATTGAATGTCCCTCTTTGAGACGAACAACTTATTCAAAATCCGATTTGTAGTTTTCCTGATATTCTGAAAAAAAAATTAAATGCCTCATTTTTCGTATTTGTAAGCCATTTTGATTTTTGTCGCCATCTATCACGCATCGAAAAAAATGTTCGAAACAAAAGTTACGTATTTTTTCACGGAGAATCAGAATATGCAATAAAAAATGGTGGTTCCTATTTAAGATTTCAAAGTTGACCCCCTCCCTCCCCCGGGGGGTGAGAGTAGGGAGTCGAGTGTGGTATCATTAGATGTTCCCTTTTGAGACGAACAACTTTTGTTACAACTTTTTTAAAATCAGATTTGTGGTTTTCCAGATATTTCCAAAAACAGTTTTAAATACCTCACCCGGTATATATATATATATATATATATATATATATATATATATATATATATATATATATATATATATATATATGTTGTTAATTAACTATGTTGACAAATTCTAAGAGGTGATTCCTCACATCAAAATAAGAGAAAAAGTCCATATGAACCTAAAAGTGAAAAATGCATGTTTTCAGAGCTAGGGTTGTTCAAAATCGCGATAAAGCTAAATTTCAACAAACCCTATTTCGAATTTCAAAAACTGTTTATGGTTTTCCTTATCAGCGTAAAGGAAGTTAAGCATACACAATCCAAAAATGCATATTACATAAATTTTGAATGGGGTACATAGTATTCCGTGCAGGGTATAATTCTCAAATATCCTCTCAATAGAGTTTTCAGATATATCTTCATTTCAAGGAGTGTCCAAACTAGACAGGAGGTAAGCCTTGAAAACAATCGACATCGAGTGCTTCGGAGGGAAGTCGGAAGTGTTAGGAACCTGCAGCTCCATGTTTTTTTGTGTTCGGAATAACGTGTGATGCGATGTATTTTGTCACAATATTTCACGTTTTCTTCACTTATAAGCGTGAAAGAAAAAAATCGCAGCATTCTTTTTTCCGAGTACGAGGGACCGTGCTTTTGACGATTCTTAACACTTCCGACTTCGCGCCAAGGGATTCCGTGTTACGGCTGCCAATGTACATCGTTTGCCTACTTTGGACCAATCATAAAGTCAGAGCATGTCTCAAAATTGGTTGATGGCATGTCTGGGAAATTCACCCTCCAGGAAATATTCATCACACCCATTGAACATTAATGAAATGTGCATTTTTAGATTGTGTAGGCATGACTTCCTTTACGCTGTGTAACGTGCCTCGATGAACTCCGTTCTGGGCCGCTGGATATTAGATCCAGGACAACTATATAAAGTATTTGAGGGGTTAAAGTTGTTAGACCTATTTTCTCTATCAAAATATATTAACTGGTGTATCATCAAATCTATGGCTAAAGATTATGAATCTGATTAAATTTAGCATTAAATTCAAATATATTAATAATACACTTACGAACTGCACTAGAAATAGACCGTTTTATAGGTAATTCAATATCAGGTTCTTTTTAACGGAAAATCAGTAAATTATCTTTTCTTATTTTATTTAGAAAAAAAAACAAAAAAAATGAACTATCAAAAATGTATCGAAAATACAGATTAAATATTGAAACAATTGAAGATTATTAACAATTATGATATATCTTTGAGTATATTATCCCATTTATACAAGTCATTACGTGTTCAAGTAGGTCAGAAAGATACATTAACTGACTCTATTTGATTACTACAATAATACAATAAATCGTGGATAACTAATAGATTTTGAATTCCTCCTTAAATTCAATAAGAATTTAGAATAATTTAATATATCTCACAATATGATAAATTGAATAAATTACTAGTATTTAAATTGAAAAAGTATAACACTCACCATTTGACAATGACAATTTTATGCCTTGTTAAATACCAGCCAGAAGGAGTATTTCACAATATTGCCTCTGAATTCCATCAAATAATCACACAATTCGACTCCAATTACAGATTTATATAAATTATAATATTATATAACACTTGATTAACTTCAGGAGAACTTTAACACTTTTAACCAACTCGAATAGTAAATCACTTGAAACTTTTGAAGAATTACCGTATTCCGATTAAATTTAAATATATGTTATAGAACCAGTTTAATTTCGATGTGCCCAGTTCTACATTTCGTTCCGAATGGCCGCTTAGGTAACCCGCAGCTCATTCGAAACTCAGTAGTTCTATAGTTTTCCTCTAGAGGCGCTGCATATGCCGAGTGTTCGGAAGTTTAACATAACCTCTAGGATAACATGGTTTCTTTCTCTTTCTTTATATATAACTAAAATAAAGTGTGATAAAAGTTATCACACGCAACAGCTGATAAGAACCGCCACTCCACGATTTCTTGAATTCGAAATAGGGCCCCTTAAATATTTTTTCGCGATTTTGGACAGCCATAGCTCTGAAACTGCAATTTTCCACAGGTCCATACGAATTTTTCCACTTATTTTGATGTGAGAAATCACCTCTTACAGTTTGTCGGTCTTGTTCATTAACACACTATATATCTATATCTCTATCTCTATGTAGATATATATACTGGTGTCCAAAAAGATAGCATAATTAAGAAAAATGGGAAAACGCGATCAGAACAGTCCTCATAGAACAGTGCGATCAGAACTGACCTTGTCACACAGAAGAAAGCGAGCTGAACGGCATACAAGGGCTGCTGCAGGGAGGGAAGAGAAATGCCCGAAGAAGAGCTGATAACAGCACACCACACCACAGTCGATTGCTGAGTCGTGTGCAAAGCAGATTTGTTGGCAATAGTGTTCGTCTTCCCTTGCACACTTTTTATCGCACAGGTGTCCAGGTTTTGAAATGAAAAAAATGAAATCTTTGAGTGTTACGTCCCACGTTATGCCGGTTAGGCTAAAGGAGACGGTGATGATGAATAATGAATGAAATGGGGGAATGAAGAAAGTGGGAGGAAACGAGAGAACCCCGAGAAAACCCACGCACACGGTGTTTGTCCACCACAAAGTTCACTTGGCGGGGGCTGGGATCGAACCCGGGACCCCAAGCACCAGAGGTGAACGCTCTACCACTGACACACAGCGGCCCCTGTCTAGGATGAATATCTAGGATCAATCAGGTATGTTTGTTCTATGTGAACTTGGGTTCTACTATCTTTTTGTCTGTGCACTAGGACTATGCTACCTTTTTGGACACTAGTGTGTATATATATGGACGGAAAGAGCGAACTATTGGGGCTTTATCTCCAAATTTGAATTGTAGGGAGCATCTTCTGAACAGCATATTTTTCATCACCCTCGACCTTAGCCACAAAAACTAAAACACGTTTCTGATTGGTTACAGTTTTCGATTGTCCCAACGTTCTGGTGTATATACTGTGTATTATAGCAGCTATAGAAGAAAATTGTCACTTTTTGGAATTGAAGAAGAAGGACATTGAAGAAATAATTGAGGTTAAATTTATATCATGGCAGTCAAGGTGGATCAAAACGAGCCCCGCAGGGCTTCTAACCCATTCCTACTACTACTGCTTACACAGTGGACTTGTATAGCAAAACTGCATACGTAAGGTAAGTAAATCACTTTTTTGAGTATTATTTTTATAAAAATAAAAAAATTCCTCGGCTCGGGTTTGAACCCACACCAAAAGCAATTATAATTACCAGCTCATTGAGCTAGTACGCTAGCCCACGAAGACCACCATTAACAGCTATTTGATTTCTGCTATATTCATGGCACGTGAATAGAAACCGATAACCCTAACTAATCAGAACCGCGTATATAGCTCCTATGAGTAGAGTCGAGCGTGATTTAAAAATATGCTTCTGAACACTTGTGAATTTGTCTACGTTTTACTTTCGAGGCCTCCATTTCCCTTTTTCGTTTGTTGCTGCTTACTTACCTGAGATGAGTATCTCTAAGTCAATAAATAAAACTTGAGGTATTTTTCGATATTGATATTTATAATTGTAATGAGCAATAGGACATACTACTACTTGGCTTTCGAGACACACAAACTGTGAGTTTTTAGATTAGCTAACTACTGAAAAAAATACATTTTTGAATCACTGTAATATATAAATTATTTTATTAAAAAATTTAATGTAACTATGTGTGCCCAATCATCACGGCCAAATGGCAGTCAAATGAAATGAAGTTTGGTATATAATTAGGCCTTAATCCAAACTCGGATGTTACCATATTGGTTTCATTGTATTAAATTACTAAGGGATAGAGTGGATACGAATTCCTGCAAAAAAAAAGGTGAGTATCTCACAAGCCGTTCAATTTACGGAGCTTTAATTCAGTATATTAACTCTTTGTTAAAAATAAACAGAACACTTTCTACATATGGCATATTAATAGTGCGTTAGTTTTGTAAAAATAATCGAAAACGATCGATATTGCCTGTAGCTGAGTAACAAACAATACAGTGCTTCGTATCATATATCCATATATGCTTACCATGCGCTTTCTACTATAATTGCTGAACCTTGTTTATTATATAGAGCGCTTAAAGCACAGGGCAATGAACCCACAAAGTTGTGAAAAAAATATATATAAAATTTGTAATTTAAACTTCTGTACGTTGGTCTACTTACCTTGATTTGGGACTTTAAAAATTTCATTCGTTTTTCCACTGAAAGGTATCGATAATTCAACAAAGAAATAATTACACCATGATAATTGAAATTCATCGAATTTTGCCAGTAACAAACACTTTACTATTTTGTGACATAAAGGTCAGATCCATCGTTATTGTAACACGGCGGTGCTTGAGCGATTGACCATAGTAATTCAAACTCCGATTAGTTAGAATTTCACAAACTTGTTTTATCAGTGTAAACTCTCTAGTCGGTAGAGAAGAGGCCGTGGATCGTGTCAGAGTTGATGACGATGTGTTTTGGTGGGTCAGTGGGTCATGGAGGGTGGTGGGTCCGAGTGGGTCATGGTAGGTGGTGGGTCAGAGTGGATCACGGTGGGTGTTGGATCATGGTGGGTCAAAGCTCAAAGTGGATCACGATGGGTGGTGGGTCAATGGGTCGTGGGCCAAATTTTCATTGACTCACGACTCGGTTAACTGATTTGGCTTCGATTTAAGCCTGAAAGAGAATGCGTCCGTTTATTTTAGAAAACGAACCGTAATTTGGTTCAGTTTTGTTTGAAAACATACACTATGTTGCCACTTTCAGAATATCCGTATATATTTTGTAAAAGTTCCGAACGATATGTAAAGCTTTCTTTTTAGGTTAAGGTATTATGAGTCTGCTGTTTCACTTTTGAATGGAATTACGATTCCCCGTGTTTTTTGTCTATATATATATTTTTTTTGTGAAAACATGTTAATGAGAAAAAGAAACTATAACTGGTTTTCGCTTCGCATTGGTGTGGGTTAACAGCTTGAAATTGTCATATTTCCCTTTAATGTCCGACGATTATACCTGTTAAGTTGAGGAAGAATATGATTAAACCAAGTAAATTATGATGTACGAATTGGTGGAATGAGAAAGTGGGAGTGTCTCGAGAAAACCCACGGGCACGATGTTGTCCGTCTCATGCTTACTTGCCTTGGGAACGAACCAGGTACCCCCAAGAGATAGTTTAGTAGGCGGGGTCTGAGTTTCGATTCCTGGTGGGAGAGGCTTTGAAATATTAAATGTCCTCGATGTATCTGTGGTCTTGTCCCTGTTGTTCGAGGTTACTGGAAATAATTGTAAAATAAGAATAACCATATATAATAGAGCTAAGTTACGGAGATATTGTACTTTTGAAGAATCAGAAAAAAGAGTGGTCTGAGGCTCCAGGTTAAGGATTCAAATTCCTCTTAAGACCACTTTCTCCTTCATGTTCTTGCGTGTTTGTAAGTCTTTTTTAATTTAAATTTGAATTCTATGGACTATAGTATTTTACCATGACCAAAATCAGTGTTTCGTCATTAATAAAATATTGGAATCCTAAAAGTGTGCAATTTGCTACATAGACGAGTGTTTCTTGACTCTTACTTAACACAGCAGTCTTAGAGTAGTGGCTTGACCACTCGTTTCGTAATTTGGGGGTCCGCGGATTGATTCCCTGTGAAGAAATTAAAAAAAAATATTAACAATTCTGAAAAATATTAACATGAAAAATTGTCAATTTATCTCGTTCTTACAAGTTAGAGTTGAAATGACTTCCTTCACATTGGATATACTGACAACATGACGCCACAGTCTACGATACAATCTCGATTCGTACTCTCTGAAAACTTAGCGTCTTTAGCAAACAATTCGTGAGTACATAAAGTATGAGTCGTAAATATGTCTGAAACATTATTGTTTCATTGTGGAATTGTTTCTAAGTTCTTTCACTTTTACTAGAAATAATAATATTTTCGTTTGCCGTTTCCAACGCGTTTCATATATCTGTTCAACCAAACCCAAAGTCTTTTACTCTAACAAAAGGCGTTACTATGTATCGTGTATTGTAAGACAAATTCTAAAGGCATCCGAAGGTTCGATTGTCGTATTGGCGAGGAGCTGACACCTTTTCCCCTTCTTTTCCTTCGAAAGTATCTCTTATAAGGCAATTCATCTTTATAGGGTTTCCAGAAATTTCTTTTCATTTTTTTAACTTCAGTATGCTTATTTGCATTTTGATAAGAGGTAATATTGAGGTCTAAAATATTCAGTAATAATAATAATAACATTAATAACAGAGGATAAATTCCGTATGAGGACAGATTGTATTAAAATCTGTAAAATCACCCCTAGCGTTAGCCAAAAGTTACAAAATTGTCGCGATTGGAGAGAATTGTCAGGATCATCAAGACGCATTCTGCGCATACGTCCCTACGACTAGCTAAATGTTAAATGTAATGTCTCCAGCAAATTTCATGTAGAAAGTATTGCTACTAAACTCATAAGAGCCCTAAGAAAATTTGTTTTTAGTAATGGTTACGCCGGCTAAACTACAGAAGACATCAATGATGAAAGTGAAAGAAATTTTGGAATGAAGAAAGTGGGAGCGAGCGGAACCCGGAGAAAACATATACATACGATGTTTGTCCAGGACAATGCCTACTTCGCAGGAACTGGGTGGAATAGAGTTAACCATTAAATTCACAACACTTCAGTAATAATAATAATAATAATAATAATAATAATAATAATGTTATTAAAAGTTTTAAAGTTGCCATAAATTTGGCAAAACTTACTTAAAAGTGGAGATTTCGGGGAAGTACTAAAGCGTTCCACTAAAGTTTCATGCATAAAGTATTCTACTGTATGTTTTAAAGAAAACAACTCAAATAAAAATAACTGAATATCACACAACAGTAAGGCATAAAATAAACTAATTTATAGGATATGCAGAGGTAATTATAAAAGCTTTGCTTCAAAAATACCTACACAGATTATAATTTAATGAGCTCTGAAATACATAGTAACAAAATAATCTATAAGATTCAGTCTACAGAGCGATTGTTACTTAAAGAATGGACATACACTATTTCGAGAATGAAGACTAGACGAGAAATATTTACGATACTTTTCGTCTCGTCTCGATTCTCATCTCCAAAGCGAGACGATAATTTGAGTTAGACTTGTCCTTTCTCGAATGTAAAATGTTAATTCTCATGTTGTTTGGTTTGTTTTAGAAACGAGATGAGAAATTCATCTTCTCGTGGGCAACATTAAACAAAACCGAAATATTCTTTCCAAATATCACGTTTCTGCATGTAATGGTATGACCTGAACGATAATTAGCTCCTAGCTTTTAAACTTCAACCAGATAATAATAATTGTTATTAGTTTATTATTATTACTACTTTTATTCCTGAAGATTTGATAGTTCAAGTATTGAAACATCCGAGTATTCAAATATCTGAATATAATGAAGCGTATGTCTTCGCCGATCAATCGCCATCAAAAATCCTAAAGTAAAAAAATTGCCCAACGTGGATTCGAACCAAGAAATCCAGACTACTGGTCAAGCGCCTTGACCACTGAACGGTGATCACTGTGCGGTAAACGATTCGTCTTTAGTCTGTTGGCAGTAGGTTTCTTTGCTCCGTTTGCAAAGTTGTCGTTATATTTCTTCGATTCAAAACGTCTTTCGTATTTCTTTTATAAGTGAATAATCTTCGGCCGGCAAAATTTATATTAATAACTTGAGTTGTTCTTAAACCTCTCGTTCACAAGTTCGTTTCTTCTTCACACAAAATTAGATTTGACAGATTTAATTCTTATATGCTTAATTTGTTTCAAGGCAGTCGCAATTAAATGGTAAAAGACTTATCTTCGCCACGAAACATATCAACTGAGAGAAAATCATTCTCCGGAAGCGAAAATTTCACTTTCCGGATTTTGGAAATTATGGAATTCGGTAAAATTCTGGAATTCAGAAAAATCCCAGAATTCGTAAAAATTTAGGAATTTTTCGAATTCGGGAATGTTCACGAAATCAGAAATTTCTAAATTCCGGATTTTTTCTAAAATCGCATTTTTTTCCTAAATTCTGGAATGTCTCCTGTTTTATTTTCGGGAGTCCGGAAAGTAAAAATTCCGCAATTGGCCATTCCTAATTTACACACAGCCTTTCAGAAGACTAAATAATAGTTGTTTACAAACAAACAAATAATGCAAAGCATTTTGTATCCCTGCATTAGGTCATGTATTAAAATCCGACATCCATTTCATATCTAACCAGAAATTGCATGTATGTAGCTACTGGAAGCTGAAGTATGAAGACTTGTATTGTGTCTTATCTTTTAGTGAATATACAACTCTGCAAACCACTGAATGTCTACACGGTTTTCGTTAAATCAAAATTGTAGTACTTACTGTTCCATCCATTTGGGTCTATATGATCGTGTTAGTAAAGCTTTCTATATGATGGGGCTAGTAAGTCTTTCTCTGCTCTCCTGTAGCTCTGCTCTCCCGTCTATCTCTACATGATACAGAACGAATTATCAACTTAACCAAAGTTGTTGTATTATTACACATCTGCTTCCGCCTGTCAACTTTGGTCGATCTCGTTGACGCGGCATATTTGCTTTCTATACCCTTTTCTTCGGTTAATGAACTAAACAGTAACTATTCTGAATTATGTTACTGCGCATGCCTCGTAGATAAATATTTCTTCTGATGTCAATAGCTGCCGTTTTGTCCAAGCAATGTTCTGTTTCTTATTTCCAGCATGGCCCTTTTATTACATTATATGGAGAGCATGTAGGTCTAAATACCCCATGTATTACATAGCATGTATGTTTAACTACTACATGTAAGAACATTGTCGACTTCCAGCAAAGAAGGAACACGTGATCATAGTATACAACCCACGGAAGTGATATCTGTTAATACACTGGTTATAATCCCTAACAACATAGTGGGTGGTTGGACAAAGCACTAGCTTTTCGCTCCGGCCACCTGAGCTCGAATCTTTATTTGCTTGGTTTTTTTTATCCATTTGAGAGAAATTATTATTTCTTTTCGCTACAGGTAGTCACTCTTTTCGTAATTTTCGTCGTCCTTCACAGTTAAAGTAACTGTTTATTCTTATTATTTCTACAAATGATGGATCTAACAATAATAATATTAAATATTACTAGATACCTCGTGCGTGTATTTCGCATAATATAATTTTATATTATCATGTGGAAATAAGCAAGACTGGCTGGCACCCTCTAATATTTTTATCGATGCGCCTTCTGGGTCCATGGTGTCCAACTTTGCTCCCATCCCCCTACCACCTCCTGTTCTCTCGATATGTTATCGACATTTTGCCTAAAGAGGGCTCTGCCCCATGACTAACCATGACAATGCCTCTTCGTTCTTTGTGCATTGAAATCGCTTATTTTTCTGAGTACTGTGAGTGCAGACTGTCCAACGTTGCTCTCATCACTCTACGATTTCACGTTCTCTCGATATAAATTATTAATATTTTGCAAATAAGGGAGATATGGCGTTTCAATCATTACGTTTGATGAACAAATTTCGTATATATATATATATATATATATATATATATATATATATATATATATATATATATATATATATATATATAATTGTTATTATTATTTTACTTACCACTAATGTTGCCTACCACTGTTAGCAATGCAATGTGTTACTAAAAAGCTAATCAAATAACACTCCTTGCCATTCCCGCTCCTAAACGCGAATTACATGATTTACAGTTCTCTGTGTTTGGAGAAAGCACATTTATTATATTATTCTTTTAAATAACGTTTCACAAGTTACTTCACTTTCAATCTGTAACTTGATATAATCACTAACAATCGTCTTGTTCCGATAAGAAAATTCTCCCCACCCTGCAAAAAAGAAAAAGGCGGACCGTAGCGAAAGGGCGGGAACTTTCTTTAGATGATTAACCGGGTTCAATATTTCAATAAAAGAGGATAAGTTCCTGCACACAAATATTTCAGTAAAAATGGAAAAGTCACTCAAACATTTTGAATACCCATTTATGGGCGAAATTTGGTTCCCTTGGAACTTTTTAAGAGTTTGAAGGGACGGCATTTTGAACATTTTCATCTGATTATTCTGGCTAACGAACTCATTCAAGATATTTCAACAGTTAATGTTTGTGCCAAGTTTGGTCTCTATCCGCTGAAAATTACGCTGGTTATGGCATTCACAAGAAACGTTATATATATATACAGGTAGATGGACACACACACAGAGAGAAACTTTCGAACTGACAATGATTTTTGTCTCAGAGGGTAATGATCGGCAAAAGTGCCTCGCACCCTTCTCTCTTCTCGCACCCTTGCTGCGTTAGAGCTAAACCAGCCTCTTTGCAAAACGTATTGACCAGCGTAACCTAAACACAATCCCCTACTTCTCAACTTACAAATCGTAGTCCAGAGGTTTAAGGCATGTAATGATTGTATTTTTAATGACCATGAGTAAGGGTTCGAACTTCTCCACTTCCATTTTTTTTTTTTTTTTTTACTTTTTGCAGCTATGTCGGAACGTTTAATGTTTATTCTTTACTAATTCAAAATAGCGTTTACATTCAAAATAAGAGGAATTTTGGTGGCATTTGTTCGGATATTATTCTCTTTCGAAATGAAGACAAAAATAAAAAATACTCAAATACAAAAAGTATTATCAGTACTACCAAAAATTATTGCTACGAAAGACTAAATACGAACTCTTTTACCATCTCTCATGACCTGTATGCATTATTAATAAAAATTTTAATAAAACTTCCCTACAGTGGATTCGAACTGACGTCCTTTGCATTTGTAACCCAGCCCCTTAACAACTACACCAAGATCATTGCTTGGTAGACGTTTAGTTGTCGGTGTATTTTCTTTTTCATTTGTATTTTATTTTTCTACTTCGACAATTTTTACTCTTTTTTCTCCGTTTAGCAGCTGTTTCTGGCTTTCTCTTTTGATATCGTCCTTTATTTACACTATCAACTATTCGTATTCACAGCTTGTGCCCCTCTGCAATGTCTTATTCAGATTAGACTTTTCTTCTTGCTCCTCAGTAAACATGTGATTGGTTTAATTCTCTTATTCTCCATGGCTGGAGCGCAGGAATGCCAGACTCAAAAAACAGGTGTACATTTACTTTCCTGACAGACTGTACGTCAAAAGAGAACTGCAACAAAACAGTGTCAGGAAAATACGCAACAAATAAAAGAATCCGTATTTTTTTACTTTGTGCGGAATAACCGTGTAGGGGCCACGTCCTCTCCGAAAAAACGTATTACTACACAAACACGCTAACTCCACTTGCTGTAAAAAGCCATAAAGGAAAAAGAAAGCAATGTACTTTCCGCGGACTCGAATTCGTGACCCTCTATGCAGAAGTCCACTATGCTAACCACTCATCTAAGAAACCTAATGGTAAGTTTGTTTAAATTAAAATCCTTTGTTTAAATTTATAACCGAGTGACACTGTTTTGTGCAGATCAAATTCTCTCACTCTCTCTCTCTCTCTCTCTCTCTCTCTCTCTCTCTCTCTCTCTCTCTCTCTCTGTGTGTGTGTGTGTGTGTGTGTCTTATGTTTCACAAATATAATATGTTTAGGACATTTTTGAATATTAACTGTTTTATATCATATTTTTGGCATCAGTTTTTAGCATACGGTTCTTCCAAATAAAACTTAACTTGTACAGTAGTAACCATTGTTTTGTTTACTAATTTTCTAGAGGGGAAGACTCTTCGCTAGCTCTTGGCAACTTAAGAATTGCAGCTCCCCTCCTAGGCGAAGGGTGACTATCCCTCCAAGTGCTTGGGAGAAATTTCTCCAACATTTATCATTCTCTTCCTCCCCATGAGAAAAAGAGTGCCTAAATTGTTAGCTAGATTTCTCCCCTCCTGTAATAAATTCCACATTGATTTGCATGTCGCACACATAGAAGAGTACATCACTTGGTGGCAGGGGCGTAACCAGAATTTGATTTCGAGGGATCGCTGACTAATTCGAGGCGAATCCGGGGTCCACCCCCGGAAAAATTATGTATAAAACCGCAATCTTAGATCTTAATTTAATATCGTTTACAAATGTCGGAGGCAGGGGCGTCATTTAAGGGGGCAGGAGTGAGCAATTGCCCCCCCAAGGGTTTGAGGAATACATATACTTTAATCGATTATCTACTAATATACTAGTACAAAACGTGAAAGTCCTATGTCGGTGGTGCTCTTGCCCCCCTTAAATGAAGTCTGAAATGACGCCCCTGGTCGGAGGGTCCAGACCTTCTGGCTACGCCATTGCTTGGTAGCATCCATTGTTCCTAAACATCATCAATCTCTGATTCTCTGTTCACTTTCACCTTCAGCCATAATTTTATTTCTTCAAGCGAAAGACAATACATTCGTTCTCCTTCGCATTTGGCGTTCTTAAAAGTAAAATTATGGTATAATTAAACGTGCGATTTTGCCATTTTGAAGTAAATTTATGTCACTTCCTCCCCAAAACAAATCTCATGGGCGCAACCTGCTCCCAAAGCCCCGCGTGTGTGCTCCCTCTGTTCCACATAGAAAAATTGAATTTGGATATTTTCTGTAAGACTATTCACGAGATATAGAATTTCATATCCAGCACTTCTGTTTACTTGGCACTGGAATTAATAGAATTGGAAGTAAATGTTATTTGTAAGTATAATTATGCAGAACAGCCACGGATAAATGTTGTGTGTTGCTAAAAATGTATGAAAAATGTTAGGAAAGTTTCTAGATTGATGGAAAATATTCTTCCCAGGCTGAGACAACAGTAATTAAATTAGTGCCATTGAAAGAAAAACTAGAGTCGAGGAATTTTCCTAGCTTTACCCTTAAAATAAACGTTTTGTAAGTAATGAACGGTTTGTATCTGACGTGTGACCAGGCCCGTGCTGGCCCACTGGGACACCGGGACGTGTCCCGGTGCGCCCTCCGAAACATCACCGTACATATAAAGGTACAAGTTTTTAGTAATATATTCTTACAGTTTTATCGGTAAAGAACCCTTTACATTAGACGCCTTTGAGAGACCACATCAAAGAGGGACGATTTTATTCACTCTTCTGTATATTACAGTCCTGTACAATATACATAGAGTTACTATTGGTAAAGAACCAGTGAAACATACAGTGCGCCCTTTATATATGGCGCCCTACGAAAAATCAGATTATAGATAAGTGGTTTTAGTTGTTCTGTATACCAGGTTTGTAAAATATATTCAAATAGTGGCGGTTAATAAAAAAAAAAAACAGTGAAGGGTACAAGGCACCCTTCACAATAGGTGCCCTGCGCATTATCACATTAGACAATATTTTTTAAAAAATGTTTTTCTGGATACCAGTTTTGTGTTATATAAATTCATACAGTTGTTATTGGTGAAGATCAGGTAAAGAGTATAATGACTTACAAAAATAACAATAAAGTTATGTAGCTATAGAGCGAAAGAATGTGACACATCAAAAATAGTTCGGATACTCAAACGTACGATGCATTCATGAAATACTACATTGACACTAGTCTCTAATTTACGATTTTTACGGCATCGAAGCTTGCACAGTCTTAATATGCATCCATATACTCGAGCATATTGATTGTTCCTTTGTGTTTTAAAGCAGTTTTTGGATAATCATCACCTATTGTATTTCTAAGATATAGCTATATTAATTTTTGTGAAGTGTGGTCTTCCTGTCACCACGGCATGGCGCGTCCTCAGGTTGTGGATCGAGGAGAAGGCTTCTAGATATATAGGTTAGCTGCGAATATACTGAATAAGCAGTGGCGGACAGACAAGGGATGATCCTCCAGCTTGGGGATTTGATGTGGGGCGAACCTCATCCTGTAAAAAAAAAAAAAAAAAAAAAAGACTTGTTCAGATATATTCTCAGAATTCTCGGATTAGAACTGATAACTTGGAACGAACTCAGCAAAGTAAAATGGACTTGAGATTTGGAACATGGAATATAAGAAGTCTCTATAAGGCAGCGGCGTTAAAATTTGTAAGGAATGAGTTTAGAAATAGACGATGGACCTAGTGGGACATCAGGAAGTTAGATGAGAAGGAAATGGAGGAGTCAAGTTGGGAAATTTTACGTTCTTTTAAGGGGAACGAATTAAAAATTACCAACTAGGAACAGGGCTATCCGTTCACAAACGATAATATTAGCAATTACATGGATTGAATTTGTTAATGATAGATTTTCTTTTACTTCTCTTAAGGGTCGACAGTATAATATTTTGTTTTAAATGCACATACCCCAACATAAAATAAGGATGACATTAAAAAGGACAGTTTTTACGAAAGAATAGGACGCGTATTTGATTATTTCCCGCAATACCATATGAAAATTCTGTTAGATCGTTTCAATGCGAAGGTAGGACGAGAGGGTATTTTCAAAACGATTATAGGGAGTAAATGTCTGCATAAGAAAGGGTGTGACAACGTCGTGAACTTTGCAACATCTAGACCTTATCGTGAAGATTACAAACTTCCTACATCGCGACATTCATAAATATACTTGGATTTCATCAGATGGAAAAACACATAATCAAACTGATCGTTTTAGTGTACAGAAGAAAAGAGTCTAGCACAATTAATGTTCGGTCGTACAGAGGAGCTGATTGTGATACTGATTACCACCTGGTAGCAGCGATAAATAAGAGAGACTATCGTTGAATAAAGGAAATATTCAATATCTGAAAACTGAATGGTTTAATTTAAAGAAATTTGAGGAGAGTCAGGTGAGAGGGGAGCCAGATTAAAGTGTCAAATAGATTCTCGATTTTAGAAGGTTCGGAGTGCACTAGTGTTCAGAATACTTGGTTGCAATTAGAGATAACATTAAAGTTTCAGGAAAAGAAAAACTGGGGCACCCAGAGATACCTAGGAACAAACCATGGTTCAACCAGGAATGGACTAAAATAGCAGAGAAGAGAAAATAGAAGAAACAGTGTTGGTTAAAAAATCGGAACGAAATAACTACATAAAATTTAAATGTCATCTGGCTGAAAACTTCCAAAATTTTTAGAACAAAGAAACGCGATTTTTGAAAGCTAAAATTAACTTGAAGATAAGAATAAAAACACAAACATTCGGGCCATGTATAAGGGGAGCAACGAATTTAAGAAAGCATATCAACCTTGTGCTTACATATTAAAGAAAGCCAACGGAACAGTTCTCACTGATAAGGATAGCATCTTAAATAGATGGATACATTTGTTTGAAGATTTGCTTAACATATAGCCAAAAATTAATGTTTGGCGAGAAAGTGAAATGCACACAGCATAATCGTATATTCCAGAACCTAACCACACAGAAATAGAAATCGCTATTAGAAAACTAAAGAAACACACCTCTCCGAGTATAGACGAAATTCTGGCTGACTTAATTTTAGCTGGAGGGGAAAAATTGTACAGCAACATACACAAACTCATTCTCCTTATCTGGAACAAGGAGGAATTACCACAAAAGTGAAAAGAATCAATCATTGTTCCAGTTCAGAAGAAAAGCAACAAAACTGATTGTTATAATTATCGAGGCATTTCTCTTCCATCAACATCCAACAAATCCTCTTAAACATTTTATTAGAAAGATTGCCTCCATACGCAGATGAAATTATTGGAGATTATCAGAGCGGATTTAGGTAAAATCGATCAACTATCGACTAGATATTTACCATTCGACTAATACTTGAAACGAAATGGGAATACAATATCCGGGCACATCAGTTATTGACTTTAGACTCGGGTAGGAGGGAAACATTGAACAACATGCTAACAGAATTTGGAATGCCGAAAAAGTTCTATTAATTAAGGTATGTTTAAATGAATCCCAAAATAAGCTTCGAATAGAGAAATTCTCGTTTACGAGCTTTCACGTTGAGAATGGCCTAAAACAAGGAGATGCGTTCTCGCCATTATTATTTAACTTCTTTTGAGAACACTATAAGGAAAATCAGAGACAGCAATCAGGTCCTAGAGCTGAATTGTATTTACGAGGTTATGCTGTATGCTGAAGATGTAAATTTTATAGGGGATGTTAGAACAATAGAAAGGAATGCAGAAATCTTAATTAACGCTTGCAGGGATATGGGCTTAGAAGTAAATGCAAAGAAAACTAAATACATGCAAGTTTGCCGGGATCGTAATACTGCATTTTATGGATGCGTTAAAATACCAGATAATGTTTACTTTCGATAAAGTGGATACTTTCAAATATCTAGAATCATTATTAATAGACCAAAACCATAATCACTATGAAATTTGACGTTGACTGAAAGCAGAAATTTCGTGTTATTATTCAGTTAAAAATCTTTTGTTGTCGCGGAATCTGTTGAGAAATTTGCAGCTTAAAATATAAAACGATAATCATGCCTGTTGTGCAGTAAGGTCGCGGAACATGGTTACTGACTCTGAGGGAAAATCGCAGCTGAAAGTATTTGAAAACAAGATTCGGACTTCAAGAGGAACGGGAATGAGGAATGGCGGAAACTTCATAACTAGGAAGTTCATAACTTATACGTTTACCAAACATTGTTATGGTAATCAAATCTAGTAGGCTCAAATGGGCAGGTCATGTAGCTAGAATGGAAGAAATTACAAACGCTTTCAAAGTTCTAACAAGAAATTCAAATAGGAAAACGACCATGAGGAAGACCGAGGCGCAGATGGTAGTACAACATTAAAATGGTTCTCGCAGAGACTAGAATATATCTAGGTAAAGTAGAAACTGAGTCCAGTTGGCTAAGGACAGAAATCAATGGAGAGATTTTGCAAACGGGCACTGAACCTCCAGTGTCCATAGGCAATAGAGCTTCTTTTTATTTGACAGAAATGTTGTTATAGGAACTAAAAATTTTTCTCTAGTAAAGAGGATTTCGATTCGAGGTTTTCACAAATTTGCTATTTATGTTAATGCTAAAACAAATTAATGTGGTGATTTTGATATAAAATGCACCCATACTTTCTTTCAAAGTCTGTACATAAGATACAGTATATATATATATATATATATATATATATATATATATATATATATATATATATATATATATATATATATAATATACGTTTGTATGGGCGCCCTTTCAGTAGATTTGTCCACCGCCCTCATTAGTATCCCAGCACGGGCCTGCGTGTGACTACTTATCGTTCTGTGTGGCTTCGTGGAAGAGTGAGTAGAGTCGTTGCTTGGTAATCTTGAAGTATATGGATCGAATCTTATCCAGAACAGTTGAAAGTTTTTTTTTCATTCTTTGTTTTCCATATCTTAACCCTTTTCCGGGCTTTTTTTTTTTTTTTTTTTGTAGATATGATGCTGTGTTATGCCTATTAAAATAAGATCTCCAGCAGGCGAATATGAATAATTATGTTGGTGGATTCCATTTATTCTATATATTTCCCATAGATTATGGGGTGGGAAGTATTCTTCCCACGAGCCTAATTTAAAGAGGGTTTTTTCCCACAGTAGAAGAATGAATATTTTTTTATATTGCATGCTGGCCATGCACGAATTGCCAGAAACAATCAGGTTCGCCGCTAGGCTCTCAGAGTTGCGATGACCCTGGGGAAAGACAAGATTGGAATGGGGGTAAATCAAACAAAACATATAAAAAATGGGCAATATTAATACAATATGTGCAATAATAATCAAAATAATAAAACTTTGTGGGGACACAAGGGAAGACAAGGGAAGATCTGGGGCCACTAGCCCCCTGAATCCCTTGGCGCCGTCCCTGGATACATCACCAAAATTATTATTTTCGGTATTTTAGATAAATTTCTTTTCAGAAAACAAGAACGCACACGGAAAGCGAATGGTATGGACCTGGGCGCCGGCAGGATTTTTGTTACAGGGGAGGGGAACATTTTCCAGGGCGGCAAAACTCCTGAAAATTGGTAATTTTGTCTCGAAAGTGCCTCAAATTGCATAACATTAGGGGTATTTCAATTTCCAGGGGAAGGCAAATGCCCCCTCTTGCCCTCCCCTCCCGATGCTAATGGGTATGGATCGAATTGTATGGAAACAGAAATCAATAAAAAGTGCTTACTATTTACACACCAGATGGTGCATACTAACGTGCGTGCTAATCACGTCAGCAGAAGCAGGGATTTCTTCTCCAAAATAGTCATTGTCGACCTGCCTTACTGCACGATAACCAAGTGGGAAATGCTATTCCCACTAACCTAAATATGATTTTGGGAAGATATCTTCCCACGGCCCGGAAAAGGGTTAAGATGTTTCTCCCCCTCCGTAATCATCTGATGCTCTCAACTGAGTTCTCCACCTGAATTCAACAACTGGTAGTGGGATGCTGTCAGGTACGGGTGAGCTTTTTTACATGTCTACTTACAAAATCAAAATTTTCGACAAAATATGGATGCTATCCGATCATTTTGTCTCAAATTATAAATTTGCACATGTGACTGTATCTCTCTTTCAACATATTTGCATCTCTCGTTCTCCATTGTCATCAACTATAACATAAGATGGCTTGGGAGCAAAACTTCAAATCATAAAAGCGCTATACCAATGGCCTCACTCTCACTAAGCATTCAATTAAATGTATGTGTTTTCACACTGAAGGAGAGGGGATTCACTCTTCCTACCCTCTTGAAGTGACAGACTATTTATTCATGCTTTGCGAAATCATTCCAGATCAAACGACTGAAACAGTGTTCATTCCAACAGCAACAGGATTGAGTTTTCATTTTTTGTTGCACTTTATCTTTACGAATAGGACAAATATCAAGTAATATGTTTGCTAAAAGAACGACACGTCTGAGATTCATCTCATTTTGGTGAAATGATGCTGTAGACGGTAGTGGGAATTTCGCCCAAGTGTACGGGAATTTTCAGTGGCTGGTGATTATGCCAACCGCCTTTCTTTAAAGCTAATTCGGTTGCAATACTTCCTGGCAAATGCTTCGGACTCAACATGTGGAGCACTTTTGCCGTAAATCTCCATATGGCTGTGTCATCCAGAAGTGTCCCTTACTGTACGATCGACCGTGACTTCTCTTAAAGATTTTGCTGCATCGACCATTGCGTCTATGACCAATGGCGTTTGCCTCCAATGGATTCTAAGACAGATCTTTGTAATGCTATGTGCATGATATATGGCGCATGTGTCTTGCTTCCTTGAACTGGTGGGAACTAATAAAAGAGATGACTCGTACACAGAATCATTAGATGACTGTAATTCATGAATGCTACTCAATTTTCCGTAATGATTAAATGGTCGTGTTAGACGTATACTGAGTCAATATAGACACTCGCAATGGAGAGTTACAGAATATTAATTATATTGGACATGCTATAGCACTAAAACTATATATAAAATTATATATATTCTAAACCTATTAATTATATATTCTTTTCAGACATTTCAAAGGTTACATCGCAAAAATAAAGCAAAAGTGCGAAGAAGGAAAGGACCTGTTTGAAAAATGGAGAAAATATGTAGGTGGTAAAGGCCATTGTCTGGCATGCGCTGCTTCCATATCATATGTATGCTTCTTCCTTTCACTTATATGTGCACTTTTTATTTAAAGCTTCTAATATGAATAATTGTTTCTAGTGGTAAATTCGAAATGTTAATTTAAATCTGACACAATGTATGAAACATGAAAATTATGTATCACGTGGTACTAAATTCATCTTATATTTCGAAAACGTTATAAAAGATGACAGAGTGATAATTTTTGGTGGATTCCAAGAGGTTTTTATCCTAAATAAAGAATAACAGTTCTTCGTCGTCTTTTGTGAATACCTTATATATAATAAATTTATTGAATATTTAATTATGCACTAGCTATTCTTTATTAGACCATCAGCTACTCAATAAGGTTGTATCTTAATTAAACCCTTCACATATTAAGCAGGATCTTCGAAAGACCCCAGCATCACATTTTAGCTTATCCTGCTAGAACTATAACAAATATTTCTTTGTTGTGTTTTGTATGTGTGTTGCACCAGCTTAAAAAAATAAAAATCACGTCCATCGCACAAAACTTTATCGCTCTATTTCCTTAAACTAAATCATATTGTGGTGTAGTTATTAACGAAACATTTTCTTCTGAAATACGGACAAAATTTGTTATAAAACCATTTCGGAAAACTTCGCCCTAAGAAAGATCTCTCCCAAAAGTACACTACCCTTTTAAAAAACACTGGTGAAAATTTTAAAAATACAGAGCTGTTTCGAACATTAGAATGTAATGTTCTAATGTTCAAAACCAGACGTCATTAGTTTGAGGTTTGAATGAAGATTTGGCTCAGAAGGGCGTGTACTAAGATCGGACGACGTATTCTCTTGAGATTTTTCTTGTTCCGAAGAGCATAATTTTCTACACACAGATTGAGAATAATAGGCAGAATTGTTTAAAAAAGAGAATCAATCGTAGGTTAGGAAAAGATAGAAAATTCAAATTTTGTAGGAAATTATTTTGGCTATATCTACTTGGCTACGCTGACTTTTCTACATCTCCAAGTCTCAGTGATTTCGTTGAATAGCTAATAAATGTATCTACAAGGAATCAAACTAATAAGTTGTAAATTCTACGAAGAACTTCCCTGTCTGAAAGCAGACGAGAGTATTTTACGAGAGAGTCGAGAGCTGGTTTCCTCGAAAAATGCCAAAGTCAATTAAATCGCATTAGTAGTATGTCAGAAAACTGTCAGAATATTCATCCTCAAGAGCAAACTACCCCTTGTGGATATTTGATGGAAATGATTTAAGAAAAAAAAGGAACAAAGTTTCCTGAGTTGTTTTTGAACACTCCAAGACTAAACTACCTTTTCTGAATTTTTCATAAGAAGTAACTTATGCAACATTATACAATTATATATGAAATATTCACCTAGATCTTTTCAGCACAAATGATCTATGTACTTTTGTCAGTTTATAATGAAATATTTATCTATGAAGTATAAACAATATCATAGGAATCACTTTTGAAAAAATCGCAAGAATAAAAACTCAGCCCGAGAAGAAAACTACCCATAGTATATATTTTCAGGGGAAATGGCTTATGTCATATTGTCAAGTTATTAAGGGAAAACTTAGTTGTCTTACTCGCCTCAAAATATCCTTATTCGTTTTAGACAAAATTGTCCCGAAAAAAACTTATCCTCAGGAACAAACTAATCTTCGTAGACTTTTTGATAACAAATAGCTAAGTAATACTATACTGTTAGACATTAATAACATATTTATTTACGAAATATAAAAATCGCCTGCTTTATTTATGAGAAAATCGTCCCAAAAAAAGCACTCCTAAGAGTATACTACCAATTGTCGACTTTTTTTTTTTCAGAGAAACAATTAAACCCCGCTTAGTATAATGTATTACAAATTCAGATTACTAAATTTTGTCTTCTCTTCATGTTTCGAACGTTGTAAGGTTTCGAACAAAACAAGTGATTTTCGTTTTATAATGTGAAACTGCAGCAGACTTCCAAACTATGAGATTTTAATACTGAAACTGGAAGAAGTACATCGATAACTTTTGATTGGCAATGGAGAGATCAAAGGTAGAACTTTTCCTCGGACACTAAATGCATTAAAAATAATAAAACAAAAAAAAAAAAACATTACTCGCAGTCTCTTAGTGTTTTTACTCTAAGGAGGCCGATATTGAAATCTGATATAGAAATTAATTTCTACCACTTCCAGTTTTAGTAGAAGTTACAGATGAATATATATCAATTTACCTTCCAATTGAGTCCAAAAAATCGTTTGTTGGTAACTATCACAATATTTGTTCTATAACTACCAACGCTGAAACCGAACATCGTTGAGTTCTAATTTGAATTTAAGAGGTTAACAGAAAAACAGACCCTATTCTTGGAATGCTAAATATATTCCTAAAACCACTTGTTGCTATTGTTATCGTTTTGGTTCTATAGAGTTAACGTTGCAATCGAGAATTGTTAGTTTCTACTACTTCCAATTCAAATATAGGGTTAGCGGTGTAAATAGAACTTATTATTACGACATTGAATCAATTTCAAGAAAATCACTTGTCACTATGTATTGGCATTTGTGATCTATGTTGATATTTGTAATCAAAGTTGAAATTAGAAATAGTTAATTATTTGCATTTCTAGTTTCAACAGAGGGTTGACGGATGAAGTGGTGCATATTCTTGGGACGCAGAATCGATTCAAGAAAGAAAAAAAAAACTTCTCGATATGTCTTACCATGTTTGCTGTGATACCTGCGAGCAGATAGATGGACAACACAGAGAAGCAGCGGGACAAACATAGCCGTCCTAAAAGACGTCTGACACTTATATATAACACCGTTGCATAGGAAATCGTATGCTAAGATATGGTTTCAGGAGCCCCTAAAAACTAATCTGAGTAATCTCCCGCACCATAAATTGAGAAAGGAAAGGAAAATCAGGGGTCCTCGGAAGACCTCATCTTGATTTAAAAAAAAAAAAAAAAAAAAAAAAAAAAAAAAAAAAAGAATGTTGACGATCTTGGCTTAACATGTTACGAGCTAATCCATATTAGATACAGCTAAATAAATATGAATCTTCGAATATTTCTGGACTTACCACAACAATAATCAAAACAGGCTCAGCAGGATGTAACGTGTTATTAAATTCAAAAGTAATTACGTTATTGTATAGTCAATAAGCACAATTTTCTGACCTCCTTGTAGTTTATGTATTAGTTATAGATAAAAGTATTCAAGAATTGTTACTTATGAAGCAACGTATGCAAGCAACATTTCCGCTGACTTTTGAAATCGAGGCTGGACAACACAATGATTTTGCAATATATATACAAACAACATAAAAATTTCTTGCTCGAAAATTTGTTTCGTTAATATATATATCAAGTGCTCTTCTTTTTGCATATTATCTAGGCGTTAGCATCATGGGGAATCACATTAATCATGTTGATACTGAAAGGAGAATATAAAAGTATATAATTGTTATCGAGTTGGAACAAACATTGGGCGATAATGATAAAGATAAACTATTTGTGTACAACACACAGTGATGATAATGAAGAGCAAAGTAATGGAATTATATTTAAAAAAGTACCAACTTTGTCATTCCACAGATTGCGAAGGTGTAGTTCGTTTTAAATGTGTTCATGTATTTATATGGAGTTTTCTATTATGTCGCTCAATTCATAATAAAGTCAAGAAATAAGTAAAAATTGGCACTACGTAGCCCGAGAAGTGAGTTTTCACTTTTAAGACCAAACACAATAATTTAATTTCTCACAAGTAACTACGCATTCTATGTTCACTGCAATGAAATCTTTGAGTTTTACGTCCTACGTTTACACCGTGTAAGCTAAAGGAGGCGATGATAATGAGAAATGAATGAAATAGTGGAATGAAGAAAGTGGGAAGGAACGGCAGAACCCAGAGGAAACCCACGCATACGGTGCTTGTCCACCACAAAGTTCACTTGGCGCGAGCAAGAATCGAACCCCGGACCTCATGCACCATAGGTAGACGCCCTACCACTGAGCCACTGCGTAAGTTTTGATTTTCTGCCTACTTTGGAACCATCTTTAAGTTAGCATATATATATCTGGGAATCCTGTTCAGAGCATGTCTTGGAATTATGCCCTGTGGAGAATCCCTTGCGCACACATCGCACATAGCTGAAATATTAAATTTTTGAATGGCATAAAGGATCTCTGTTATGAGTAAAGGTAAGTAAAAAAAATGGAAAGAAAGGAAAATTGTTGAAACATGTAGCTTTCATTGTAAAATGGTGGAATATTTACAGCTGCACCAGCCGTTTGGGCTCCACTTTGTGTTATCTATATATATTAAGTATTTACCCGCCATCCTATAATATGTAAATAATTTCTGAAACGGAGAACCACAAACAGCAGAAGCTCGGCCTCTCCCTGAATCGCTATAAAGATTGTTAAGTAACTGTTTTGTACTCATATACATATTAATAAATTCTAATTCTAATTCTAATTCTAATTCTAATTCTAATACCCCTTTAAGGATTTATGATAACTTTTGTCACCATAGTGTAGTATTTTCTTTGACCGCTTACTTAGGTCCTATAACATGCAGTTAAGCCGTTTTTTTTCTTTTGATCAAGTCAAGTATGCACCAAAGAACACCCCAGATGCGTTTTGGAACTGGATGGTCAACTTGGCAGCCCCAAGTGGGGCCGGAGGGACCTGACATGGTTTTATTTTTTAAGGCAAATTTCAAAAATTTTTTCACGCTCTTAGTTTTCAAGATATCAGATTGAAATGTTGCATACGGATTGTGTGGACCTTTGAGTATTTCTCATTTTTAAAATCCCTGTGTGAACCAGGGCTCTGGCCTGAAGGCGCAAATATTCCAAAGGGAGGGGGGTTCTCAGAAAAAATCAGGCTTTTCCCGAATTTCCCGGTTCAAATGTAAGATACGGACATTTGAGTGGTACCGTTGGGAAGGGTGCGTTATTCTGAAAAAAAAAAAAAATGGCCTTTGATCCATGGCCCTAGGTCAAATAGTAATGACGCAGTAAGCTTTTATAATATACAGGGTAATTGGTAATTCGATGCATTCCTTGCGAGGGGATATTCTACCATACTTGGGAACATTTTCGCCTATATGAATTGAGGGGTCGGAATTCAATGGTTTCTGAGTAATTTGCATATGTGTGATTTCTTTGAAATTTGCCTGCTAACGAGAGGTCCGCGAGAAAGTTTTACCCTGACCCACTTTCAAAATTTGTAGAGCGATGAAATTTTGCATGTGTAATCCTGCATACGTATATAGGTATTAAGGTAATGTACAGCCCGTAACTCTGCACCATTGCTGTGTTATAGGTTTGAACGTGAACTAAGGTGTTGTGGTCCAAACTCCATTACTGCACCTCAGAAAGCAGCGTGGCAAAATTGCTGAAAACTTGTCTCTATGAAGTGACTGCATAGTAGGGAAGAGGTGGAATGAAGATGGTGTGCGGTCAAGACAAACGGGAACTATGACGAATTTCATATCCAGGCCGTACATCTGTCTGGCCAACATTCGAGCAGTGAAAGGGTGCATTGTTTTCCAGGAGATAGACACATTTATCAACATGTCATACTCTGGGATTTCACAGAATCCCGCAACGCACGCGCGAGTGAGTTATAGTATATCCTGGTAATTGTGGAATCCTTTGCCCTGAAACCAAGTAGTAATTCTCTATGCTGATCCCAAATAAATATGATCATCACTTTGATCGCTCAGAGTTGAACACGGACTCCCTTCGGTGGTGGTACATCGGCACGCTGTCATTGGTTTGACTAGGTCTTCCTGGTTTTCTTCACTCCCACCAGGCGAAGTCCGGGATGGTACCTTCTTGAAGGCCAGGGCCAGTTCCTCCCCAAATCCTAGATACACCTAAAAGATAGATGTGACCCCGGAGTTGGAGGTCGGAACCCTTCTTTGAGTCATTCACTTGCATAAATACATGAATAAACAAAGAAAGAAGGAAAAAAAGATATAGCAATCGAATACATCTCTTTAATAACTCAAAACGTGGAATTCTGTGAAATCCCAGAACGTGGTATGCTGACAAAAAGTGTCCGCCTCCTAGAAAGCAACGCACCCTTTCACTGCTCGAATGTTGAAGAGACAGATGCACTATTCTGGGTATGAAATCCGGCAGAGTTTGCGTTTTCTCTTGACCGTACATCGATTTTCCATTTCTGGTGTAAAATACGGACAAGTGAGTGGTACCGTTGGAAAGAATGCTTTATTCTATATAAAAAAAAAAGCGATATATGAACCATGATCCTTCGATAAATAGTAAAGAAGCAGTAGCTGTTTGACTGAAAGTCTAAAATTTACCTCAAAAAGTGGAAATTCTAAAAGGGATACTGATGATGATTCCAATGTTAAATGAAGAAGTAACGTTTCCAGTTTCCTTTTACCCCTCACTATATCCACAATTTAGAATTCTTAGTGAATAAATTCGACGTGTTTTAGCTTAACTCGGTAAACAATGTGCTCGTTCCCATCCCATTTTTGTTTGAATTTACATTCCGTTCGACCGGTCTGCTGAAGTAGCAACGTTGAATTTTCATTTATCATCGGGCACATTATCAGTCTGCAGTTCAAACGGGTGCTGCAATTGGAAAAGTTCCACTATTTTAGATTAAAAAACACATATTTCCAATCGATTTTCCACTCCTGTATTTTCGTAACTTTATTCGCAACAAAGATAACCTATGGCCTCGGGATTTTGTTACATCCGGTATATTCGATAAATACTGTTGAGTTTAAAACTTCTTTCGGAAAATGAAGTTCATTCTGGAAAGGAGGCTGCAGGTTTCATTTGAAAATAAGTCCTCATTAGAATATACTTTCGTCATATATCTCTTATAAGGCTTTATACTCAATGAATGCTTTATACTCTAAAACTTTGCTGTTTATACATGTATAAGCATCCGTTACTTTGTCAAGTTGATAATTAATTAGCAGACTGGGAATCAGTTTCCGTGTTTCTTCTTTAATAAATATCATTTCGAAATTCAGGTTATATTAATTTCATGGTAAGTTGGAGTGTCGAAGAAATGGAATTGAAAATGGAACTTATAAAACAGTTTAAACAAGAATTTTAGAAATTATTTTAAAAAATGGATCAAAAGATTTCGATCTCGGCCAAGAATTTTAGGAATAATCCAAACAAATGCAATAAAAGATTGCGATCTTGGCAAATATGTTGGAGTTTTTTGGATCAGGGGTCTCAAAGTTTTTAAATCAAGTTTTCATATTTTTTACAGAATAAGTACAACATACTGTTAAGATGGATTTCGTAGAAATAGGAATACAAAGTAGAAACTGAATCCAGTTGGCTAAGGATAGAAGCCAGTGGAGAGCTTTTGAGAAAACGGCATTAAATCTCCGGGTTCCGTAGGCCATAGAGTTAGTTTGTTAGTTAGTACATCATACTGAGTTAAGTGATAGTTTGGGTTTGGCTACACTATATGTAGTTCTCCAGATATAAGACGTACAAGAAAATTTTTGACTGAAATATATTGGAGATTTTGATCCAAAAATGTAATATATCAGATACAAATACAGCAAAATTAGAAGTAACAGAAAGGCTGATATCAAACCCACGGAAGTGGAAAATTCGCATTCTCAGATTAAAACAGCTTTTCTCAAACTTTCTTCAAACGAAGATCTCTTTTATTACTCAATTTTATGTAAACCTTCGAAAGTATTTTGATCCTTTATTTCACTTCATTTTTATTTATTTTCAGAGTATATGCCACTATATTAAGATATTGATTTTCTTTCAATTCTTTAATAAATTTAGTCCCTTGATATTATACGATAAAAATACTATGAACTTTCAAAGATATTTTATAATATATCCTTAAAAATATCTACATAAGCTACTAAAGTCTGTATAACATTTACCGTATTTGAAATTTATAATTTGTATCAATTAGATATGTGATACACAACTCACGTGAATTTGTATTTTGTTAGTCTCCTTTGATTGATATGACTTTAAGAGAACCAGAAGAGCAGACCTTGATAGCCACAATTTGAAATTGTTATTATTTATTTATTTTTTATTTTTACTTTTATTTAACACTCCTCATCTATTGAAATAATCATATTGTATGAAACAAATCGTGTTGTATTAAAACTACAGTTTGAAATGGTTAAGTTTCTGTAACAAACATATATCCCAGTATATTTTTTTTCCACTTTCTAAAATTTTCATTATGAAAATGCTCGGCATTTTCCGTGTACCCTTCGATCATCCTTGAATCAAAATTAATTATTATTACAAGTTTAATTACTGTCAAGTTTGACAGCAGATTATAATTTTAAATAGCAAGTTATGAAATACATATCTCAAGGAGTCTTTACTAGTACTTTGTTTAAGGGAGGTTCCATTTTACTTTGAAAATGCCTCACTACACCAGAGGCTGAGTCTGCTGTAAAACATGGAAGAAACTACGCTGTAAGAGTTTTCGCTAATGCTTCATCAGACAGAAATTGCAGAAGTGGAAAGAAGAGAAATGTTGAACAAATAAGCAATAACTGGTAAATGTCAGGAAGCTAATAGGGTGGCGTGCTTACAGATCTACGTTTGACACCAACAGTGCCTTGGGCAACTATCCTTCCTTAGCATTATCTTTTAGCCTTTGATTCGGGAGAAGTTTTCTGCACCAATGGGCCCACCTTCTTCAACTGGTAACCGGCAATAGTAAAATAAACCATATTAATAAAATGAAATAAACGCATTGTTCACGTAATAATCGCCAGGATATGGATTTAACCTTTTCAGCGTCACAGACCTCCCTCCTACGAAGGCAGCAGGTAATGGTGGGAACGTTATGGAGAAGAAGGGGGGCGAGCCGATCCGTATACTACTATGGTTAATACTACTCCCATTACTCGCGCAAGGTTAAAGTGTCATTGTGGTTTCTTTCCTATTCCCTTCCAAATTTTCAAGGAATTTGAATTATGTTCCTTAATTGGTATTATTAAATTAAGGATTTTCTCATATTTACATAACATAGTTCCCGACGTCTTGCTCTCCATCTCTTGCATCACCGGACACATGCCCATTGCGTAAAAGCGTCTGTGAGTATATATATAATAATTTTGGAAGAAATCGATCGATTTGAGTTCATTTACACCAACTTACCTAAATTAGCTCTGGTTTTAAAAACAAAATCATAGTATTGGTATTTCAATTTTACTATAGTACGAATCACTTGTTGAAGTGGCATTACTTTTTAAAATTTCTTTCCCTAATACATTTGTAATAAATGCATATGTATGCAGTGGTGTTATTCAGCCGGTTCAAACCGGTTGTTAAAATATTTCGAGTTCGCAGAACAGTTTGTTATACACAGACATAACAGTAAATTTTACCCAGTTTTACCTAGAAACATTAAATTTTAATTTAACTAACTTTGTTTTTAGAAATTCTTACCGTTACAGGGTTAAACATATGATCTCTCAGAATAAGGTATTAACGTTTATTTCTTAATCTCAAATGCTCAGATAACAAGAATTTAGTGGTGAGGGGTATTTATATTTCAAACACATACATACCATTATTAACAACTGTCGATACATTGCTGGATGAAAGTCTTTCCAGTACTATTTGACAGACATTTATCTTGAATAATTCGTATCCAAGATATTCGGGGTGCTACCTAATTTACACACATCACCTTGTATTAGGATACTGTGAAGATCTCTACTTGTCACTTATCCAGTAACAAAATTTGGTTTTGTCTACCTTGTATGGTTTGTTTCCTAAGAAAGTTATATCTACCCATCTACTCTATCTCTCTCTCTTTCTCTTTCTCTCCCTCTCTCTCTCTCTCTCTCCCTCTCCCTCTCTCTAAACCAGTTGTTAAAAAATTAAAATAATACCACTGTATGTATAGATTATCGATAATTCATGAAAGATATAAGGTCACATTTCCTATAAAGAAAATATTAAAATTGGTCTATGACCTTTCAAGACATTGTTGGAACAAATTGCATCAAATAGACCAATTTGCATAGTTTTCTTTGATAAATAGGTAATGTAACTCTCTGTATGAAGATTTTGCGGTTAATTGTGTAAATATGTAAGGAATATTAATTCTAATTGTTTTGGAAACCACTTTTATTCAACACGTTAATTTTCTGACTATTCATATGAAATTATAACTAATCTTAAAGTCTACTGAAAAGTATTCTGAACCCTGTAGCTTTTTGAGTGAAATTGTTGTGAAAAATATTTTCAGAAATGCTGATCTGAATACCTAATGACGTAGATACTGAACTTACATCAACTAAGGATATCCACATAATATATTATCTTTAACCTAATCATGACTATCGTGTATCCCATTCCAAAGGCAGCCCTCTACCGTCCGCTAAGCACTTTGTATTCATGGGGCTTTCACCAAAGAGGCTTTGTCATAAAATGTTATCTCTTATTGGCATGGTCCTGTAATTCAGCTCCCTAACATTTTAGTTTTACGTCTCCCTATTATGTCTTTTAGGCTAAAGGAGACGAATGAATTAATGAAAGATAATAGTTATAAAATAACAAGTATGACAAAAATGTGGAAGGAAACGAGAGAATTCCGAGGAAACGCACGATTAGGATGCTCACCACCAGAAACTTTCTTCCATCACTAGACATTTAATTTTTCTGCACTTAAAATTTCTTAAATATGCATACAACTATGCTGTTAAATGTGTTAAAATATGCACTAACAATGTAGTAAAAGAGATCATTTTCAAACATACAGCACAGTTGGGACAAAGTCTTGTAGGTGAAGTATAACATCGAAAATCTACTTTACTTTCAGTGACTTCTCTTTAGAATTTATTTTTATGACAGTTATGGTTTATATATGAATAACTTTTTAAAACATAGAAATTATGAGATTAAAATAAGCACAGTGATATGAGAACACAGTCTGTAGTTTTTGTTCACATTTGTATAGCAGGGTGGATTTACTAATGTTTCGTTTTTAAGGATTTACTCCTTCCCGTAATTAATCTTGGACAAGAAAGTTTTCTTTTTCGTTGTATTGTTCTTATTTACTGCTCTTTTGACATGAAATTTGCCACATACATGTCTTTGCTGATCATACACACACTAACATTATAAGAAATACCCGGCGAATTCGTTATCAAATTATATTCCTACAATAGCATATTTGTAGACATGCGACAATAATTTTGGACATGAGTGTAATCCTCATTTCGATTCTCCAAGCGCATTTGCTTTCCATTTTGCAATTGACACTTATCATTGTGAGACATTTGCACGTATTCGCTGTTCCAGCTGCAAGAAAGTTTTTTTTTTTTTTTTTTTTTTTTTTTAATCATTTTATACTTGATAATCCAGACAAAGAGTATAAGTACTACTATTATACCTATATATTACCTAGTCAGTTCTATGCTCGAAGATGTCAAATGTTATTTATTTTCTTTTATTTCTTTATTTTATTTTATTTTATTATATTTATTTATTTTGTTACACATTACAGGTCCCAAAAAGCAGAATCTTACAATAGGGACATACCTTTCTTTCCGTTGAGTACAAGAATTAAAGTGAAAACAAACTTAAACACGACTACAGAAAGAAGAACTAAAAAGAAAGATGTTTGCACAGTGTTATAGTAGAGCGCCCAGACTTATTTCATTTACTTTCATTTAACAACAGCTTTCCAACGATATGCTATTTGATCCCCCTTGTCATTTGAAAATTTTGAGTAGGTCTGGGACCCTGTGCAGGACCTGGGACAAATAGTTTTACTTTCAATCATTGTACTTTTGAAATGATGACATACGTGTTTTCCTGTTTTGACATCTGTCTCACTGTTTCAGGTTTTTAGGGGGTTGGCCATAAACTTTACAATGACGTTTTTGGTGACATTTTGACCAACCGCCATTTTGCACCGCGTAATTTTAGAGAGTGGACACTTGTTCCGTCTTCTTTCATTTCCCAGCACGTTTCCAACGACGTGTTACTTTGACCCCCTTACCATTTGCAATTTTTGAGTTGGACTCCGCCTGGGACTCTGCGGGTGGCCCTGGGACAACACTTTTCGCTTTGATACGTTGTACTTTTAAAATGATCAAACACGTGTTTTCCTGTTTTGGCATCTGTCTCACCGTTTACGATTCTAGAGGTGGAAACGCATTTTCTGGACACCCTTATATTAATATAACTCACACAGTATATGCATTCGGAAAATATTTATTACAGTTTCGCGATAGGTGTCGTTAGTTCTTTCGATTGGTGTATAAGCCATCTTCCACTTCGATATATAATCTCCCTCTCTTCCCTTGTAAGAAGCAGGCTTTTCCTGTGATATCTGAATATTATAGGAATACATAACTGAATTAGAGTCACCGTAGAGTAGTTGGTAAGAAGTTCACCAATTAGATGGCCCGTGTTCGATCTTTGTGTTGGAGGATTTATTTTCTTCTTCTATCCTCGTGCAAATGTAGCTCAAACAGATGTCTGAGAGAGTGTGTAGTATAGCTGCCCGGAGCTTGGTGCTGATCGCATGTCTGCCTCTGAGTGCCGAGATCATGAAAGAAAGAAGCCTTCTTTTCATACTGCCCGTGAATAACAATGGTATATTGTATATGAGGAAGGGTATCTTTACAGAAGTAAATTTCATACCCTGTATAGGGGACAGTATCTTTACATGACTGAATTACATATCCTGTATGAGAAATGGTATTTCTACATGACTGAATTGCATATCCTGTAAGGGGGACAGTATCTTTACACGATTGAATTGCGTATCCTGCATGGGAAACGGTATTTTTGCATGACTGAATTGCATATCTTGTATGGGAGATGGTATCTTTACATGACTGAACTGCATGTACTGTATGGGGAAGCATATATTTATCTAGGTACATAATTGAATTTCATATCCTGTATGGGGGAGAGTATCATTACAAAACTAAATTGCATATTCTATATGGATTATTCTATATGCGCTATATGGGTTAGCGCATCTTTATCTAGGTATATAATTGAATTGCATATACGTATGGGGAAAGATATCTTTATACAGCTGAATTTCATATCCTATGTGAAAAATCGTGTTATTGCATAACTGAATTGATAACAGCAAACTATTTTTGCACTGCTTTTGTTAGGATATTTTCCTATTTTAGTATTTGTTAAAGAGTCAAATTTCTACTTAAATATTACGTATTCCAGTATTAACTAGCCCTCTGAAATTTTGCAGATACATAAACCAAATCAAAATACAGTGGTTGTAAATGCAAGTAACATTCTTGGTTATTGTTTCACTGCAAAATAAATTAAGGCATAATAAATATATTTAGATTGTGTACGTGTGAAGGTATTATCACTTAATTAAGAATTAATCAATACATAACAGAATGATGCAGTACTGGTTAGAAATATTTCTGTAATATCTTAAACAATAAACTTAGGAAATATTACCTTCCTCCATAAGTGTCCTTTTAAGTGAGTGTGAGATATTGAATAAAGACCTAGAAACAGTGAAAAATAATAATCATAAAAAAAGTTTTAATAAACGCTACTTTTATAAAATAGGTCACTATTTTTTCTGGAAGGGGAAATAAAGATAATAGACTAACGAATAAGCTTAAAACCATTCAGGGCAATGTTTAAGTAACATTTTTAGGAAGAGCGCCTAATGTTTTTAATCAATATTCCATTTCGTCAATTTACTGGACCACAATATTATACTCGACCACTTGTGAACAAACTACTCCACTTTGACTATTAAACTGATCTTTTCTTAATGGCAGATGAATAAAGTGCTACTGTAAAAAAAAAAAAAAAAAAAAAAAAAAAAAAAAAAAAAAGTATTATTTAGAGGAATTCTTTTATATCAGAGTGGCTAACTCAGAAAACGTGACAACACTTGGTGTACAAATTGCTAAAATATCTACCTCATTTCATAAGCTTTCTACAAAGGTACAAATGTTGCCAAGTTTCGAAAGACCTAGACAAAAAAAAAAAAAATCCGTTATAACACTAATTTGAATTTGATTCGTAAATTAACTTCAGAGTGAGAAAGTACTCAGCGTAGAGAAATAAATGGGGAAAAGATTGCAAAGTAATTAAATTCAATGAAACAAATCGAAAATACCTTTATAAGTTAGCAAACTTGTTCGAATTTCCTCTCTTGGTTGGGATTCAAATACATAGCTTACGACGTATTTCAGCGTATCTTTTATGTGCTGGGCGGTTGCTAAGACCGATTCTCTCAACTTTTCTACGAATAGTATCTGTGTATGGTATGTGGCATCTGGCTTATGACCCCGAATTGTAGAAGTCACAAGGGTCATGGTGTCGCGCCACCTTAACCGACCCATCTGAGTGGACAATCGTTACTCGTTTAGTGATTTAGTGCTCACTCCTCGGTAAAAGTGGACTGGGCAGAAATCACACTAGTATACCATGCCTCTTCTTGTCAGATCCTTTTTCCAGCATGACAATTTTCTCTCTTCAAACATATCATACATGATGCAGTCTAAGTTTTGCAGCAGAAAGAAAAGCACATATTCCATATCCTTGTAGCCTGTGACACTTTTCTAGTAGCTTACAAACAAAATACTATTATAAAAAAGTAAAAAAAAAAAAAAAAAAAACTTACCATTCCTCGTGTATAACCAGTTTGATGGATTCTAATACCATGGCTAACGCGAAGTCAAGATTTACCGACCTGTAACTTCTACATTTGGAACCACATGAAAAAATTGGCATACTACATATCGGTAGCATCCGTAGAAGAAATGAGAGAGAAAATCGTGGCAGCCGCTCAACACATAAAGACACGCTGTCATCGCGAGTGACAGTGGTTGAAGTGCGTCGCAGATTGCGTACTTGTATATGCAACCAAGAGGGCAATTCGAATAAGATTTGTAATTTGTAATTTTATTTTTCTTAAAATTTCTTTCATTAAACTTGATTACTTTGTGTGTTTTTCTCACTTATTTCGCTACATTAACAATTTTCTCATGCTCAAGTGAACTTAAGAATCAAATTTAAATTAGTGCTATACTGACGACATTTAAACGAGTTTTTTTTTTTTTTTTTTTTTTTTTTAATTTCCTTTATTCACTTTGATATAAAGAGTTTTCTTAAAGAAACAATACCATGATTTGCGATTCATGATCCATTCATGTCTAACTTTTCCTGATGATTTTAGTTGTTTCCTTTCCTTTTACAGTAGTCTTCATTTATCAGTTTAGAGAGGTATCCATTTAATGAGCAGAGTGGAGTACTTTGTTCTCAATTTGCTGGTTTTCGTTATAAATCGGCAAATCACATAATAATAATAATAATAATAATAATAATAATAATAATAATAATAATAATAATAATAATAATAATAATAATAATAATCACATACCTTCCCGGTTTATAGGGACAAATTTGTTCCAAATTAGTTGCAGAATAATCCTCTTCAAGGGAAGGTCTAATTACCAGTCATCCTGTATATATTACATTTGTAACACACTCTAATAGATTTTAAACCCGAACTTTTATTAGACCCAGTATAAAATTTTAATATTATTTAATTCTCATATAGTAATGTACGCAAAACAATTATGGAAAAATATTTTAAAATCCCAACTTGTTTAAATGTATATTCATCCTTCTCTTACAAAAGTGCATACATAGCGTTACACTTAGGAAAAGATATATAATGGAGATATATTACTTATATGACAAAACAAATTTTAATTTAGTTTGTATTAAAAAATTGTTTCTCAAAATAAATCATTAGTCTTAACATTATTACAAACCCTTTTATTTATTTATTTATTTATTTATTTAATTTTTATTTTATTTATTTATTTATTTATTTGCTTAATAATATATATTTTAAATAATATATATACATATAATTTTAAACATATATAAATGTTTCTACTAGTTCTCAATGTAGACTTCTTTTCCTATTACCATTTTACGCAAAGCAATTTTTATCTTGAGATTCAAATTGCTATAGTTACATGGTAATCATGTTTCTAAAGGAGAATCAGTAAGGGACTTATTCTGAGTTTAGAAGTTGAAAAGTGTATTTACAAGCTGTAACACTACGAATGAGAAATCTTAGGACAAAGTAAAACTCGTTTGTAAGGATTGGTGCTGTTACCTCCACTTTGTCACGTGAACATTTCTACAATTTATGGTTTTAGCATTCACTTTTGTGTGCCTTAAGGACAGATATTTGTGAACTAGTATCTGCAATATATCAAAGACTAATCAATTTTCTCTTTCTTCTGGCAGCAACAGATCCTAATTTTCCATGTTTCTATTTCTCCATATACAGAGTGTTTCAAAACAACAACGCCAACGTTTGGGAGGTGACTTCTGACACCAAGATAAGAAAAAAAGGTATAGACCAATCTGGGTGCAGAAATCCGCCATTTCGGAATTATAGACTGATGAAAATATGAACAAATGAACTTTAAAAATCCATATCTCCAAAACTATGGGACCTTCCGTAGTCGGGTCAAGACTTCACTTAGGAACTAATATGTGCTCTATCCAAATATCTATGTTTCAGAATCCTGAGGTATTTCTGCAACAATTTTTATAGAGGTAATTGGTGAGTACTTCAAATTATATGCCCGTAGCCAAACTTCCTCAATAAAAATTGTTGCGTGAGTACCACAGGTTTCTGAAACATGTATTTTTGGATAATGTACATATCAGTTCCTAAGTGAAGTCTTAACCCGACTATGCTAGGTTCAATAGTATTGGAGACGTAATCATTTAAAGTTCAGTTATTTCATGCTTTTGGCACCCTATAACTCCGAAATAATGCATTTCTGTACCCAAGTTAGTTCATATTTTTTGTTTTATCTTGGTATCAGAAATCACCTCCCAAACGTTGTCGGTGTTGTTTCAAACAATATGTATATTTATTCATGAACATTTTTAACCCTTTCATACCAACATTTTAGTTTATCTTAATAAAAAGATATTTATTTTCTTCTTTTTAGTTAATAGTAGGCTTATTTTTATCATAAAATGTTCATACTTTAGTTTTCAATACTCCAACTGGCAGGAAAATCGTGGCTCCAAACGTTATCCCTCGATGCATATAATATAAAATATGCTGGTATTGAGAATTGTTTAGTATTATACTTTGAGTTAGATATATGTATTATATTCTAGATTTCTAGTGGTACAAAATATTATATAAAAAAAAGTATTGATAACTAAACAGAAATAATCCATTGAAGAAATAATTGAATTTATATTTTAAAATACTTACTAGTTATGGAGAAATTTTTAGTATATTTTACTCATAAAACTCGTGAGCTCCTCCGTGGCTAAGCGGTTAGCGTACGCGCCTTTGTTGTATGAGACCCGGGTTCGATTCCCGGCGGAGCTCATGTGGTTCGGATTCCACATCACATATAGCCTCGATGCTGATCGGAACGTTAAACTCAAAATCAACTCAACTCAAAACTCGTGATACAAACAGTAGGACATAAATATCCTTGTATATATTTTATCTATTTCATTCAAAATCAGAATTCCAAAGAGAAACATGTATATAGGAATATGTATTTTATGCACTGTTGAAAACAGGTTATTTTTTATGGTAGTTAATGAAACTTTTTTCTTTTTTTGTCAATCACAAAACTACACCATATGTTAGCCACTGCATCCTTGATTTTGCTTTGATGCAGAATTTGAAACTTACTTTTTTTCAGCATGAATTAGCCAGTGAAAAATGGCATCGAATGTAACACCTAAGCCAAGCGTTATGCCGATTGTCTTCTTGACCTAAGGTGTTTTATCAGTGGAAGGTCTACCACATTTCCTCGACATATCTTTTCCAACTATGGGAAGTGCATTTTCAATATCTGCGAGAAACTCAAGTAACTTCTTATGTGTGCCAACACATCTTTGATCAAACTGACACCTATTCAATAACTTGAAATTGACAACACACATATCAATTAAATGAAACAATTCTAAGACATAATCTTCTTGCCCTTATATATATTCTGTATAATTCAACAATCATGTGATGGAAATCAACACCTCCCATCCTTTCGTTATATTCCTTGATAATTGATGGTCACCTCACCTTTACATGACCCTTTTCAGCCAAGAATCTCCATTTTACTTTATCTACTGACTCAATACCTACGTAAAATGAAACAACTAACTTATTGTCATACAATTTTAACGTAATTATATTGTTGTTTCAGTTTAGTAATCAAAGTTTCCACGACTAGTTGTTTTGAGACTTTTGTCAGACTTAAAGTTTCATTTGGCAAGCAATTGGGACTGACAGTACCAACAGCAAATGTAATAGTCCTTGTAATTTCAGCTTAGAAAGAAGGGGATGTAGTATAATCAATTGTAATATGACACTTTAAATTTTGTTCTTTGGTAAATGTTCAACAAGACGCATAACGATATCACCACTAATACTAAGTTCAGATTCACTTGTCAAAATTCCTTTTCCGACATAAATTTCGAAATCATATACAACTGTACTCATGCCTGCACATGCAGAAACCTTTATACCCCACTTACAAGTTTTGTTTTTAATATATTATTTCAAGCTGCTTCTGCCTTTAAAAGGAATCAGTATTTTATCGACAGTACCGTATTGTACAATATTGTTATCTAGTTCTGTTCTCCAAAGATTCTGTTGCACTTTGTAAATGAATGGCCAAATTTTGTACAGTTTATCATAGCATGGATCACTTCAGCGTGGATATTGTGTATTGTCATTTACATGAAATGCATTCCTAAGCTTACGTGACGTAATATCAGAAATAATCGGGAACCATGTGCGATTTGGCCAGTAAAGTCTCTAGTCTCTAGCTAGTGGTAGCTAGTGGTAGGGAACTTGTAAACTGCCAGATAATATGTGTTCTAATGAATTGCTCAAGTTCGTTCTTACTAGTATTTATAGATGCTCAACACTTCTGTACGAAGTACATATTTATTTTCTGAACAAGTAACTCTACGATATGTTAAAAATAACTTAAAATAATTCAGAGAAGTAGTGTCAGATGGAGGAGGGTCACTAAATATCACATCACATTTTGTATTTCCTTAAATATCACATGCTTTCCACTGAAGCTTTTTGTAGTCGAGTTCAATAATTCAGTTACTTTTTTTTTTTTTTTTTTTTTTTTTTTTTTTTTTTTTTTTAGATGTTCGGTCATCTTTTATTTATGCTATAAGCATTTAGCACAACTATCTTTAAATGTAATTTTGAAAATTAAAGAGATAAAAGCCACAAACAATACTATAGTGCAGGGTTTCGCGCCATTATATACCATTATATACTCTTCACGTCCACTCTCAGAAGCTTTTACGAATCTTCTTTATGTAGTTAATTATTATCATTTAGTACTAAAAATTCACTGAAGTTGAAATTTTGAAAACTGAGAACTTGAGAATTGCTTGTGTCGTATGGCTCTGCAAGCATACACTTCAGTCATACATTTCAGCTTGTGTCGTATACGACAGGTAGAACCTGAAGAGGATATAAAGGCACGCGAAGATAAGCGGATGAAATAAATATAATTACAATGTAATAAAGGAAAATATTTTTAAATATCATTTTGAATTTTGTTCGGATAGGCGTATTTTTATTTTTATACATACTGTTAAGAACAAGAAAAAATAGGTATAGTAAACATTTTTAACAAGTGCAAAGTTTTCAAAAATCAATTTAAATGAAAGAGGTACGATATGAAACTAATGAGAACTGCATTATTGAAATACCAGAAAAATACAAATGAAACAAAACCTGCATATTGAAATACAATTAACATTGAAAACACTAATCCGCAATAGCTGTGTTGCGTTTGTTGATAAATCAACAATAGACAAATTATTCTGTGGGCAATACAAGCGATTGCTTGTGTTTAGGATCTTTTGTTATTCTTTGCAGAATTGTGCACGTATGTGTGTGAGCGAATAGTCTTTTTCCAGCAAGCTGGCCACAATGAAAGTATACTTTTGGTGTGTGGTTTCATTTGTTTCCTAAATTTTAAATGTAAACATTTTGCTTTAACAGCTTCTGGTAATACTGAACACATACACAACAATGTACTAAATTCACAATATGAGGTAATTAAAGGTGGCAGCCTCTCGAAAATTAAAATACCCAATAACATTTTAAAAGACTGCCCAAGTTTTTTAAAAAAACAAAAATTAGAAATCACTTAATTTTTTTATCATATGACTCAAAATTAAATGTAGTTATGAAGTTTTAAAATTTTCAAACGTCCTCTATTTTGAAACAATATGATGGATCGGATTTGATATTTGTAATATGAATGAACTGACCAAATTTGGTTATAATCCATTTTCTTTGAGGGAAATTACTGTATCCACTATATACAAGAAATAGATTCTACTATTATAGAAATAGATGGATATCGTGAGATCTCCGCAATAGGTATTAAATATTCCACACAAGGTTATTACCAATCAGAAATTATAAGGGGATCGCTGTCGTGATAGGAATTAGCTTGAGAACCACTGCTATAGTGCTATACGTAAATTCGTCTTAACGCTTTCCTGTAAATAATCTTTTTAATTACATTAGCACTAACACGTAAAATATTTTTACCAAATCTTTATCAAGGTAAGAATATTTGTTTTAGTTTTTCTAACAAATGATTATGCATTTTGATATACAGGGTGGCCCAAAAGTAGGTATACAGTAACGTACTGATCAGTTCATTGTATTTTATAGGTTATTCATCAGGTAGACTTAGTTTCTTTATTATTTGTTGTTAATGTCCTTTTATTTATACCTTAAGCTCGGAACAGCCGATGCAAATAAATCTATAAGCTGGAATGTTATACTTGATCAAAGGATTTCTTGAGTTGGTTTTGAGTTTAATGTCCATTTTAGCAGCGAGGCTATATGAGACGGGACTTACTGATTAATGTGGAATCCGAACCATATGAGCCCCTGCCGGAAATCGAACCCGTGTCTCCCACACCAAAGGCGCATACGCTAACCGTTTAGCCACAAAGGAGCTCTGATAAGGATTTAATAACAGGCATACAAATAGCAGGTTTTTTTTTTTCTTTTTTTTGTACATCCAACCAAACATAGTTTACTGGTATTTTCTTAAGCTGTCTTATCACATAATTACACAATGGAGAAAAAGTGTTAGTTTATTTTAAAAATATGTACAGGATTCTCCTTACTATATACCTGAAATGGTGTCTATGACTCGCTACTCAATTCGGAATATCTTATGTTTTCCACAGCTTTTGCCCAAAATATGGTGCATAATCCAGTTCGAACTGAAAACGTGCACAACAAATATAATGAAAATATCTTTACTTAGTCTTATTTAATAAATTCCAGAGAATATTTAGTACATTATTAAGTAATCTTAGAATCGTTTACAACATAAGTTCACATTTCCTCCTAAAATTTACCATTTAGTGGATTTTTCCATTTAAAGATGGTATTTACTAAGACATAGAAACAGTACATTTAAAAATCAATAAGTGAGGGAAACAAGAAAGAACTGATAGAAAAGCGTGGACAAAGCATTAACCTGTCGTAAGCTTAATCTTGACATTTGTAGATTTCCAAGACAGAACATTATGTTCTGATTAATAAAAGTGGTCCTCACTTAAGAAAAGTTTGAGAAGCACTGTTCTAGAAGAAATTTGTGTAAATTGTTATCAAAAGGAAGACATGTGTATCATACCAAGTTTGCGTGGGAGATAGTAAACTGATCCCATATGTACAGGCCGCTCTTAACCTGGGAACAGACGTCTTTGATAACTTCTCCTGACATCGAGAACATATGCTAATGGATTCCAATGGCATTTCCTTTGTTGAGAGTGCCAAGAGAGCTCATTCGTCCGAAACCGTTGGCTCTTGTGGAAAGTTAGATTATTTTCAGCCACCCAACATTCGGTGTGGAGTCGCTGACAATACGGTCTACTCAGGCACGTAGCCACTTCGAAACCGTAAATGAAAAAATTAAGGAGCAATAATAAAATATATATATAAAAAAAAAAAAAAAAAAAAAACCAGAAAAAGGAGAATAAGCGTTCAAAATATAAAACTACAGCAAACGTTTGGTTACTCTTTTTTATAAGGAACTTTGTGTGGAGGAAACGGAACGTGTTCAAGTTTAAAATGGGCATTATTGGAACGGAGCATTCCGAATTCCATCTAGCTCCATGTTAATTCTGTGGACTACAAATGACAATCGATAAACCGGTTCGATCAGATAGACTCTCAGGTAGAACTTAAGAAATGCCCACAATCACCAATAATATGAGCCTGACAACATAGATTCCAGTTACGCGTGTTAAAAAAATTTTCAAATTTGCAGCAATACTAATCCACTTTATAGGATGTCTTTACTGCCGAAAGAGATCTCGTTGCTATCCTTGACGGCATTAAACGAAGATAAGAAAAAGAAGAAAGAAGACAAGACGAACCGAGTCCGAATGACCTCGGAAGACTATATCTTTTTCAATATTTTAAAAATATTCTTTTACTGGAGATTTCTTTATAGTTTGTTATTAAAATACTTACTAACATATCCTCATTTTGTTGTCCTAACAAACCAATATGGCCAGTAAAATAGTTTAGATTGATCGAGCCCCTGGTATGTAACCACAATATTTCATGTCACCACCTCCCCCCCCTCCTCCCTGCATTACGAAATGCTGGCTAAACGAACTAATATATGTTGCCAGTAAAATAATTTAGAACGATGCAGCCCCTGGTGTAATAACCACAGTGTTTCGTCACGGATCCCTTCCCCCTTTACGAAATCCTGGCTATGTGCCTGGTCTACTCCATTATGTAGCAGGAAACCCCTGGCTAAAGAAAGAGCCTTAAAGAAAGCTAAAGATTGCACAAAACGATGCCAGTACATTAGACGTGTGACTTGCAAATTCAGTGGGATCACGACGGTCAGAAATGAGCAATATTACGATAATGATGATCCACATCTGTTCAGAAGAAATATGTAATAATTGTTATGTTCCAGTATTAATCAATTTATTCAAATTTAGTTTTCGAAATTAATGAAATGAACGACATATTTGAATTATGTGTATCACACTTTTCACTTTACTCTATATAAAATGGTTCAGGGGCATAAAATGTAGTAACATAATTAAATTCTCTATTTTATCAACGTATTTGAAGTGGTACTTCCAAACGTAATGGATGTTAATAATATATTCACCTTAAAATCCTCTAAATTAATTGAATAGTTTTAAAGCCTACGCCAAACTAACTTACAAAATTCTCCTTCTTAAGAAAAAAACGGGACACTTTCGCTAAATACTTCATCATATATTTACTACTTAACTAACTCTTTGTTTCATACACCCAGTCATTTAATACACTGATTTAAGAAGGATAAATACAATGAAAGAAAATAATATATATATATATATATATATATATATATATATATATATATATATATATATATATATATATATATATATATATATAAAGTACAGAAAAACATTATACGTTTCTAATTAAGAAAATGACGAAAACATAATATACGAGGGAGCACTTAGGTTCCTAGTTACCGATAGTCTGCTCCACGAAACTATTATTTTAATTTTATTTTAAACAAATTATTGCATGGCGACTTTCTATTTATATTAGTAATTGAGTCATAACCTTATAGAAAAAACTTTATAACACGGAACAAAGAAACAAAGAGAAAGGAAGGGAGAGAAAGACTAAAATAAAAAAGTACATATATATATACGAGGAAATAGCGTGCGTTGCAGTGATTACTTGTAATCTGCCTCAAGAAAATGATCTACCTTTATTCTAAACAAAACAATACTTGGGGATTGGCTATTTCTATCAAAGATTTCAACACCTTATATAGGTCTTACTGTAAAACGTTCAGAATAAAAATTTATATTTTAGAATAAAATACTTGAAAGATAGAAAGGAGAATATTTATTTATTTGTTTTAAGAAAAGCGAGTGGGAAGTGGAATGAGTTATTTATTTGGGCACAAAATTGTTTCAGAATTACGTGTTAATGTTATAAGGTTGATAAGAACAGGGAAGGGAAGAGGTTTTAAATGTCATTTGTAGACTTGTTGGCCCCAGGCACATACAGTATACTTTTTAATTAATATTCATTTGATTTAGAAACCGTAATTGTGTAATTCCAAAAATTAAAGCCCTTTTTAAATACTTAAAACTTAAAAAAAAGAAGGAAAAAGAAAAATTACGGAACTACTGAAATTGAAGAAAAAATGAAATGAAATCATTGAGTATTACGTCCCACGCTTATGCCGGCTAGGCTAAAGAAGACTGTGATTATGAGAAATGAATGAAATGGTGGAATGAAGAAAGTGGAAGGAAACTGAAGAACCCCGAGGAAACAAACGCACACGGTGTTTGTCCACTACAAAGTTCACTTGGCGGGAGCAGGGTGAACTCTCTACCACTGAGCCACCGCGGCCCATGAAATCGAAGAATCCGATTTCTAATGTAAGTTAGAATACGTTAAACAAAGCCTACCGAAGCTGCTCCTATATTGTGTCATCTGAGACTTGTGAGAAGCATAATAACACCGCAATAGATCTCATTTATTGTGTCTAAGAAAAGAACCTTACACGTGACCATTTCACCTGCATACGATTAAAGCATCGTGAAATAGGTTAATTTAAAAAAAAATAGTTTCTTCTAGATAAGACTTTAACGTTGCACAAGCGAATATGTTTGTCGGTAGTCTTTAGGGCTAAAATTAAAAGATATCTTGTTCATTCGCCCTAGCCATATGGGAATAGCTTCCTGTAGTAGGCCGCAGAGCTACTATTATTGTAATACACAGACTCCTGCGATTCCCTTAGTGTTCATGTGGTTAACGAGTGTTTGATTCCCAGTGGAAGTGCTTCCCTTCGATACAAACACAAATTGTCGTTCCATTTCACATTTACCAGCAGAATTTATCCCTTATCGCATCGGTACTAAAAAGAAGAATTAAGCTTCGTGTATAATTGTAACCAGGATTATTGTTTGGAGGAGGTATTTAAACTGTACGTGAGAAAATTTTCTATAATGTACATAAATCATATCGTCACGCTCACCAGGAATGATACAACACATTACAAAGATACAATTTAAAAAATTAAAGATGATATTTTGATTCAAAAGTTTTACTATTATTATTACTTATCGTAAATCCAAATTGCCTTCTCTTTGTGATTCTTGTCCTTTAGGTGAGAAAGGATTGGATCTCTTTACTTCACCCTTGCGTTGTCACTATCATATTAAAAGTGTAGTGAAAGATCTGATCTGTTGGGTTGCAGCATCACATTTCATATGTGAGGAACTAGCACAACGAGTCAATGTCAGCCAGTGATACTTTAACTGAACATAAACAGAAGTTAAATAGACGAAGGCGAATAAAGTCAAATAGACGAAGGCAGAAAAGTTAAGGAATAAAGATTATTTTATGCTACAAAACAATAATATTTATTTCATGGTATAAAAAGTACATGTATCTATTTTATTTAACACTAGAGACAAAAATGTACAGTAAGAATAGCTGACAACAACACAATTAAGGTTAAATCATAATCTGCAGTGGATATTAACTTACCTTCCACAGTCTTAGATCCTGCTAATTGGTATGATCATGATTTCAAAATATAAATACACCCTCCATTCCAAAAGAAACCGAACGTTTTAAAAAAAACAAAAAAGCAATGTACATTTTGGAACAAATCATTTTTATTAATCAATGTATTCCCCTTCTGCATCGATACACATATTTGCACGCTCCAACAAGTTGTCAAACGACTTCTCCATGTCCTTTATTGGAATGGTCTTTAGGACGGCGGTCGTCGCCTTCTCAATGGCATCAATCGATGCGTGCCACTTTCCTTTCATCGCCAAATGCAGTTTCGGGAACAGATAGAAATCGCACGGAGCGAGATCTGGTGAATAGGGCGGATGATGCAACCGAATAATGTGATTTTTGACCAAAAATTCAGTTACAAGTCGCGAACTATGTGATGGTGCATTATCGTCCAAAAGAGTCCAACTGCCGATTTCGCGATATTCGGGCCGAATACGACGAATTCTTGCCAGCAAACGCTTCATGACGCCTAAGTAAAACTCTCCAGTGACTGTCTGGCCGGGCTGAACAAATTCTTTGTGGGTAATTCCTTTTGAATCGTAAAAACAAATCAGCATCACCTTAACTTTTGACTTCACCAAGCGACTTTTTTTGGGTGTTCCTTCATCCGGCGCTCTCCATTCAGCACTTTGCCGCTTTGTTTCGGGCTCATATTCAAAACACCACGTCTCGTCACCAGTTACAATCGATTTCAAGAAGTTTCGATCCTGCCGAGCACTTTTAACAATGTCTTTGCAATGCACAATTCGATCAACTTTTTGGTCTTCGGTGAGTTTGTGTGGTACAAACCGCGAATTAACCTTCTTAAGGCCCAAAACTTCGGTCAAAATGCGGTATGCGGTTGTTTGAGGAATGCCTAATTCCATTTCAATAACTTTCACCGACGATTTTTTGTTATGTTTGATGAATTCACGCACTTTTTCGATGTTTTCTTCCGATAATCCGGTTCTGGGACGGCCTGATCTTTCGTCATCATCCAGCGTCTCTCTACCTGATTTGAATCGCCTGAACCACTCGTAAACTTGCGTACGGGATAGACACTCATCACCATATGCATTTTGTAGCATTTGGTGCGTTTCACTAAAAGTTTTACCCAGTTTAACACAAAACTCAATTGCAGCTCGTTGTTTGAAACTCATTTTCCGACCGATGTACACAACACACTGACAGTTGAAACGCAATAACTTTGTTGCCGTGCATCCAAATGTCATGACATTTATACCAGTTGTCAATGAGGGACTACGCCATCTACCGGTAAAATATTACAACAGATGGCACTAGTGGTACTATATGTTTTCAAAAGTTCGGTTTCTTTTGGAATGGAGGGTGTACTTCGTAACAAAAATAAATTGAATGCAAAAAATAAAGAAAGCGATGTATGTTTAAATATATTCTATTGAACATTGATAAAATTACAAGATTCAAATATTCCTTGAAGATAAGTTGATTGGGACAAAAATTCTTTGTTTAACAGAACACTGGTTAAAAAAGCAATGAACTAAGCTATTTAAAACTGTCAAAATTTGGATTAGTGTCTTTCTACGGATGGGAAAATACGGACATAGGCGGGTCGTGTGTATTTTGTAATGTAAAATACAAGCAAAATATTGTAAATATTTGAAAACTTGAATATTGAAACATATTTTGAATCATGTGTAACTGATTTGCCTGAGTTTAATACAATAATTATATATATGTATAGAATTCCTAATAATATTTCTTAAAAATGTAGAAATTATGCTAAAATATTCCCAAAACAAGTAAAAGGGAACAATTCTAACAAGGATTATAAATATAAACTTCCTAAGTAATAATATAAATTACCAGGTGTTAAACCAGTTCCAGACCTTTAATTTAGAAGTTAGGGTTAATACAACGACAACCATTACGGAATCTGCAAAGTCAGCCATTGACTATACACTACATTACTGGATAGAACTAATTATATGAAGCTCACATTTTTGAAACAGGATTCACGGATCATCAAACTCAATAATATAAAATAAATATAATGAAGCAAAAGGAGTATTAATCAACTCCAAAGTGTTACAAAAAAGTGAATTTGATGTGCAAAAATAAGCCCTACTTTCATTACTTATTAAGTAATGAAAACTTGAATGAGGTATTTTCATGTAGTAAGACCAATGAGGTTTGAAATTCTTTTCTAGATACAGTTTCACAGTGAGATCAATGAGGCTTGAAATTGTTTTCTAGATGCATTTTCATAGTGAGGCGAATGAGGCTTGGAAATGTTTTCTAAATACATTTTGACAGTGAGTCCAACGAGACTTTGAATCGTTTTCTAGATACTTTCCACAGTGAGGCCAATGAGGCTTGAAGCTATTTTCTAGATACTTTCCACAGTGAGGCCAATGAGGCTTGGAACTATTTTCTAGATACTTTCCATAGAGAGGCCAATGAGGCTTTGAGCTATTTTCTAGATACGTGTTCACATTATTTTGATGTAGCTTTTTCGAAAAGGCACACTTCAAAAGCACTTTAGCATAATAAACGGTGGGTGACAACTGGTTTCAATGAAATGTAAGAATGAGACAACTTAAGTATAAAAAAGGACAAGGAAATACCTCTCCTGAATTCAACGCTTACTACTACCAGTATCAACAAATTTATCGAAAGGTGATAAAAACAGCCAAATCAAAATATAACGAAAATTTTATTAAAAATTATGACAGTAAGTCCTCAGCTGCGCAGAAACTAATCAAGAAAGAAATTATTTTAGGAAATAGCACGAAAGGATATATAAAATTACCTGACTAGAAAAGAAAACAGAATAAATAGTCCTGGTTAAATAGCTGCCATTTTTAACAACTATTTTGTTGATATAGCCAACAAAATTAACAACGTTACTACGATAAAGCTACCACATACACAAAATTCCAAATTACGTAAGTATGAAAGAACGTTTTGGAAATCCTACCGGTTAATTACACACAAAAATTTATTGACAGGTTGAAAAATAAGATTGGTCTAGATGGGATTCCTTCAGCTATTGTGTAAATCAAGTCTACTTTTTTTTTTTTTTTTTTCAGAACTACTATGCTTTCTGATAAATCTCTCTTTCTCATCACATCAGGTATATTCCCAGATAACCTAAAGTTAAATCCCATTTCAGAAAAGGAATCGAGAAAAGACATTGATAATTATAGACCCGTTCCACAACTTTGTTTTCTTTAAAAAAAAAAAAAAAAATCATAGAATCGGCAATGTGTAATCAGCTTTTAGTTAATTAGATTACATACGAGAAACACTAGATGGAAATATGCATAATAAATAATAATAATAATAATAATAATAATAATAATAATAATAATAATAATAATAATAATAATAATAATAATAATAATGAATTTTAATGTCGTGAAGCTATATATAGCAATAGACAACATTAAAATATGATATAATATTGGTACATAAGTATAAATGAATAATAATTTATAACTAAATCAATGATGAAATGAATGACAATAACGATATGCATAGATTAAATAGTAGCTCAACACGAAATTAGGAAATATGTTGCATTTCTATTGAACATTTAAAATACTCTTGTAAAGAAAAAGAGAGCGTCGCAACTAACCAATTGCACAACTTACACAACTTACTTTTAAATCTATTTATATGTTCATTTGTTAGTGTTGCAGGCAACTTATTATACGGTTTTATACATACATATACTGAAATATTCTTTGATCTAAAAAAAAGCTTTTGATTTAGCTCCGTACAAAGAACTTCCAGGGAAAATGGAAAATTATGATATTACAGATCACGTAAGCAATTGGTTTAAACCTTATTTTGAAACTCGCTCTCAAGCAGTTGAGACACGATATACAAATTCAAATGGAATTGGAAGAACATATGTGTAAGAGAATAATAATGTATATTCTGGAGTACAACAAGGGCATTATTAGGTTTAGTTGTTGACACGGGAGACTCCTACCGGGAGCCATGTGGTTCGGATCTCACGTCAAGCTGTAGGTTCACGTCTCATATACCCTCGCTGCTGAAAGAAACACTAAACTGAAAATCAAATCAAATCAAATTAGGACCAACTCTTTTCTTAATATTTATTAACGATTTAATTCTAGCGCTACCATCAATAAGAACAACTCTTTTCGCTCTCGATACAAGCTTGGCTATTACAAACAATAAAAAAGGAAAGATGATCTTTAAAATTAAGGATACAACAAACATAATTTACCACAGTGGTTTAACCACAACAAGCTCAAAGTAAATACAAACTAAACGATAACAGTAACTTTTATCATGTGAGAAAAAAAAAAACCAACAGGAAATTAACATTGGAAATAGTATTATTAATTATCAATGTAACGAAAATTTTTTAGGTTGTCGATAAATGAAAATGCTAAAATGGGACACTTATATCCAATTACTAGCCAATAATGTTAGAACTATTTGCTTTACTATAAACATAATTTAATGAAAGCATTGCACGAACAATTTATTTGAGTCACACATTAAATATGAAATAATATTTAGGGGAAACAGTACAGCTAGTAAACGTATATTTGTATTACAAAAAAGAGCACTTAGACTTATTGTAAACGCAAAGCCAAGCGAATCGTGTAAAAGAATATTTTAAAAACCCAGTATTCTACCATTACCATATTATATATATATATACACAAGTATAACATTTTGCTATTTGTTAAAAGAAAAAACTTTGAGAGTTGTATTTCAGTAGTATTTATTAAAAGAATATTATATTTCCTTCGATGCTTTCCAACATGGAAAGATGAAGACCTTTTAGAACTATGACAACGCCATAAAATCTGGACTAGAGTCTATACCCAATTGTGCTCTGAAAGATAACAGCTGGCTCCAGCCTTCTCTTCCTGTTAATAATGGCGGCTTGGGCATTCGTCGAACCTTAGACATAGCTATTCCAGCCTTTGTGGCCTCGCTCCAGGGTTCCCGAAGCCTCATAGAATCATTACTTCAACAGCACCTTCACCCATACATAGACTCAGAAATCACAGAGTGATCTTCTACATGGGCTCTACTAGTCAGCTCTGAACTTCCTCCACTAAGTGCAAGCAGGCACGTAGCCAAGGGATGGGTCCGGGGGGTCCGGACCCCCTCTTCGGAACCAGAAATGAAAAATTAAAGGATTAAATAAAAAGAAACAAGAAAAATAAGAATTAGCGTTAAAAATAAAAAGCTACAGCAAGCGTTTGGTTACTCTTTCTTATGAGGAATTTTGTGTGAAGGACACGGGGTGTCAAGTTAAAAATGGATATTGTTGTAAAGGAGCATTCCGAATTCCATCTAGCTCCATGCTAAACCTATGGATTACAAATGACGATCGATAAACCGGTTCGATCAGATAAACTCTCAGATAGAACTTAAGAAAGGCCCACAATCACCAATAACATGAGCCTGACAACATACATTCCAGTTAGGCCTCCAGTTGTCAATTTCGCGGCAACACTAATCCATTTTATAGGATGTCTTCACTGCCAAAACAGATCTCGTTGTATCCTTGAAGACATTAAACGAAGATAAGCCAAGCCCATTAAACCAATATGGGTATGTTGCCAGTAAAATAGTTAAGATTGATCAAACTCCTGGTGTGATAATCAGTATTTATGTCACGCCCCCTCCCCCCTTCATTACGAAATCCTGGCTAAGCGAACCAATATATGTTGCCAGTAAAATAGTTTAGAATGATCGAGCACCTGGTGTGATAACCACAGTATTTCATGTCACGGACCCCCTCCCCCCTATTACAAAATCCTGGCTACGTGCCTGGTGCAAGGACAAAGCAATCATCATGGGATGATCCTATCATCAAATCGCACTCCTCTTACACAATACATTCAACCAATAACCTAGAGGACAAAGTCAGACTACTCGTTGTCACATCTGTTGAAGCAGGCTATTGGCTTAAGGCCCTACCATCTTCTTCGCTAGGACTTCATCTACCCAATGAAAGTTCCCGTATTGCTATAGCATTACGTTTAGGTGCAGAGTTATGCGTACCTCATAAATGTTTCGCTTGCTGGAGCCCAGTAGATGAAAGAGGACTACACGGACTTTAATGTATAAAAAGTGCTGGCAGACACCCACGACATTCTATGGTTAACGAGTTAATAATGAGAGCTCTTATCTCAGCAGGAGTACCTTCAATATGAGAACAAACTGGATGCAATCGATCAGACGGCAAGAGGCCTGATGGATTAACATTGATACCTTGGAAAAGAGGTAAAGCCTTGGTCTGGGACTTCACATGCGCCGACACGTTCGCTCCTTCCAATATACCTTTTTCATCGGTTCAAGCTGGCACCATAGCTAGTAGAAAAGAAACAGAAAAGAGATACAAATATAGTAACCTAATTGACAAATACCAATTCGTAACTATAGCTATGGAAACCAGTGGAGCTTGGGGCAAAGAAGGTCTCAATTTTATCAAGAAAGTTGGTCAACGAATTACTCTTCTAACTGGAGTTAACAGAACCAGTTCCCTTCTAACACAATGTATAAGCATGGCCATACAAAGAGGCAATGTTGCCTCAATTCGTGGAACTATACCACCAGGAAAAGAATTAGACGAAATCTTACTCTTATGAAAAATGCCTCATTGAACAAACTCATTCACGGAATAGGTATGGAATCATCTTTCGAAGTACACCACATTTCGTGGAATGAATTCCAAACAATGTGAAAACGGACGTGTGCGACATTTCACCGCGAGAGCTGAAAATGTCAGTCACATCCATTGGGAATTCCACAACCATCCAAGAATTATTCAGAAGGATTTCTGAGCAGTTTACTGTCATGTTCATAATATTAAGTTATTTTTGTAAGAATAAATACAAAATTATATTTCAGTAGTAAATGAAAATAAACACTCATATAACACCAGAAACAAGAAACACTTCCGTATGCTTCTTCATAACTCTTCCTTATATAAACAAGGTCCGAGATTATGTAAATTAGCTGTATAATAAATTACCCACCAACATTACAGCAGTAGAAAGAACGGGAAAATTTAGAAAACAGATGCCAAAACTTTTGCTGTAGCATTATTTTTATTCGGTAGCTGAACATCTTAATTATGGAATTATATAATGTAAAGAAGACTATTAATTTGTATAGTATACGGAACTACGTCAACTATTTGTATTTGTAAGAGTGGTGAAAATACGTATGTGAACTATGTAGAGATTAAGATAGTTTGTAACTTTATGACGTACCCGAACCATACGTACAGTACGTATTCTTGTACTTAATATATGAAAAAAAGATGAACATACAATACAATATATATTTCCTGCTGTCACTCCCTCTTAATTCTTATTGTTACTTTTGATTTTGTGGTGAAAGAATAAAGGAAAATTCGTCTCTTTTTTGGCCTATTTATTATCTTAGTGCAAAGTGCATTTTATTGGTTAACTCAAGTCGTAAATCTAATTCCGCATCAATATATTCTTCCTTCTCTTTGCTTCAATCACAGACCTCCCCCACCCCAAATTTTTTTTTTTTTTGCTTTGTGATTATGCAAATGAAAGATAAAGAGCAAAATAAACATTACATTACATCCAGATTTATGTTATTTATCTTTATTGAAATCCTAAAATTCGTTAACAAATGTTTCCTTAGGAGGACTTAGCAAGTCAGCAAACATAATCACAGTACTCATAATGGGTCGTGTAATGTAATTCTGTGTTGTATGTTATAAACTAACAACACACATACATTCGGGAGAGGGATATGCAATATCAATAAAGAAAAAAGTTTCCTCTACACCAATTATAACGAGTCAAGTCTGTCTAATAAAAAAATGCAGCTATTAACTGATTATTATTATTATTATTCAAAATTCAATAATCTGAGATTTTAAGACTATTTTTGTTTAAAGGATAATTTCAAAAATACCATGAGAATATATGTAGATTTTAACAATAACCGTTCCAACAAAATTAACGATACAAAATAACAATCCAAGTAAAACAATTACAGCAAAGTTTTCTCAATAGAAGATACCATGCCTGAATGGTATTATATGTATTTAACAGACTATACTAAGTTAATCCCGTTTTACCTCGATGGGTCACTAGAATGGCTTTACAAACCAGAAATTCCTCGTGATACAACAGACAAAAATTCACGTAAGGTATAGCAAGTTTGATTTAAAAAGTAAAAGGGTATCAATTGAGCGAACAAAGAGACTAGTTAAAGCAATTATTTAATTAATATAAAGGAAAGGCTCTATACTTACGTTTTCTGTTGCATCACGTATTGCATATGGCTGACTATTCCGTGTAATGCCGACACAAAGTTAAAATTTTCAATCCAATACTCTTGATAATGTCTTCACTTAAAAATTAACAGTCAAGCACCATATAGAATAAATTAATTATAATATATCCATACAAAATGTAACTCAAATTAACCAACTATTTTACTTAGTGCTGCTTTCGTCGAAAAATATTGCTCCCATACGTAAAGTAGATTTCATGGCTTCTGACCTGTTCATCAATGACAATGGCCAGAAACCACAAAAAATTCCACCAGAGGGCAATACAATAGAAGCTTACGTAGATACACGTGCCCTTCAAGTACACCATGTAGCAAAAGTTCATAAATCCATCTCGACATATTTACAAAAAATATTAAAGAAAAATCACAATATAGTAAATTGAATTTGCATCAGACCTAGGTAAGAATAATAACGTAAACATGGAACGTCATACGTTACAGTCGCGACCCATTAGGAATTACTGGTGTAGAACATTTTCTCAGCTTACCTTCATATATTACCTTTCGGTTCCTTTAAAATGAAATCAAATGTGATCAACAGTTATTTTCTGAATTCTTACGCGTTGAGAAGAAAAATAAAAAAGTTATTGCAAAATGTTTTCATGGATAGCGATCGGAAATAGTAAAAATTTTAGTACAATATAGACAAGAACATTAGCGCATGGTTTAAAATATTTTGCATATATGCTCATTAATATAAGAAAAGAAGTATCATAACAAAGAATCATGAAAATTTATTATGTTCACATATGTTAATATAATTTATTATTATTATTATTATTATTATTATTATTATTATTATTATTATTATTATTATTATTATTATTATTATTATTATTATCATAAAGAGTACTGAAAATGAAAGCTATGTTTGCAACAATCTCCTTTTCAATACGTAGATCTTGGTTTTACTTCTTTAAATGGCGTTGTATGTTACAAAATCTCAATGAAGTACATCTAAAGTAAGCAACCTAGCCATGCGCGCCGACTACGTGGGTGTGCTGCACCCACAAGATTTTTACTTTCATAGAAACAAAATAAAATGAATATTTCTCACTTGCCATTATTAAAAAGTAAGCAATTAAAACACGACCATGGAAGTTAAAATTTCTAACCTCTAGAACATAATTGTTTGTTTCAAATGCGTTTGTGCAAAGGGAACCAAGCAACACTCTCTCCTCTTCCTTGCCTGTCTCTATACAAGTCAAAAGGAGTCCCTTGGTTCCTACAATAAAAAATGGAATTATATTGTGAATAGAATCGAGCACAGATGGCTTTGTTCATAAAATATATTAACTAAAAGGAAATCAATCAAAAAATATCGAGACTTCCCTAAAAACATAACACGTCCCGCCATTGATATGCACCCACATAAATTTTGGAAAGTCGGTATCGTTGAACCTAGCATATTGTTAAATGAAGTTATTTTGTTCCACGACAACACCTCTTTGCATGTTACATAAGGTGCCAAGGTGTTTCGTGGGGCTTTCGCTGAAAGGTCGCAGTCCATTCACGGTACAACCTTATATTGTCACCCTAGCGCCAGCTACTGAAATAATAATAATAATAATAATAATAATAATAATAATAATAATAATAATAATAATAATAATAATAATAATAATAATAATAATAATAGCTGTTTGTTAATGATCCTGAGGTACATGATGTAGTTGAAGACTAATACGCCATAAGGACAATATAATATCTTTAATTTTTTCTTTCTTCATATTTACCCCAATTTAACGAATTGCTGGAGTATTTCGTTTCTTTCTTCTTCTTTCTTGCTTTAAATCCTTAAATGAGACTTTTTTGGTAAGTAAGGGTTTAGTACATTGATGCAAATAACCACTCGCCCGGTTCCGGTGCCGGCGAGTATTTAATATCATACTGAAGGTAAGTAAATGATTTCTATTGTGGGATCTGGGCTAGTAGCTTTTTGCTTAGACTAGTAAAAATTTGTTGCTTATTTGCATCCCTGGTTTAGTATAAAAGAAGTGAGCATTATAAAGAATTTCATGAAGATGTATAATATGAGATCTTTAATGTTGTAATACATTTTATGTTTTCAGTATATCTGAATGTTTTTCAGCTACACTTTTAAGGGTTATTCATTTTAAAGATAATACAAAATTAAAATATTTACATAAGTATATTGTATCGTATTGTATTATTTATTTTCGTAATTTTGTCATACATTACAATGCATTGGAAGCGGACATGTCAATTATACATAAATAAAAAAGTAAAACAAACAATTAGGTAAATTACATAGATTATATAAATAATGAGACCTTAAAGATGAAGTTACTGTAAATAATTATTAGTGTATATAGACGTCCTTGTACAGTTTCCCAAGGTCAAACAAGTAATAAAACTAAAATAGGGTACATTGGGTTTCATATTACTGTCATGTTACTGCCATCCAATTGTTATATGCCCGCCAGAAAGGACGAAGAAAAAAATTTATTAAGTGTAAAAACGTATTTTAAAATAGTAAATAATTGGTAACAAATAAAAATTAAAATAAAACTAACTTAAACCTAACCCCGCATGCTAATAACAAACTTTGAAATAAATAACTATTAAGGTAACTTTTACATACTCGCCAGAAAGAACAAAGAAAAAATTTTATCATTAAGTGTTAAACACATATTTTAAAATAGTAAATAACTGACAATAAACAAAAACTATAATAAAACTAACTTAAACCTAACCCCGCATGCTAATACCCAACCTTTAAATAAATAACTATTAAAGTAACTTTTACATACTCGCCAGAAAGGACAAAGAAAAATTTTATCATTAAGTGTTAAACATATATTTTAAAATACTAAATAACTGCCAATAAACGAAAACTAAAATAAAACTAACTTAAACCTGACCCCGCATGCTAACATCCAACCTTTAAATAAATAACTATGAAAGTAACTTTTAAAAACCAAATAAAAACTAAACAACAACAAAAATAAACTATCAAACATAAAGGTGGGTAAAATCAGCGGAGTCATCTCATCGCTCCGCATCTCATCACGTCTCTTCAACCTAAGACTGCCGAGCGTACAAATAAGCAAGAATCCAACCTTTTAAAGAATGGAACTGAAGATGGTAGTGTAATTCTGTTTTTCTTTCTAACCCATTGGTCTGAGCTGTGGACAGGGTAGTAAAAATTGGCATGCCGCGAGGGGATAATATATTTGTTACCACTAGCCATATACTATATATTAATTCTTGAACCAATAAATCATATTTTGTTTAAATTAAACTTTATCATTCAATAGCAATAAGGACCAAAGTCAACAATCTAAAACATTGTATATCAAATAAATAAAAAAAAGCAATCAAGTTTTAAAAATCGAAACACAATATTATTCTTAATTCCTATGTTTTAAAAAAATACCAAAAAATTATGTTTTAATAAATATTTTGCTATATAGAAACATCTTGCTTCAAACACGTTGCCACATAATGAACCACTAAATTCGACTTACTACTTTCAAAAACATATACATTTATCAGTATTTTCACCTCCCCAAAACTGAAAAATACCGTACTGAAATCCAGAACAAAAATAAGCAAAGACATTAAAACAAATACTAACAAAATTCTGAAGAAACAGAACTGCTAACATTAACCCGTTTAGGGTTTCCACTTTTTTAGGTAAATTTTACACTTTCACTTAAACACCTACTGTTTCTTTACTATTTATCGTAGGATCATGGTTCATATCTCGCTTCTTTCAGAATAGAGCATCCTTTCCAAAGGCGCCATTTGTTTGTCCGTATTATAAACCAGAAACGAGGAAATCAGGGAAAACTGGGAGTTTTTCGAGAAAAGAATTCAAAATTTTTGAGCTTCTTTGGCTTGGGCATGGGTTTACGTAGGGATCTGATTTTCTTTTCTTTTCTTTTTTTTATGAAAAATACATAGCTATGCACACAATACATATGCAAAATTTCAATCTTGTATTTTGAAAACTAAGGTCGGGAGAATTTTTTGAAAGTCTAAAGGCGACCCATTATATATATATACAGTAAAACCTGCCTTCAACGGACCCTTTATTAAACGCCCCCGCGAAATAGTTACATCCCTAGGGCTCGGGCCCAGGTTCACTCAGGGATCTCAAAAATATATTAGAAATACTCAAAGTTGCACACAATTCTATGCAAAGTTTCAACCTGATATCTTTGAAACTAAAGGCATGACATTTTTTTAAAAATTTGTCCTAAGAAAAACATGTCACGCTTCTCCGCCCCCATTTGGCGCCGTCAAGTTGATCATCCGGCCCCAAAACGGATCTGAGGTGTTCTTTGGTATGTTCTTGACTTGACCAATCTAAAATGGCTTAGATGCCTATTATAGAACCTAAATAAGCGGTCAAAGATGATACTACGGCATGGTAACAAAAGTTACTATAAATCCTGAAGTGGTTGATAAAGGATGGACACAAAGTCCATTTACCTCTGAAAATCAGTAACATAAAACAGTAAACTTACGTAAATAACTACATGGAAAGAACTGAATGACATGAACAACAATGCTTTCGAGAAGTTTTATTGAAATAGGAAGCATTAAATGTTCAAAGGATCAGTCTGTTGACCATCATTCTCATGACAAATGATAATACTCCGCCAGGTTCTGTGCGACATTTTGCGGAGCATTGCAGGTATAACTTGAGTGAAAACTTGTTTCACAGTTTCTGTCAGTTCGGTAGTGGTATCGCAACGGTTTTTTGCAACGATGCCCTTTTTGAACCCCTTCATAGCGCATTATCATAGGTGGTGAGGTCTGGGCTTCGTGGTGACCAGGTAAGTGGTGCGGGCAGATCCGGACTACCACGACTAATCCAACGCCCAGAAAAGACTTCCTTAAGATATTCGCATACGGCGAAGGCATAATGGGCAGGTATCCTATCTCTCTCTTTGATTCCGTGCTTCTCCAAGAGAGGAACAAACCAGCAGAGTTGGCATGGGTCAATGCAAACTTGACCCACGACCCACTGATCCCCCATCCACCGCGACCCACTCTGACCCATGACCCATCATGACCCACCGTGACCCACTCTGACCCACCACCCATCATGAACCACTATCATCCACTGTGACCCACTCTGACTCACCAAAATCCATCGTCATTAACTCTGACAATCCACGGCCTCTTCTCTACTGACTAACTGACTAAAGAGTTTACACTTGTAATAAAACAAGGATGTGAAATTGTCACTAATCGGAGTTTGAGTTTCTACGGTCAATCGCGCAAGTACCACTCTCTTACAATAACGGTGGATCTGACCTTTGCGATATAAAATGGTAAAGTGTTTGTCAATGTGGAAATTGAAGCATTTCGGGGTGGAATGGGGGAGAAAGTAGTGTGTGCCTAAAATATACTTGTACTAAGAGAGTATTTTTGGAAGTGTTAATTTCTCAACGCATTCCAAAAGAAACTTCTCCTGTACAATATGGAAAACGTTATGATTTCTTAGTTCACAGTATTTTTAGCACAAAAGACTTGAAAAACAGTTTTTCATAGCGTATAAAGGTGCTCGGGTACCCTCTGTGAGAGTATCTCCACAAAGTATGCTCATAATTGTAATTTGTGTAATCACCACGTTAAATTTGTTACGTGGACATAATTGCAATTATTATGAATATTTATTCGAAGTAGTTTACCTTCTAGTTTATAAAAATCAAAGAAGAGACTTATTAAAAGTTAGGTACAAAGTTCACTAACACAAATAAGCCATTAGTAATACAAGTATACATTTTCCATAACTCGTAATGTGCCAGCTTAAACCAAATCTGAAATCGTTTTTTTTTTCTGTTGGCCTACAGAACTTTTTCGTAGTAAATCATCATCAGCAGAAAGATTTCCATCCTTCAGCCAAGAAATAACTAGCTCGTTAACTTTGAGCTTGTCTAGCGGCGGGCCATTAACATTGATTAACAAGTTAGACAATGTTTTTGCACTTAGTCTATTTCTAATATCAGTCATCTGTAAATTCATAAGAGGAAATCCCCGTTCGCGCTCTGTCGTGGAAATTGATAATACTACTACCCGACGTAGAAATTTCTGCAACTCCTCATCGACAATCTGCTTGTTAGACTTCAGTCTGATAACGAATTTTCTCGGTCAGTTTTGAAATACTCAGCAAGAAGTATCACCTCTCTATCACCATACAACATTTTTACCAAATTGACCATGTCAGTTGGCAATGTCGACTCATGGATAACAGAAACTTCAGTCTACCACACCTTCGATAGGGAATCTTGCGCACAAATTATCAATTAAAGCCTGATAAACTGATGATTTCTTATTTGTTTATCAATTTAATTCTTGTATTGACACATGAAAGTTTGATGTCATTACCAAGTTCCCTCCCCCTCCCCTTAGAAAGCAAAAGGGAACGAGGTTCCGGGGAAGTGTTCAGAGGTGCTTTTGAATTTCCACCTTCTTCCCCTTCAATTACCACACTGTTGTTTGTCATGGGCCAAATTACCATGAATTTCAATTAATTAGTTGTTGAATTATCGGTACTTTTCAGTGGAAAAAAACGATGAAATTTGAAAGTCCCAAATCAAGGTAAGTAGACGAACGTAAAGTGAAAAATAGTGTATGTTTTTCTATATAATTATGCGTAAAGTCCAAACTTAAAATTTCCGTGTAATTAAGCTTACAGTACAAATTTTATGTCTATTTTCTCACAACTTTATGGGTTGATTACCCTGTGCTGTAAACGCTCCATATAATAAACATAAGTTTCAACATTTATTATAGTAGCAAACAGTGGATATATGAACCTAAGCACTGTATTTTTGTTTCTGATTTTTTTCTCAACTAATATCGATCTTTTTCGATCACTCTCACAAATCAACCCACTACCAATTTTCCATATATAGAAAATGCCCCCCTCCCCCATAAAGGAGAGTTTTAAAAAATGCTAGGAAACATTCTGTTTATTTTCAATAAAGAGTTAATACACTGAATTTCAGCTCTGTAAGTTTAATGGCTTGCGAGATACTCCATTTTTTTTCGCAAAAATTCGGATTCCCACCACCCAATGACGACACCAGAGGGGACAAGAGGACGAGCGTCCCCCTGGAGGCTACTCCTGCTCCCTGACTGCCACCCAAACTGCCCTCCCCCCAGACTCCTAAAATCTTAAAACATTCTACATATGGTATTTTATAGGTTGGTATAATAATTAATTTCTTTATCAACTTGTACTATCCATGCATTTACTATGTAGCAGATTAGTGCTCAACGTGCAACCCAGAAGGAGTGCACGTTGAATGATGACATTTTAATTATTCTATATGCTCTCTCCCGCCCCCGAAGGTTCAATACATTTCCTTGTAGAGTGCTGCAGTTTTTGCAGACCAGTTAAACGAATCTGGAGACATCCTCGCACTACTGTTCTTAACACTACCCTTATCAGATCTAAAATGGCGTCGTTTCAAGTGTTATTTGAGTTTGGGTAATAATTAATAGTTAGACGAACCTAAATCTGGGGAATAAGGAGGATGATCTAGACATTGAAAGTTATGTTTGTGTATGCAATGTCAGTTGTGTTTGCAGTGCTTGATGAGCAGGTGCATTTCCCTGAAAAAACTGAATTCCTTCATTTTCCACGCCGTTGCACTTTCATTTTTTTTTTCACTTTTGCAAGTAATGCAGAGATTCTGCATTAAATGTTTAACCCGTGCGCAGGTAGTCGACTCCATTCGTATCCGAGAAGAATGTTGCAAACAGTTTCTCAGTCTACTTCTGTCTCTTGTTTTTCTTGCGGCGAGGGGAGTGCTACCACTCCATTGGCTGTTGTTTCGTTTCAGGATTGTAGTGGTACAGCCTATTTCGTCCATGGTTTTAATTCGTGATAGAAATTGATAGACATTCCGGTCAAAATAGTGAAAGGCTTCCCTTGATATCGTTACTCTTTCACTCTTTTAATCTCCTAACAGTTTTTTGAAAATCATTATGCCGAGAACTTGTGCATGGCCAAGTCATTATGAATTATGCTACCGACGCATTCCAGAGAAATGCCCACAATCTCTGGCACACGTTTTGGTGAAATTCTGCAATTTTCAACTATAATATCACGAATTTCACCAATGATTTCGGGACAGTCACTACTTTTGGTCATTCTGGTTGTAAAGCATTATCTATTGAGAAATCACCAGTCTGGAACTGTGTCACTCACTTTTTCACCACTGTATATATTGGGGATAGTCCCGTAGTGTTTCACGGATTTTTACATGAATTTTCTCCGGTGACTTTCCTTGGTGGAACGAAAAAACTTATGACAGCTGTGATCTCATATCCCTGAAATTCGCTGATTGGGCACACATAATCACTTCAAAGGCCTGAAAAACACAATAAGAATTCCGTTGTTAATATGAAAATTTGTATTTGTACATACAGAGATGCGTTTTTCAAAACTGTACACTAAGGTCCACCTCCTGAAGAAACGAAGGCAGATAGAAACATGAAACCTTTTGGAACTTCAAGGAACTTAAAAGGCAACATTATGCTGAGAAGCAGAATCACCAACAAGGGGGGCTAAAGGGGGTTACTGGGGGTAACTTAAAAATTTTAAATAGCAACCCCCATCGTGTGGTACCTCGTTTGAAAGTTAATCACGAGTAAAGACCACTTGTGAAAATTGTAAGTCGCTAGCATGTCCGTAGCCACATGGCGGCCATCTGTAAAGGACGGTCGAAGTGCGTTCAACGAATAACACTAAAGCTCGTCTCCAGAAGAAACGAAGGCAGATAGAAACATGAAACCTTTTGGAACCTTCAAGGAACTTAAAGGCAACATTATGCTGAGAAGGAGAATCCCCCACAAGGGGGGCTAAAGGGTGTTACTGGGGGTAACTTAAATATTTTGAATAGCAACCCCCATCGTGTGGTACCTCGCTGGAAAAGTAATCGCGTATAGAGACCAGACCGTGTCCACAACAAACTCTAAAGTCTAACGTAGGTCTAGTTCGGAACGAATGCACAATACACATACCACACAACTAACACTATAACAGTATTGCAAATACAAAACATGCAAATTGAACTGAAACCGATAGAAAAGAAAGTACCATACTATTATTGAAAAATCTGAACCCTCCGAGGCTCGAACCCCTGACCGCACGTGTACTGAACCAACACTTTACCGTTGCACTACTGTCGAACTGCTACTCTTACGGACGAGGAGATGTAGTTCATAACGACGAGTTGCCCGTAGTGGCGCTTTGATGTTGGACACACGTACTTTAGCAAAGCTACTCTGTTTACTCGTGCACCACTATCAGATGTGCTTTTCCGACCAACAGTGCGCTACATTACAACCCGGAACAGTAGGTCTGAAGGACGTAGACGTGTGTTTGTGCAGGTGCGTTTGACCATCCTACATTGCATACATAATGTGGTCTCTTGAACAGAGAATTGAAATTGTGTTACTCTTTGGTGCTACGAATCGTTCGTACAGTGCAACAGCACGGTTGTTCAATGAACAAAATGTGCGCAACCCAATTAGTGTTTCTTCTGTACGCCATTTATTAATCAAATTCTTTACGACAGGCAGTGTGACCAATGCCCCAAAGCCTCGAAACCCTAGTGTTGCTACGGAAGAAACACAGATACAAGTGTTGGCGGAGCTGAATGTGCATCCTCAACAGTCCATAACAACTGTGGCTCAAACGTTTGGTGTGTCACGCACAACGACATACAGAATCTTTAAAAAAAACATACGTTCCATCCATACAAACTACATATGGTCCAGGAGTTAAGTGAACATGATCCCGATATGCGTATCGAGTTTTGTGAGCAGATGTGTGAGGCATTGGCAGTGGGATCATTGTGCTGACAAACGTGTGTTTCAGCGATGAGAGTACGTTTTACTTGAATGGCAAGGTCAACAGGCATAACTGCCGATATTGGTGTGACACAAACCCTCATGTATTTCGTGAAGGCAACACTCAACACCCAGAGTCGCTGACTGTCTGGGCGGGTATCTTAGGTAATCACATAATCGGGCCCCTCTTCATCGATGGAATATTAACGGGTGAGAAGTACCTGGGGCTGCTGCAGGACTTTATTGCACCGTTGATTGTCGAGGCAATGGAAGAGAATCCGCAAGAATTTGGAGAGATTCCGCCCGTTTTTCAGCATGACGGCTGTCCTGCCCATTTTCACCGCCTTGTACGTGACTATTTAGATAGTGAGTTTCCGCGACGATGGATTGGTCGTCGCGGCACCATTGAATGGCCAGCCCGTTCGCCAGACCTTGCTCCACCGGACATTTTTCTCTGGGGCTATTTAAAGACTATAGTGTTCCGCACGCAGCCGAACAGCATTGCGGAGTTGCACCAACGCATAGGTGATGCCTGTCATTCTATACCGGTAATGACTTTCATCCGTGTTCGAGAGGAGTTCGTCCAACGTTTACACTACTGCCAGGAAGTGGGCGGTGCACACTTCGAGCATCTCCTGCATTAATGAGGTATGTTCCAAATCATACTATGTTACTCTCTGCTTACAGGTTTGCAATGTTTCTTCGATCATAGTTTACGGATGGCCGCCATGTTGGCTACGGACATGCTAGCGACTTACAATTTTCTTAAGTGGTCTTTACTCGTGATTACCTTTCAAACGAAGTACCACACGATGGGGGTTGCTATTTAAAATTTTTGAGTTACCCCCAGTAACCCCCTTTAGTCCCCCTTGTGGGAGATTCTCCTTCTCAGCATAATGTTGCCTTTTAAGTTCCTTGAAGGTTCCAAAAGGTTTCATGTTTCTATCTGCCTTCGTTTCTTCAGGAGGTGGACCTTAGTGTTATTCGTGGAACGCACTGTATATATATATATATATAATTAGGTATGATATAAACGAATGTGTTACTTGTAGCATATGTAAGTCATTGAATTTAGGTTGGGCTATCAAAAGTTGCATTGAAAAATATTTCATGTACAGGCATTACTTTACTTGTTCCAAATTTTACTTGAAATAAGTTTAATTTACAATTATATAATATGAGAACAACAAGAAATACATGTTGTAATTTAATGCTAATCAACAAGAAATACATGTTGTACTGTAATGTAAATAAACATAATAAAACTATCATTTTTGGTATGAACTCCCCCCCAAAAAAATGTATCTGCCAGTCCTTTGCCCCCTAAGAAATTAAATCTGACATCGTCACTGCTACCACATCCTTAGGATATGTATTATAATGAAAGCTATTGTAGAGATATATGGTTTTGGGACATATTATTTTGGAGATAGAAAATCTCAGTTATTAAATGTTGTATCCAAGTATAGTAATGAAATGTTGTCATGTAGTATAAACACGTGTTTGTGTTTATTTGTTGACGTATGTCAATAATTTGTAAATGCGTTGAATGTAATTGTTGTGTTATGGCTAGACGCTAAGTCGTCAGTTTGTATGTTTATTGTGATTTGCAATGTTATGGTTAAAAGAATTGAAATGTCATCAATGTGAAACTCTGTACGTAACAGTGACACACTTTGACTGTGGCATAACCGTCAGACTTGCAGAAAATTGTTGGTCTGAGAATTTGATCACGATGTAATTCGGGTGAAACCAATGTTTTACCAATAGCTGAGATAAACAGAAAGTCAACAACGAGAATTCCAGAATGTCTGGAAACGGAGAATAAAAACCTCTGGTCCGAGAGGATTAGGATCAGAAGTGAAGAATCGACAGAGAGAACCACTTGTAAGCTCATCGCAGTTAATTAGTCAACTGCGAGTCCAATCCAGGAGTAGATCTAGGAAGATCTATCATTATCTAGTACAACCATTAACTTGGATTATGGTTGGGTTATAGTCGGACTCTACTATTCGCCGACTATTCGCAGCACGAGCCATTCATTGTTATAGAACTTCAACATCCAGTCCAGGCAATCATCTATCAGCAAGGTATGTGTATCTCAGCTATGTTCGAGTTATTCGTGACTGAATTCTTAAATGTTAACGATATGTGATCTGACGCGATTATACACAGTCTACACTACCAACATTCACACTTGATATTTCGTATAATACAGATAGTTAAATGAAAGTTAAATTTGTGTGGTTTTTCTCTGCTCCCGTTTCGAACCTACTCATTTCAGATGGTGAGTAGTAGCGATCTCCAAACGTCAAACATAAATTCATCCCCATGCAAATTAGGCACGACGGTTGGAGGTTGTTATGGTGGAGATTTGCTGGTTTTGGTAGCGGTCCTAATGTATGATCCACCTTGTTATGGTGGAGATAGCTTTGGTTCGAATCCCGCGACGGTACAGTTTTAGTTTTAAGTGTAAGGCCCACCATTGTTGTGGTGAAGGCATGTTTGGTTCGAGTCCCGGCTCAAAATTAATTGTAGATTAAGTAATTTAGTATGGTAAAATTTAGTCAAGGTAGTTTTAACGTTCACCAGTTGAATGCGAGATTTGGTTCGGATCTCGAAAGGCTTAGACAGTGACTCTAGTATATAAAGTTATCAGGTTAACCCACATCACCCTCCTACACTACGTAGTCAAAGATATAAGTTGTATTAAGTATATATATTAATAAATGACCGGAAGTACTGTGTTGACGAGGGCACAAGAGGCAAGTAAGGGAATTAATATTGAAGTACATAATTTATTTTGTGTAAGGACACCTGAACGACGAAAACATTCTAGTAGTCAAGACACAGCCGTGACTCCCAAAATTATTTTAAGTAAGGAACCGGTGTTCAACTTTCCAAGTAGTCCAGTAATAAAATCCGTGTCGGAAGATTTTCCCTCTATTATAAATTTAGATGAGAATTTAGTAAACAGTAAAAGTAAGGACGTTAAAATGGCTTCGAACATCACTTTTTACGCGGACATAAATAAATTACCAAAATTTGATTTGAAAAACGATAGTGACATCGTTTCTTTCTTTGATGAGTTCGACGATGCGTGTCAGATGGCAGGTATCGCCGAAAACAAAAGGAAAGAGTTGATACCAAACATTTTTAAAGGAGTAGGGAGACAATGGATAAAGTTGTTCCTGAAACGGAAGAATATAGCGGAAATCCAATATAAGGATTTACAGGCAGAAATCGTCGAGGAATTTACTAAATCGAATGTGACGCTCGATATTGAAGACAGGATTAAAGAACGTTTGCAACAAGAAGACGAAGCTGTCATAAACTATGTATATGACATGCTCGTTCTTTGCGAGAGGTTAGACCCAAATATGACGGATATGAAAAAAATTGGAATAATAGTTAGTGGGTTACATCCATACTACATGGAGAAAGTAGGGACGGTAGCCTACTCTAATTTAGACAAGTTTGTAGACGATCTACAAAAGATCGAGAAAAACAAATGTAAAATCGCGAAGCGGGTGAAGCGCGAAACAGGAAAGGTTACAATAAAAGACTTAGTCAAAAAGATCAGGGAACAAGTCGAAGATGAAGGAAGTGAGTCCGAGTTGGATCACGTGGTTGTAAGAAAAAGTAAAGAAGAACACAAAATTAAACAAGAGCCGCAAAGTCTAACGCAAATCGCGGAATTGGAGAAAAAGATCGATAAGTTGCAAATCGCGTTGTCAGCAAAAACGCAAGAAGAAGAAAAACAGGATAATCAAATTAGAAACAAGGGAAAAATCAAAATTTTAAAAACAATCGACAATATAGAGGTAATAATAGGAATAATTATTGCGGAAATAAAAACAGGTATTGGTCAAATAATAATAATAGAGGTCAAAATAGTAATAGAGGAAACAATAGTTTTCATAATAGACGTGGTAATAGAGGCGGATACTGGCGAAATAATCGTGGACGTGGTCAACAAGGAAACTGGCAAAGCAGTTGTCAGAATTCTTGTTGTCAACAAAGGCAATATTCAGATAATCATAATCCGCAGAGGTTTGTGCAAGTTGTACCTGCCCAAGTGAATGGTACAACATATTACCAACCTGCAGGACCTAGTCATTTAAACTGAATACATCTGTAAATGAGCGAGGCACATTTACTGGTAACAGAAATGTGAGAACACGAGATGTTATAGCCTCAGTAAAATTGGAAAATAATATGGTATATTTACCATTAGAAATAGAAAACAGACAAATTAAAGCTTTACTTGATAGTGGATCACAAATTTCCATTATCAATGAAAAATTAGTGCCACCAAGTGCGCGGATTATTCCAAAACAAACGAAAATTAGGGGTATAACGCAAAACACACTCGTAATCAATAAATTGGTTATAATTAAATTTAAAATATCTAATCTGACATTTCATCAAGAGTTCCGAATAATAAAGGATTTTCCGTATCAAATGTTAATAGGGAACGATTTCTTGAGAACACAAAATTGTCAAATAGACTATGGGAACAGTAAAATCTTAGTTTAAAGGTTCGGGAGACCGACTAAAAATTGTAAGAATGATCAAAAACCAAGAACAGTTTCCGATAATATCGCGATAAGTGTAAAGACAAGTTTAAAACCAAAATGGGTTTTAGAACATAGAGTTAAACTGTTACCAAGGACTAGAACGACTGTTGAAGTCAATCTAGTAAATTCTTGGGCGAGTAACGAGTATCTGTTAGAGCCTGATAAGTTATTAGAAAAACAGTATAATGTATTTAGACCTAGAGCGATATTATCAAAAGAAAATCAGAAATTAGAGATCATTAATCCATCGAACAAGACAATAATGTTAACAAGGAATTTGAAGATTGGAGATGCGGAAGAATGTATTAGTGAGACGGAATTGAGACAGGAAGGGCTAACGGATGATGAAATTGAGGAAGTGTTAGACGCACCGAAAAATTACGACAAGACAAGATTAAAATTTGGCGAAAAAACTAAACCTGAAGTCAAAAAGAAATTGGAAAAGCTTTGTTACGATTATGCAGATGTTTTTGCGTGGAGAGATAATGAGTTAGGCAGAGTAAAAGGCGTAGAACACAAAATAGAATTGGAAACGGAAGTTCCTTTTAGAAGGCAACAGTATCCGATCCCAATTGCGATGAAAGACAAAGTTAAAGAGCAAATAAACATCCTGCTCGAACAGAACATCATCGAGGAGAGTAATAGCTCTTATAATTCACCTATGTTGTTCGTTAAAAAGCCTAATGGAGCGATAAGAGCAGTGCTCGACTGTCGGGCGTTGAATCGGCACGTAAAATTCCATTCCGTGGCGTTGCCGCCCATACATCAGATTCTAACATGTATGGGTGGTCATAAATTCTTCAGTGTACTTGACATTAAAAGTGCCTATCACACTGTGTCCATCTCAAAGGAGTCTAGGAAGTACACGGCGTTCAACATTCCTGGCGTCGGTGCTTACCAATATTCCAAATTACCCATGGGTTACATTCAGTCTCCAGCCGTATACACAAAGATCATGGCTATGACATTAGCTAACGTTAATCCGGAAGCGGTGTCATATTACATGGATGACGTATTCATTTATGTTTACAATCAAGAAAAAATGGTGTCAGTATTGCATTCTATTTTTCAAAGACTGTGAAAGTATGGCTTGAAATTGTCAGTGGAAAAATGTCACTTTATGGAGGAAAAAGTTTTAGCGTTGGGTCACATTGTAAGTGAGGCCGGATACGAAATTAGTCCAAAAGTGATACAGGCCATAAAAGCGTGTAAACCACCAACAAGCGCAAAGGAACTCAAATCGTTCCTGGGTTTGACAAATTACGTACGAAAATTTTGCAAAGATTACGCAGAAATTTCAGCAATTTTTCAACCGTTGCTGAGGAAAAATCATAAATTCGTATGGACCGAGGAGCATCAAAACAGCTTTGAAAAATTAAAAGATGCATTGTTGAATGCACCATTACTAGCGCCATTCCGAGAAAATCTAGAGACAAGAGTGTATACAGATGCGTCGACGAAGTCAATCGGAGCAGTTCTCATGCAGAAACAAGTAAATGGAGAATGGACCCCAATCGCATATTATAGTAGGGTATTGAGACCGAATGAAGCTAGAAGACACATAGTAGAGTTGGAAATTTTGGCAGTGGTGAGTGCCTTTAAAGCATTCAATTACTATCTATATAACAAAGAGTTCGAATTGTATACAGATTGTAGATGCATTAAATATTTGCAAACAACACCTAAATTATCACCAAAGTTATTGAGATATAGTTTAGAAATGGCACAATACCAGTATACACCTGTGCATTGTCCGGGTGAGAAGAACCCGAGCGATGTATTGTCGAGGAATACTGATATTCAACCCACGGCTGAAGATATTGATTTGGATGCATTGCCAGTGAAAACCGAAGATCTGGAAGTAAACATCACCTTTGATGATGATGTAGACGTAGCTGAATTGCAGAGAAAGGATTCTTTCTTCGGAACCATTATGAATGCTGTTGAACATCCTGAGGTAGCAAACGAGAAAGCTGAGAGGCAAGCACGTTGGTATGTGGTAAAAGATGGAAAACTTTTCAGAACACAAAGGATGGCAAGTGGAAGGAAATTTCTATTGTGCATTCCTTTTTCATTAAGGGAGCAAGTGTTTAAAAACCTGCACTGTTCGATTTATGGAGGAGGTCATTACTCCTATACCAAATGCTACAATCGGGCATTAAAATCGATTTACTTCTCTAATATGAAAAAGTTTTATCAGGAGAAGGTCAGCCAATGTGTAAGCTGTCAGATTCAAAAGCGTAAGGCAGGTAGGACACCATTGCATCCACAGACGTACCCAAGTTATATGCCATTCCAGCATGTAACTATGGACGAGATTGGGCCATTTAAAAGGTCTAAGAATCATCGTAATAAATATGTGATTGTGTTTGTAGATAGTGCTACACGTTATGTAATTGCTAAGGCAGTTCCTGCAATAACATCCGAGATTATAGCAGAAGTGATTTTTGAAGAGCTAATCACGAAACACGGCATTCCTTAGATTCTAGCGATGGACAGGCATAGCACCCACCGAAGCCGAGTGATGGAGGAAATGGCAGAACGTTTTGGAATGAAGTGAAACTTCGCCAACACGGATGCGCACTATAACATAGGAACATCAGAAAGAGCCATAGGATCCATACAGCAAGTCATGAAGCACTACATAGACCGTGAATTTACAAATTGGGATGAAATCCTACCTTGCATAGTATTCACCATGAACACTCAAGTTCATGATGGAACGAAACATTCGCCTTATTATTTGCTAACAGGACGTGAACCCAGAACGTTCTTGGAACAAGATCTGGACATTCCCTGTGAGTATGTGGAGAATGATGAGCGAATAAGAACTGTTAAAAAAGCAAGGAAGGTAGCATACCAAAATTTGCAAAAACGGTTTAAGTCTCAGAAGAAACAGATTGAGAAGTTTTCTCAACCTAATTTTGACATTGGTCAAAAGGTATGGATACGTGAGATGCCGAGAGCAGGCATTGCAGCTTGTTTTGGGAAAAGATTTAATACTCGTGGTGTTATAGTGGAAAAAATGAATAGCAATTCATATAAAGTAAAGTATGAGACGAAGAAAGGTCAAGAGAAGGTTGACACGATTGACATTCGGCGTTTAAAACCATTTATTAGCGCGAATGATGAAGAGTCTGATAAGCAAGATGATGATTCGGATTTAGACAGTGATGTCTAAAAGAAAAAAAGTAAACAACGCGTGGGAAAAAACCAAGAGGTTTAGTGACTCAATGACTACATCACAAAAAGTTAAAAAATTTTTTGCAACAAAAACAAGAATAAATTAAGTATATAAGTTTGTTTGTTAGGGATCTGTAAACAAAATGTTTTTGTCAGTGGACGGTGAGGTGGACCGCCGTTTATCAACAAAAGTCCGTGACCGAAATCAAAGGAAATTTTGGTTTCCATCTGAAAAACCCCTGAACTGGTAAACATGTTTTGTTTACAGTATTTAGAGTGATTAAAAACATAGGGAATTTTTTTTAAAATTAGAGATATTTCGTAAATTTGTTTGGTTTGTTGAATAATCCAAGGTACGCATACAACGTAAATAAAATAAATAAATAAATAAATAAACATAAGTATTAACTAAATAAAAGAGTTAAAAAATTATTAAAATAAATAAAATAAATTCAAGTAGTAATTTTAAGTTTCAATTATTTACAGTCAACACCATGTTCAAGATTTTAATTTTGGAAATACTATTGATGAGTATGGGCATAGCAGAGGAGGAACATCAACAGATAACGTTAACGGAAATTGGATTAGCGTTAATGCAGAATGCATATGCCGTACATGCTACAAACATGGTGTATACCACTGTAAAGTTGCACTTAAATTTTCAAGAGGCTGTGCCAGTGCATGACAAGTGTACTGATGCATATGATATTCTTAACGATTATGCTGTAAAAGAAAAAGAATTTAGACAAAATATTGTAAATTTGTTACCATGTCATTTTGTTTATGAAAATGGAAAAACTAGATGTAGTAATAATCATAGAAATAAAAGGTTCATATTTTCGTGGTTACTGGGATTATCGTCTATAGGTCTATCGACATATAATCTAATACATAATCAACAATTGTCTCATTCAATTGATAAATTAAATAAACACGAAAACTTGCTAACAAGTGAAATTAAAAATCTAAAAGCATCATTTAATAATGAAATTTCTGTAGTCCATGGAATTGTAGTTAAAGTGCAACACGTATTGCAAGATTTTAAAAATAAAATTCAAGAGCTATATTGTTATTTACACCAATCCTAATGGCAAACTTGTTTGCTCATCTTGTGCAAGAGAGGGTAAATAAAATAATAAACAGTATATTAAATAATCAACTAACATATCATATATTATCTAATGCTGATGTAAAAAGATTAATAAGTCTTCATGATGTTTTGAAGAATACTATTTATAGGTCAGACATTGGGATGTTTTACCAGATGTCTAGCGTATATTTAGTAAAATATCATTATGAGGAAAATAATGTTGATTTAATATTAAAAACTCCAATAATATATGATACTAGTATCTCAATCATGTATGACATAATATCTATGGGCTACTTAATAAATAATATCAGAATATTGTACGATTTACCGGAAGCAGTTTACTTGGCGGAAGGTAAATATCATTCATTGGATAAAAATAAATGTGAATTTAAATGTTTCTTGTACTTTTGTGAAAGCATAACTATGGATAATGAAGCTAAGTGTCTAAATAATATTATTTTAAATAATTCTTTGGAAGGATGCCAGCCGAATTCTGAGAAATTTTTGGGGAATGTGATATTCAGATATACACACGCAGGCGTGATGTACTCTTCTGTTGAAAAGGAGGCGTACATGACGAAAGTGGGTGTACATCAAGAAGTTACTTCTACAAAATTGGATCAAACTAAATCTAAATCAAGTTTCATAAAGTATGATAAATTTGACAACATAATAATAGGAGAGCTGGTAATTTCAACTAAACGTATAATACAAGTTCAAAATAAACATATTAAATTAATTGGTAATTGCACGGAGAGACAAGTTAATTTTTCGTTACATACGCAGGAGTTAAATAGTCTAACCGAAAAGTTATTGAAATTAAAATCGATACATCAATCCCAGAACTGCATCTAAAAACAGATTATATTATGTACGTAATATTTGGAATAATCATAGCGTTAATATCAACAACGTTATTGCTATTAGTATTGTATTGTAAGCTTTATAAATCAATTCGGCAGTATAAAGTTCAAAAGCAAGAATAATAATAATAATAATCATCATCATCATCATTATAATCATAATCATAATCATAATCATAATAATCATCAATAAGTATTAATGAGGTAAAGCATATCATGTAAATCGATGTTGTATGTGCTTGGGTTGAAAAAAAAGAGTTTTACATTTTGGGATATGAAGAAGAATGTTATTTTGAAAAAAAAACAGAAAAAATTCTATGTTGCAATAAAAACCTGAAAAGAATTATTTTATTAATATATGGAACAATTGGTAACATGTAGAAATACTTACCAACAGCATGTGGTAGTCACGAGTCGGAAAGCTTAGGTAATATGATCCTAGACAAACTAGGAGTAGACTATTCAAATTGGTGAAACGAATAAGTTTTAAACGAGAATGGTTACGCGGTACTAATACGACAAAACTCAGTATTTTGGTAAAGTAAGAAAAGCAGTAAACAATAAGCATAGTAAATAGAAGATCATAGATAAAAATAGATAAGAGCATGTAAATAGATAATGACTAAGTTATATAACAGCCTAAAATTAGTGAGATCAGTAGCTCTAAGCTATGAAAAACATCGAAAAGTAGAAAGAATTATCTATTAGTAAAAGCTAGATAAATAGATAAATAGTGAATATTATAGAAGCTATTAACATAAAACTAGATAAGTAAGCTTACGAATGAAGAATAGAAGTCGTAAAAAGTATGAATAAAAAGTCGTTAAAAGAAGTAAACATCTAAAAGAGAAAAGTAGAAAATTATAGATAATAGACGAGAAATAGTCAAAAGAGAATACAGTCGTAATGCATCATGTCTATAATTGTCGTTAAGTTGTATGTAAACAAGTTATTTTAAGTTAAATTCATTTTTTAAATTCAAGTTTTTTTTAAAAAAAGAAAGAAAGAGTAAAAATTATTGATCCGTAATAGTTATAGAATAATCAATTGGCATATCGATTATTATTATAATAATTAAAGTATTCAGTTCATTAGTTAACTGAATATTCATGTGTAGAGAAGTAACAAATTATAGCGGTCGTTACTACTTACGGAGAAGTTGCGTTGGATGGAATCGCTCCTCACAGCGAGAGAGGAATCCGTAACTATGGGTGGAGCTTCCGAGCCAAGATGGCCGATCCTTAGCAACAGGCCACGCCTACACATGATAAGTAACTCTGATTCACGGCAATTTTGATGCAATACGAATGAATTCACAGTAAATAAAGCTTTGTAATGTTAAAAAATGATGGAATAAACATCAATAAAGATATTAGTACCTACATATACCAGTAAAAGCAGTAGTAAGGTGTATTTAAAAACATAAATATGCGTGAAAATGTAGGATTTCACGACTATGAAAAAAATGAAAATACGACGTTAAACGAATTAAAATGTAACAAGGGTAACATTTTAGTACTCGAAGGGTTACATAACTGTTAGAACATCAGTCATTGTTCAGAATATGCATCAGTTGTGCATTTTATAGGGAATAATGAACAGATTTAGAACATTAAAAGTAGGCCTATGGTAAGAAAACGTAATATTTTACGAAAAGTGACCGTAGACAAAGATTTAGTAATGTTAGGTTTTAAAATAGACAAAAACGGGTTTTCACAACTAGTCATTTATATTTACAGGCAATATGGAGCAGAAGACTATGATAGTTACTGTAGCATTAACAACTTTAACCGTATTGGTATTAGGGACGTTTATAGTTATATTGTATTTAATTTTTAAATTACGTAAATTTAATGAGAAGAAAGAACAGATAGGAAAAGTTGAAAATAAAAATAAGATATATGATGATATTAAGCACACAAAATATTACGCTTCAACTTCGATCTATGCACTTGTTAATAAAAATAACACTAGAAAACACACTAGTAACACAGAAAATAATTCAGATCACTATCCAAAGCACATAGAATTAGCACAAAATAATTCAAATGTAGCAGATACACAAAAAGCATTCCACGACACCAAAATCCAGAATGATGCACCAGAAATCACGAACTTATCGAATTTCGAGACCGAAAAAGCGGATGAACATTTATCCACGAACTCGAAAAGTGAAAAAGTATATTTCTGTCCATGTGAAATCTTGATTTTGTGACGAATTTTTTGAACGAAAACGGTACAGACACGATTTCATGGTCAACTGTAAGTAACGACGCGACGCAACTAAAAGGATACTACGTGGAACAGTTTCAATGTCATTGCCAAAAACTTTGCTGAATAATCAGTTTACGGCATGGAAGCTACGCAGAGTTGCTAACTGTACGAATAGGAATGATACCAACAGTGAGTGATTTTTATATTTTCAAATTTGTAATTGTGTTTTAAATTCAGACAACGAGATGGGACGTTGTTACCGAATATATTAGTGTATCATTAGGAAGTGAAGAGTGTATAATAAAGTATTTATGTGTTCATTAATACATCAGTGGTGAAGACACTGACATTTGTGATATAAGTGCAGTGGTAACAAACACTGAGTTGAACTTTGCTACCAAATGCAATGGAAAATTACGAGAACAAGAGAATAAAAAGTATATATATGTGCGTTTCAGAGCGCAGGAAGTAACATATAGTTACATATAGTTTCATGTATAATACAATGGATGGCAGGAGCCGATACTTTTTATAAAGACTCTCGTCAAGATTTTTTTTTAAAAAAAGAATGAATGTAAATAAATAAATGATGTTTGACAGATTTTCTATGTATGATAAATGGTTAATTTAACATGCATATATATATAGGTGATGGACAAATATATTCGATTATTTTGTTTGTATGTTATACCAAATATTTTGTCAATTTCTATACAGAAATTTATTCGTGAACGCAGTTCCCTCGTTTTGAAGGGGGGGATGTAGAGATATATGGTTTTGGGACATATTATTTTGGAGATAGAAAATCTCAGTTATTAAATGTTGTATCCAAGTATAGTAATGAAATGTTGTCATGTAGTATAAACACGTGTTTGTGTTTATTTGTTGACGTATGTCAATAATTTGTAAATGCGTTGGATGTAATTGTTGTGTTATGGCTAGACGCTAAGTCGTCAGTTTGTATGTTTATTGTGATTTGCAATGTTATGGTTAAAAGAATTGAAATGTCATCAATGTGAAACTCTGTACGTAACAGTGACACACTTTGACTGTGGCATAACCGTCAGACTTGCAGAAAATTGTTGGTCTGAGAATTTGATCACGATGTAATTCGGGTGAAACCAATGTTTTACCAATAGCTGAGATAAACAGAAAGTCAACAACGAGAATTCCAGAATGTCTGGAAACGGAGAATAAAAACCTCTGGTCCGAGAGGATTAGGATCAGAAGTGAAGGATCGACAGAGAGAACCACTTGTAAGCTCATCGCAGTTAATTAGTCAACTGCGAATCCAATCCAGGAGTAGATCTAGGAAGATCTATCATTATCTAGTACAACCATTAACTTGGATTATGGTTGGGTTATAGTCGGACTCTACTATTCGCCGACTATTCGCAGCACGAGCCATTCATTGTTATAGAACTTCAACATCCAGTCCAGGCAATCATCTATCAGCAAGGTATGTGTATCTCAGCTATGTTCGAGTTATTCGTGACTGAATTCTTAAATGTTAACGATATGTGATCTGACGCGATTATACACAGTCTACACTACCAACATTCACACTTGATATTTCGTATAATACAGATAGTTAAATGAAAGTTAAATTTGTGTGGTTTTTCTCTGCTCCCGTTTCGAACCTACTCATTTCAGATGGTGAGTAGTAGCGATCTCCAAACGTCAAACATAAATTCATCCCCATGCAAATTAGGCACGACGGTTGGAGGTTGTTACTATATAACATCCTATAGTCTGGATTAAGGCTCAACTAGGCCTACTGTACATACCAAAAGTAATTTCATTTGACTTTGCATATTGGCCGTGATGGTCAGGCACACATAGTTACGTTCAATTTTTTATATAATAATTTATATATTACAGTGATTCAAAAATGTATTTTTTCCAGTAGTTAGCTCCTCTAAAAACTCACAGGCCTCGAAAGCCAAATAATAGTATAAGTCATATTGCTATTATTACAATTACAAATATCAATATCCAAAAGTGCCTGAAGTTCTTTTTTCACTTAGATATACTCACCTCAGGTAAGTAGATAGAAACAAATGGAAAATGAAGGGAAATGGAGGTCTTGAAAATAAAACGCAGACAAATTTACCAGTTTTCAGAAGATACTGTCTACAATGCAGTGAGCAGAGAGGGTCGGCAGGTCAGAGTCAGTCGGTGGATCGCAGTGGGTCACATGCTGTTGACCCACGACCCACTGATCCACTCAGAAAACTTGACCCACTAGACCCACTCTATCTCTGCAAACTAGTTCTGCAACATGTCCAGGTATCGCTGGTGATTCATAACACCATCGAAAAGAAGAACCCAAACTTGCGTCTTCTATTCACGCCCGCCTATATCATCACATAATCTGAAACAATGGAAAACCTTACATTAGCATTTATAAAGGGGTAACGGGAAAACTTACGTTAGCATTTACCAAGGGACAAGGGGACTTTGAGGCCATCTTGTAGTTTTGACCTCAGAAAAGCAATATCGATGCTAATGTCAGTCGATAGTGATAAATATATGACCTAGCTTTCGTCGACACTCACCGAAATACCCACATACAAGTGGGTTTTCGATTCTACGAAATATATGACGTCAGGTGAGTGATGTATATGAATACTTTCTATGTACTTTTTTTTGACAAATGTGAGAAATTTACTCACATAGTTTTATTTAAATGAGGATTTAAAAGTTTATGTGTATAGCGTTACTTGTCGATACCAAATTAATCTTTCGTTAATTGCGAGAACTTAAAATCGGGTTTATACTGTATTATTATTATTATTATTATTATTATTATTATTATTATTATTATTATTATTATTATTATTATTATTATTATTATTATTATTATTATTATTATTATTATTACCAATGTAATTTTCTCCATTTCTACCCGCATTTTTATTTCTTATCACTCTTCATTACGTGTTTTGGCATCCATACTTCTTCCTCTTGAACACAAAATTACAACAAATCCTTTCTCTTAACCATGCTCAGTGAAGTAGAGTCCCGAGAGATTTTATTTATTTATTTATTTTAATCTCTCTGGGTCAATCAACCTCTTGATAAAGTAGAAAGAAAACAGAATAATACGTATCCAAGTTTCTGTAATTCTAGCAGGGTTGCCAGAAAACAAAATCATTTTATTGTCCAACATCGTTATTGTGTACTTCATTTAATTTTACGTTCAAAGGTTATTCTGTTTAGGCTAAAGAAGTTGTTGAACACAAACGTCACTATAATGAAAACAATATGGCGAGGCGAAAGACTAATTGATTGGTTTGAATTTAAATGTCGTTTTCAGTACCTACAGTGAGCAAAATAAGTATTCGTCCGACAAGAACTGAAATGTTTGTACGCATATAATTTGCATTCAACTCAATAGTAAAAGGAAGAACGAAATACAGATATTTCATTACACTACATTTATATATACCAAACATAGAAATAAAGTTATTTCATATTCAACGCATACGAAGACGTACAAACAAAATGAACTGAACAAAAAAGTATTCGTCTATTAACAAATACTATTCATCTGCAATAGCTTGGGTCGTTGTGCTCCACTTTTTAATACTTTGTGGGTTCTCCTTTTCGCCGTATGACCTCCTGCAACCTCCTTGGCATTGATCTAACTAGATTTTCTGTTGTTACGCAGGTAATTTTCCTCCATTTCGACAACAATGCGTTTTAAAGATCAGTCTCATTTGAAATATGGTGTTTTCGTATGTTTGTTTCCAGAAGGTGCCATAGCTGCTCAATTAGATTTATATCCGTTGATTGTGGAAGGGTTTCCATCAACTTCGGAGTATTGTATAAGAGCCACAGCTTTGTATTCAGCGCAGTGTGTTTCGGGTCGTTATCTTGGATGAATATGTAATCCCCTACTAGGTCCATTTGCCCGTGAGAAGATGTGTATTCAGGATGTTCATATATGCTGTGTGATCCATTATTTTCAGAATGAAACAATCTTCCAACCCCGTACGCACTCATGCACCCCCACACAAATACTGAGTCGCCCCTATACTTCACTGTAGCTGTAATATTATTTTCCTCAAGTTCACAATTCTTCTTCCTTTATAAAAGAACTCGTCCATCTGATTGAAACAAAAGAAATGTGCCTTCATCAGTGAAAAAAAAAAACTTATCCAGAAGTCGAATATGTCGTTTCTTTGTGATGTTGCATACTCCTGGCCCTTTTTTGTGTTGGCTTTTCTGATATATGGATTTCTGTGGGCTATTCGGGCTCCATATCCAGCTTCATAGAGGACGTTTCTCATGGTTTGGACTGATACTTTCTCTGGAGACTCCTGTTCGAGCTCCGCAGCTATGAGTGATGCACTCACTTCGAATTCTTCTTAACTTTACGTACGATGAGACGTCTATTTTGCTGCGTTAGTTGTGATGAACGCCCAAATCTCAATAGATTCTTATATGTTTTTGTCTTTTTAAACTTATATATGAAGCCTTTAATGGTGGCAATAGGCTGACCAATCATAGGGGGTCTATCACTGATCTAACTAAAGGGTTTACCCTTACCAAACAATCGTATCATCATTCGTCTTCCTTTTTCACTTGTTTCTTTTGATTTCCGGCCCATCTTCATCTTCCCTTGGTTGCTTTCTATTCGTTGTTGACTCCAATAGCAGCACACACCGCACACACACACTCTTTGACTACAGTTCACCAATTGACACAAGCGTCTGCAGCTATAGTACCCAAAGACACGCTTTACGAAGAGTGTTTTGCTTCAGTTATAGATATAAGACGAATACTTTTTTGGCAATAAGTGTGACGTCTCTATTCTTTATTGTAGCCTGTATAAAAGGAAAGATAAAGTTTCCTTTGTTTCTTCCTTTATTTCATGCTGGGAGATATAGACGAACCTATGAGCGTATTATTGTGTGATAGTCTTCTTTCCTTTAATATATGAGACGATTTATATTGTGTGCGCTTTGAGACGAATACTTTTTTTGCTCACTGTAGGCTATAAGAGATAGAGCTACTGATTAAAGAGAAAACCGAAACACTACAGAAAGTTACATGAGACACAAACCGCACTGATCAAGGATTTCGAGATTGTGTGTATACAAAGAGCGTTTAACAATTGTCCAGAGAGGGACAGGAAAAGGGACTCGATCCACGGTTACTCTGTTTGGGATAGCAAAATGAAACTCATATAAAGCCTAATGAACACATTCAGTGGTGGCGTGAGTATTCTTCGTAATCGAAATAATGAAATGAAATTTTTAAGTTCTATGTCCCACGCTTATGCCGGTTAGGTTAAAGGAGACGGTGACGACGAGAAATGAAGGAAATGGTGGAATGAAGAAAGTGGAAGAACCCCGAGAAAACCCACGAGCACGGTGTTTGTCCACCACAAAATCCACACGGCGCGATTTGGGATCGAACCAGAGACCCCAAGCACCAGAGGTAAACGCTCTACCACTGAGCCACCACGACCTCCTAGAAAAAAAATATTTTTAGAATTATGTAAGTTCAAATGTGGTTCTTACTTCAGTTTTGAAACTCCCTCAGGGTTAAATGAACCGTCGGAGTAGAAAATCTGAGTTTGATTTCTGGTTATGTTTTCAGTTTCACTTAAGGGTCTTCACTACAGCGAAATTAAACTACCGTTAATTTTAGATTTTTTTCTGTAATATCTTAAAAACAAATAAAAACGTTCTAAAAACAAAAACGTAGTGCACTAGACAATATTATTTTGCATGTGATACCGTTATCACAACTCATCTATCTGCTTTCGATTTGCAACTGTTGATAGATTTATAATTTTTTGCGGGCTCTGTAAATAGCGGAATACCAAAAGTAAATAGGCGAATTGTGGTAAAGGTATCAAATGCAAAATCGTATTGTCTAGTTCACTATGTTTCTACTTTTCGAATGTTTTTATTTGTTTTGAAGATATTACAGAAAAGCTCTAAAATTAGCGGTAGTTAATTTCGCTATAGTGAAGACCCTCAGGCACGTAGCCAAGGGGTGGGTCCGGGGGGTCCGGACCCCTCCTTTAGCCGGAAATGAAAAAAAAATATTAAGGAAGGATGAAACAAAAAGAAAAAAGAAAAAGAATAACCAGCATCAAAAATAAAAGGCCACAGCACGCGTTTGGTTACTCTTTCTTATGAAGAACTATGTGTGAAGGAAACGGGAGATTCAAGTTAAAAATGTATATTATTGTAATGGAGCATTTCGAATTCCATTTGGTTCCATGCTAATCCTATGGACTACAAATGACGATCGATAAACTGGTTCGATCAAATGGATGGCAACATAGATTCCAGTTATACTTGTTGAAGAAATTTTCAATTTCTCGGCATCACTAATCCATTTTATAGGATGTGTTTACTGCCGAAAGAGATCTCGTTGCCATCCTTGACGACATTAAATGAAGATGAAAAAAAGAAGAAAGAAGACAAGAACTGAGTTCGAATGACCTCGGAAAATGGTATATATTTCAAAACGTTTTTCATATTCTTTTACTCGAGATTTCTTCATAGTTTGTTATTAAAATACTTACTGACATATCCTCATTTTAGTGTCCTAACAAACCAATATAGGTATATTGCCAGTAAATAGTTTAGATTGATCGAGCCCCTGGTGTGTAACCACAGTACTTCATGTCACGCCCCCCTCCCCCCTATTACGAAATACTGACTAAACGGACCAACATAAGTTACCAGTAAAATAGTTTAGTATGATCGAGCCCGTGGTGTGATAACGACAGTATTTCCTCACGGACCCCCTCCCTATTACGAAATCCTGGCTACGTGCCTAAGACCCTTAAAGATGTAACTCCATATCTTGTATAGCTTTGATGCATATGTGGTGGATATGTGCGCATAGTAGCAACAAATCAATAGCTTCATTTATAACAACGAAACCAATTGTAGATACAGATACCATTGATAAAAGTTAAACAAATAAAGATAATCAAGTTGGAGGAAAAAAAGAGAGGAAACTAAAAAAAAAATAATAAAAAAAAGCATTTGCACTTACCTGGAGACGTGATATCAGTGCAAAGCAAATACGTAGATTCCCATGAACAGGGTCAAACTTATTGACGATGTCTTCTCCATGCAGAGTTTTGGTGGTGTTTCGTTCAACAGATAGGACGGCGAAGTTACTAAGACTCTGATGACCAATTCTATTACGAAAATAAGCTTTTAAGGGACGCATACCAAATAATAATAATAAAAAAAAAAATCGTTCACAAGCTGTGTTTCAAGCTAATGTAACGATAGAAAATTTAGTGAGTTTGTGTATCTCGTCAAATGCAAGTTATGCTTGTCATTTCTCATTTTTAACAGTCGCGACGTCATATTTTCCATTTTGTAAGAACACTTTGTAATGTACCATTACAGTTGAAAGTAATGGCAATTTTTTTTACGCACCCTGTACCTAGTAATTTTTATTCAATTTCGGTTTAGTTACACAATTTATTTACTCTCTTTACTTCGAATTAAATATAATGAATCGAAAGGTTTCATTAGTAACCATATTCCCACTGAATAATATATTTTATTTATATTTTGATTAAGTGTAAATCCCATTTTCGGATATATAAGTTGAATAGTTACAAGGTTTACCATTCTGACGTCATACCGAAACATAGTTCCGTCATTGGATATAAAATTTTCTTAATTTCAGACCAATGTAGAATTTAGTCAGGTACCTAATCTTTCCCTCACCCCCTCTCACTAGTCCATAGTCACTTTCAGATCCGGTTATATCTGGATTTGCCAAATTTCTATTTGCTTTGTAATTTCCGCGGCTAAAGTTTTCGTTCTGATTGGAGGAATTCTCCTACCTCTGGCTTTTTCGGCGCAATGTTATTAGAATAATCGAAGACACGTCACGAAGCACTATCTGTGGAAGTGATCACCATATTTTGACTTCATTAGGACTGAAATTCAAACGAACTTAAGGTAATATCCAGTTAATTTCATTGATAAACGTCGTGTGATCATATAGGAGCCAGAAACACATATTTTTGTTCAAAGAACTGTAAAATCAGGGGAAAATATCTGACTTCCGGATTTCTGTTTTCTAGGAAGCCATGTTTGCTGCCCAGCTAGAATATACAGAGTGAAATAGTGACTTTACTTTCCTTTTCTTTCAAACCATATATTCAGTTAGGGATTAGGGAAATTACGACCTGTTTAGTGCATGTTGTTCGTGTATACAGTAAATGTGATTTTTTATTATTTATTTAGTAATTGCATGTACGTAGTAGGTTTGATAGTTGTGATGTAAATAATCATAATGGCAGCTTAAGTTAGCTTAAAAGGGCTCCTATCCCCTTTTCCAAATTGAACCAGTTCTAGCGGGGGGATGGGTTAGTTATTGTTTGTTTTAGGGCCTTTTCCCCTCGCAGGGGAAGGGTCCCTCCATAAATCTCGTTAAAGTGCCCCCAGGGCCTCAATCTTTAGTAATCATTATGTAAACAATTGGTCAGGTCAATTGGACCTAGGGTTACCTTTCTCATTTTGCCCCCCTTTAAGTTTAATAGAGCCGACTGTATATACCGACGAGGGAGTAATGTATTTTAAATCTAATATGTTAGGTTACTTTCTTCAACATGCATGTAATTAAATGGTGCATGTTTGGTTTAGTTAGTTGTCTTTATGTATAGTACTAACAGTGGTGTATGTAGTTAGTAGTTTTGTGTGAGTGTGTGAATTTTCGGTTAGGACAGTGTATAAATATGCGTTAATTTAGTACCATTTGTCTAACTCGAAGTATACTAAACCGGAGTAAATATTAAATTTCTGATTAATGAGTACAAGTATATATTTCAGTACACGGTAAATTATGCCTCCACTACAGCGCCATTGCGTCCGGTTTCGCTAATCAATTGTTTGTTGACATTACGACATCGCATGACTTAGTGATCTAGATTGTTTGATTTTGGCCATTTATTTCTAAATTACATCCCGTGGACATGGTTTTCGGTTCAGATGAGTATACATTCATATAAGATAGCATGAGATCTTACTGTACTGAAAATTTCAGCTTGCTAGGTCCAGTAGTAATTGAAATATCTACTGAAATAAAGAATACCTATTTTCTTAATAGAAGTAAAGCCCATATGCTGTTACTGTTTGTTTCAAAATGTAGTATTAAATTCTCTTTTCCCGTGGCTGTAGAAAATTCCATTGTTGCTTTAGTTTTATCAGCATATCAGAAATAAAATCATCGTTGACAATTTAACTTTCAGTGAATACACGTATGATTTTTTTAAACCTGCGAAGTAAATACAATTTGGGTGCTTCGAAACAAAGAGTACGTGGTTCGATGAATGTTATCGTGTAGTAGTTTGAGCGTGATAGATTGTGATAGTTATATATATTTATTACTGTGTAATGTAAATATGTGTATGGCCTGCGTGTAAAATGTATGAAATAGGGTGTCTGTAAAATATTACTTCGCGCGAAAATTAGTAGATAATGAATGAATGTAATGATATATTAATAATATGATATAAAATATGAATGAGATGATGACACCTATATTTAAATGGATAGGCCTAGTGTATGTTATGTAGTGAAAATATGAATATGTTTACAAAAAAAAATCTCTCGCGTTTTGACTTCTTCAGTACATTCATCCAACCGAGTTTGCTACTTGGATAGTAAATTGTAGTTGGGAATTGTGTGTTACTTCGCATTTATGTACCTCATATTAACAGCCCCGGATCTTAAAACTTTCAATAGATAGGGTAGCATCATGTGGGAATTACTTCTAAAGGTTGACAGAAATGATAATTAAGAAAACCAACTGCTATTTCCTGTGATCATCGAAAAGTACAGGTTTCGGTCATTTGTACCTTTAACATTCATTGCCTCTCCGAGATTTTTTTTTTCGTTGCTTACCTTATTTATTTATTGTGCAGTGTTCATATAACTCAGTTCGGACTATCCGATTAAATCAACTGCTACTAAATTAATATTCATGTCATTAGCGTACCCGGACGTCGACCCCTAGTCCCCTTAAGTATTTTCATGTCTTTTCTTAGTTTAATTAGATGAGGGAAATTAACGACGTCCCAGACTGTGGCATGTCTGCGCAGGGTAGCCATCGGTGATGTTTGGTTATTGAAATCACTGATCCAAAATTCAGTTTATTTTTAATTTTTTTTTATTTTGGCAAACTCTAATTAGGGATATCTTAGCTATTACTCTAATTTTATTACTATTCTGGAATCTTCTAGTTTCCAAGAGGTCGGATGATTTTTTTTCTTTTGAAATTCTAAATCAACGCCGTCTCTAACCTTCCGGAGGATTTTCGGGACCCTGCTGGTTTGGGCCGGATACGGGCATCGGATTTCATTCTTACAACCAAACTCTTGTGGGATTGGGATCTGATGGACACAGAACTTGCATCCTTGGCAGCAGGGCGCTCCTTGAGTCTACGTATTTGAGTAGACCACCCTTTTGGCATGTTAAGAATATTTTGGCTATGGATTTTGTTGAGAGCGAAATTCGACTTTTATCTTTGTAGCGTTAGTTATTTCTCACTTAAGTCTTTGGCGCCCCTATTCTTCGTCTTCCTTCTTCTCTATCTCTCTCTCTGTCTTCATTACCTCTAGAGTTATTTTTTTTAATTTTTCAACCTCCCCCCCCGGTTTCTGAAACTCATGAAAACGTACAATATTCATATCACTTATTTCGATCGTATGTACTAACTGAGACATCGAGGGATGCAATTCGTGGAGGTATTGCAGCACAACTCAGGACCATTTTCGCGATATTTAATCCACCACGAGAGAAACTGACGAGAAGGTACACTATGCTTTCAGATTCCTAGAAACATTTGTTATTCATTGATCGTACAAATTATACCCATTGACGACTGATTTCTGGTTTTATTTCTATTGATTGGTCATATAGTGTGTATGTATTAGTAGTCTGGGCCCACTAGTTTCGAATAACATTGATTTTTTTTCTGTATATACATCTATATATGTACTTACATAGTTTTAAAAGTTACGTGCCTGCTCTATTTGTTGTATTTCCACCTCTTATGTCAACTTATTAAATAATACCAACTATTTTTTTTTATATACGCGGATCTTTAGTAAATTGAGAATGATTATTGATTATCGGGTTTACATATAAAGTACAATGTTGCAACCTTATGAGGAAAAAAAGTGAATTTTGATAGTCAGGGTTTTTGTTTTGTTTTTGAGCCAATAAAATATGAATACTTATCGAATATAAAAAGGTTATGTAGATATTAAATGTCGACGAAATACTACGATGGATATTAAAGTGAAATTTATTATATTGAGTAATATGAATATATATATATGCGAGTATGTATGTAAAGGGCTCGGTATTTACCCTGGTTTTGTTAGGTTGCCATAGATTTTTGACACCCGACATTTACCAACTATTTGTGATATATAGTATTACCGCGTAAATTGTAATAAATGACATTTTGTTGAGTTGTTATTGATGTTTGTAACTATTAAAGTTGAATATCATGTTAAATACTGCATGTAAATAAAACAAGTAGCAGGTCGTAAGATAAGTAAAAATAACCCTAATCCTTATCCACATTTATTTTGCGAGATCATAGTGAAATTAGTAAGCTACGAAACAGTGTGCCCCACCAACGAATCTTTTATCAGTAAACTATGAAACAAATCCTTCCCCTACGATCGGAAACCTAACTATTCAGTGACTAGAATCTTTGACTACACGATCTATACTAGAAAAAAAAAGTGATCTTAAATTCAACGAACTGAAATTAGGTTAATAATTTAGTAGTGTGAATACAGGAATATGGAAATATGTTCCCAATGTCTGTGACTGGATTCGATAATTTTTCTTTAATCTTGATAAACTTTGAAATTTTATATCAAGTGCGTCAAGTGACGAAATGAGAAATATAAATATATATGTGATATGAAGCAACTATTTGTCTATAGTTAAAACAAAAACGATTAAATACTCTCATGGACACAAATCACAGTGCGTAAAGAGAGTTAAAAAAAAGGAGTTATTATCGACGTGAGAACAAAGACTCATAAAATTGTCGAAATGTCTCCTCTTGGGACAGAGACTCAATAAAATGCTACTAAAGTGTTTTTTTTTAAAGAATGATTAACCAATTATATTTTTTTTTCTTTTTTTCCGCAATGATATGTATTCATTGCACTGAATCTTAAATATATTGACCTTTGAATTTTTTTTCTTTATTTTTGTCTTTCGTGTTTTGTCGAATTTTTTTTATGTAATCCAACTTTTAATATATCTAGAAAGAGAAATGTGTTATTTGATCTTGTTGAAAGTAGCAGATTTCTGTGCATGCTTATGAAACATTCTTTTCATGTATTAAATTTTTCCTGTTATGTCAAACTAAGTTTTCTTTTATTGAAATGTAATAAATGTAGTTAGGTTAGTTTAATTCAACTAAATACAACCCGAAGTATACATTGTCCTGTATGAATGTGTGTGTGAGTGAAATGTAGGTTTAGTATTAAGTGCACCAATTATTTTGACATATATGTGTGACTTATTATAATTAATGGTAGTTGGCAATTAAAGTCATTGAATGTCAATACTAACTTAATTTAAGTTGGCTCTATGAAGGAAGTAAAAAGGACCGAAGTAGCCTGAACGAATGATCATCATGGGAGAACTGTGAAAGTCAAAATCTTCGACAAATATGTGATACTCTGATTTTTTTTTCTCTGTGGTCGATTCTAACATGCCATCAACTTCGTCGTTCATTTTTTAAATATTGGATATTAGTCTAGAACTTCTGGAAATATTGAATAAACGGTTAAATTAAACTTTCTCATATATCTCAGAGCTAGATTGGGATAATACGGTAGTTGGGGTCAAATGGATCTAGGTCGGGGATGTATGGGTTAACATGTGTCTACCTTTGATCACCTTAATACCAAATATTCACCCAATAGCTATTGGAAATGATCCCAATTCGATAATTATTCACTTTCCCCTTACCATATTTCTCAATATATCCAGTAACAGTTTCCTCTTTATCACCTTCTTACTTTACCTCTTTTCTCTTCTATCTTCCTTTTCCTTTCTTCATCTTCTTCTTCTATTTTTAAATAAAACTGAAAAGGGGGTCGTGACTGGGAATTCTATATGTAATAAACACGGTCATGTATTTATTTATTTTATTTTATTTTCTTTAGAAGTCCGATAAAAAGTTTTCTCGTTTCGATCGAACCTAGTATGTTCGAAATTAAGAAATGGATATTATATTCCAATATAATTAGACATAAGCTGATAGCTTCATGAACATCCCCACCAGGGGTGAAGGGTTCCCACTCACGACTTATTCCGTGCATCACATTTGTTGCAGATTCTTTCTTCCCTCAATCAGTTTTAGATTGACGAGCCGTGACGGGATTCGTTGTTATGGAAACGGTGTTTCTATGGCAACGGCCCCTTTTTTTTCAGTTTTAGAGTGGCGACCGTGACAGGATTGTTGCCATGGTAACGCATGTTTGCTGTGGTAACGGATCTGAAAATGCTTATTGAATAATACAAGTTATCATGCCAATCAGTTTGAATTGGTGAACCGCGACAAGAATGGTTTGTCATGGCAACGTTTGTTCCCATGGCAACAGATCTCAGTTTAAATGGCGACCGATAGATCTGAATTTTTTTAAGAATGTCAAAGAGTGAGGTTGAAGGCATGTTGAATTGATTACAACATTGAAATTAATAAGAGAAATTTTATAGTCAAATGAAACAAGTAGAGTCGTTGGCTACTTTGTCATTTTTGCTTCCTTTTCTAAGGGGGAAAAAGAGAAGGAGTGTCAAAATTTTTTCTAAAATAGAACTAAACGCTAGAAGGGTTTCAAGGAAGGAAAGAGAATGGGAGTCCTTTAATTTATGAATAATACTTGTCTTGATAGCGAATAAGTATTTTATAGTATATGTGTATTTTTGATATATATCTTGTCTTTTGTAAAGTGTATAGTGTGTCAAAGCTATGGCAACAAAGAAAAAAGTTGTTTTGTCACAGGACGAATGTGAAGTCACGTGCACTCAATGCACGTTAGATGAAAAAGAGAAAAGATCTCGCGCCCCGCGGAGATTAATAAGATGCACCGGTTGTGGACTAAAATGGATCCACTTTGCTTGCACCAATTTGGATGATACTGCTGAAAATGCAGAAAAAGTTCAAACCGGCGAAATAATAAAATATTGTGAGGATTGTGAAAAGGACCGAGGCCAAATATCTCCAGCGGAGATATCTGACCTCGATGATGAGGAAAAGAATGGAAATCACAGTGATTCTCGGGATCAGACGGCAAACCCGAAGGAAGGAATGTCATCTGGAGGGTCTGACACGTCTGCATTAATTCGCCAAATGATGCAAATGATGAACAACAAATTTGATGAATTGAAACAGAACGGTGCAGATATGAGGCGTGAGATAAATGAGATAAACGAGAAGTTAGATCAAAATAGTGCAGATCTGAGGCGTGAGAATGCAGAAATGAGACGTGAAATAAATGAAAAGTTTGATACCTCCAAACGAGAGACCGATGCTCGATTCGAGGTACTAAACAATAAATTTGACCAGATCTGTTTAGACTTTGCTTCTTCGATTAGCAAATTGAAAGAGCAAACGTCTACTGAACTAGAGCAGGTTAGATATCAGGCCCAACATTCTATCGAGCAGCTCAGAGACGAAACAAATGAAAAATTAAATGAAATAGATGTAAGGTTTGAGAGCACAAACAAAAGATTTTGTAACATCGAACAAAAGGTTGAACAGCAGCAGGCTGAAATAAGTAAATTAAATGTTGTAATATCCAACCTATCAATAGAAACTAAACTAGAGTCGGTTGATCAAAGAATTAGTCAAATTCAAACCGAAGTAGACAGTCTTAAGGAGAATATTACTAAATTGGAAATCGTCAAGTCTGATATCTCCTATCCTTTTCCTGATGGCGATTCTCCAGGGAAAATTTTCCCAGAAACAAGTAACGTCCTCCCGGGAAAGAGTCAAGTGTTGCCTGATGCACGGGACACAGCAATGTATTGTCCCCCGCATCAGCCAACCTCGAAATCATGGTTGAGTAATTTCGATGTACCGATGCAGTCGAGTGTTGTGACTACAACAGTCACTAGCGTAAATGCTCACTCTACCTTTGGAATGGTACAATCTTACAGCGTGCTGCCAGGAGGGGAAAGGAGATGTGCCGGACCGTCGGTTACTGCCGTGGTGGGTCCTAAGTTCGAACCTCACATGGTCAACACTAATTATAAAACCTCTCTTGGTCATATGGGAGCGTTCAGTTCGGTGACCACTCCGTCGGTGGCAAATCCGGTGACAACCCCAACCGCTCAGGATAACGCGTTGATTCCAATAGATTCTTTTCCTGCCCCGTATAGTATGAGCTCTAAAGTTTCCCTCCGGGATATTGAACGTTTTCCCACTTTCGATGGGAACATTGCTAACGGGTTACCTCGAGTTTTCCTGCGAAGATTGCAGCAATATCTAGATATGTACAAACTTACTGATGGGGAACGCCTACAAATAGTCGAAAAATGTTTGATCGCCGCTTCGGGCGCATGGTTTGCCTCGGTTAAATACCAAATCCGGACGTTCAGTGATTTTTTGATTCTTTTCAAAGAAGAGTATTGTAATGAGCACATCGAGCGGCTCCAAAAGAGAAACTTACAATCACTCCGGTATGATCGCTCCAAGTATGGGTCCCTTTTGGACTATGCTTGGAAAATCATTGAACTATATTATCAGATAGCTGAACATCCCTCTCAGGCCGAACTGGTAGATATTATAGTTAACGCTCTTCCACCCGATGAGTCCCGGGCCATAGCGTCCCACTTGTGCCAAACGGTGCGAGAAGTCACCTCACGTTTAGCTGCCTTGTGCGGCAAGGAAGTTGGTGGTCCACCAAAACGATACTTCGCCCGACAGGCAAAGATTCTAAAACCGACGAAGACGAAGGTAACGGCAAGTTGCCAGACAGATTTCCTGAGTTATACCCAAGCTGGATCTCGTTATCCTAGTGGGTATGGCTCAGAAAACAACACTAATGGCCGGCGACTATTCAGGAATCGGCCCATGTTCAACAATCGCCGGAGTTATCGTCCCTATGACCGTACCAACATGGAATCGAACCCGGATAGGGGCGATAACACCAGGAGGAATTTTAACAGGACGTACGGAAGAAGGGAGAACGGTAATAGTCAGGGCAATAATAATAACAATAATAGTAACAATAATGTAAATCGACCCCAGAATTCAGTCCCTTCGCAAGTGCGTGGTAACGGTGAGCCTAGAACAATATTAAATGGGAGTGATCGTCGGGAAACTGCATCCTAATGTCATTTGATATGCTACTCGGCGAGTGAAGCCTCACGAGTTGTCTCTGTTGATGTCACAGTTAGAACTTCTGTCCGCTCTATTGCTATATGAACACTACTGAAAAAAAAGAAAGTATCGGAACTCACAATTTTCGAAATTTAAAGATTTTCAATTGTACAGAAGATAAACGTAGTGAATTACTCGCGCAATACCCCAAGTAGATATAATATACTGTCCTAATGTGACTGGTAACGTTTGAATGGGATGAATGAGTGTGTTAATTTAACAAGCATCAGTAGTTAGTATTCCCAATTAGCAAAATTTTGTTATTCTAACAAAATTTTGTTAATGGGCCGGGGAAAACTGTAATGTACCATTACAGTTGAAAGTAATGGCAATTTTTTTTACGCACCCTGTACCTAGTAATTTTTATTCAATTTCGGTTTAGTTACACAATTTATTTACTCTCTTTACTTCGAATTAAATATAATGAATCGAAAGGTTTCATTAGTAACCATATTCCCACTGAATAATATATTTTATTTATATTTTGATTAAGTGTAAATCCCATTTTCGGATATATAAGTTGAATAGTTACAAGGTTTACCATTCTGACGTCATACCGAAACATAGTTCCGTCATTGGATATAAAATTTTCTTAATTTCAGACCAATGTAGAATTTAGTCAGGTACCTAATCTTTCCCTCACCCCCTCTCACTAGTCCATAGTCACTTTCAGATCCGGTTATATCTGGATTTGCCAAATTTCTATTTGCTTTGTAATTTCCGCGGCTAAAGTTTTCGTTCTGATTGGAGGAATTCTCCTACCTCTGGCTTTTTCGGCGCAATGTTATCAGAATAATCGAAGACACGTCACGAAGCACTATCTGTGGAAGTGATCACCATATTTTGACTTCATTAGGACTGAAATTCAAACGAACTTAAGGTAATATCCAGTTAATTTCATTGATAAACGTCGTGTGATCATATAGGAGCCAGAAACACATATTTTTGTTCAAAGAACTGTAAAATCAGGGGAAAATATCTGACTTCCGGATTTCTGTTTTCTAGGAAGCCATGTTTGCTGCCCAGCTAGAATATACAGAGTGAAATAGTGACTTTACTTTCCTTTTCTTTCAAACCATATATTCAGTTAGGGATTAGGGAAATTACGACCTGTTTAGTGCATGTTGTTCGTGTATACAGTAAATGTGATTTTTTATTATTTATTTAGTAATTGCATGTACGTAGTAGGTTTGATAGTTGTGATGTAAATAATCATAATGGCAGCTTAAGTTAGCTTAAAAGGGCTCCTATCCCCTTTTCCAAATTGAACCAGTTCTAGCGGGGGGATGGGTTAGTTATTGTTTGTTTTAGGGCCTTTTCCCCTCGCAGGGGAAGGGTCCCTCCATAAATCTCGTTAAAGTGCCCCCAGGGCCTCAATCTTTAGTAATCATTATGTAAACAATTGGTCAGGTCAATTGGACCTAGGGTTACCTTTCTCATTTTGCCCCCCTTTAAGTTTAATAGAGCCGACTGTATATACCGACGAGGGAGTAATGTATTTTAAATCTAATATGTTAGGTTACTTTCTTCAACATGCATGTAATTAAATGGTGCATGTTTGGTTTAGTTAGTTGTCTTTATGTATAGTACTAACAGTGGTGTATGTAGTTAGTAGTTTTGTGTGAGTGTGTGAATTTTCGGTTAGGACAGTGTATAAATATGCGTTAATTTAGTACCATTTGTCTAACTCGAAGTATACTAAACCGGAGTAAATATTAAATTTCTGATTAATGAGTACAAGTATATATTTCAGTACACGGTAAATTATGCCTCCACTACAGCGCCATTGCGTCCGGTTTCGCTAATCAATTGTTTGTTGACATTACGACATCGCATGACTTAGTGATCTAGATTGTTTGATTTTGGCCATTTATTTCTAAATTACATCCCGTGGACATGGTTTTCGGTTCAGATGAGTATACATTCATATAAGATAGCATGAGATCTTACTGTACTGAAAATTTCAGCTTGCTAGGTCCAGTAGTAATTGAAATATCTACTGAAATAAAGAATACCTATTTTCTTAATAGAAGTAAAGCCCATATGCTGTTACTGTTTGTTTCAAAATGTAGTATTAAATTCTCTTTTCCCGTGGCTGTAGAAAATTCCATTGTTGCTTTAGTTTTATCAGCATATCAGAAATAAAATCATCGTTGACAATTTAACTTTCAGTGAATACACGTATGATTTTTTTAAACCTGCGAAGTAAATACAATTTGGGTGCTTCGAAACAAAGAGTACGTGGTTCGATGAATGTTATCGTGTAGTAGTTTGAGCGTGATAGATTGTGATAGTTATATATATTTATTACTGTGTAATGTAAATATGTGTATGGCCTGCGTGTAAAATGTATGAAATAGGGTGTCTGTAAAATATTACTTCGCGCGAAAATTAGTAGATAATGAATGAATGTAATGATATATTAATAATATGATATAAAATATGAATGAGATGATGACACCTATATTTAAATGGATAGGCCTAGTGTATGTTATGTAGTGAAAATATGAATATGTTTACAAAAAAAAAATCTCTCGCGTTTTGACTTCTACACCAGTACATTCATCCAACCGAGTTTGCTACTTGGATAGTAAATTGTAGTTGGGAATTGTGTGTTACTTCGCATTTATGTACCTCATATTAACAGCCCCGGATCTTAAAACTTTCAATAGATAGGGTAGCATCATGTGGGAATTACTTCTAAAGGTTGACAGAAATGATAATTAAGAAAACCAACTGCTATTTCCTGTGATCATCGAAAAGTACAGGTTTCGGTCATTTGTACCTTTAACATTCATTGCCTCTCCGAGATTTTTTTTTTCGTTGCTTACCTTATTTATTTATTGTGCAGTGTTCATATAACTCAGTTCGGACTATCCGATTAAATCAACTGCTACTAAATTAATATTCATGTCATTAGCGTACCCGGACGTCGACCCCTAGTCCCCTTAAGTATTTTCATGTCTTTTCTTAGTTTAATTAGATGAGGGAAATTAACGACGTCCCAGACTGTGGCATGTCTGCGCAGGGTAGCCATCGGTGATGTTTGGTTATTGAAATCACCGATCCAAAATTCAGTTTATTTTTAATTTTTTTTTATTTTGGCAAACTAATTAGGGATATCTTAGCTATTACTCTAATTTCATTACTATTCTGGAATCTTCTAGTTTCCAAGAGGTCGGATGATTTTTTTTCTTTTGAAATTCTAAATCAACGCCGTCTCTAACCTTCCGGAGGATTTTCGGGACCCTGCTGGTTTGGGCCGGATACGGGGATCGGATTTCAATCTTACAACCAAACTCTTGTGGGATTGGGATCTGATGGACACAGAACTTGCATCCTTGGCAGCAGGGCGCTCCTTGAGTCTACGTATTTGAGTAGACCACCCTTTTGGCATGTTAAGAATATTTTGGCTATGGATTTTGTTGAGAGCGAAATTCGACTTTTATCTTTGTAGCGTTAGTTATTTCTCACTTAAGTCTTTGGCGCCCCTATTCTTCGTCTTCCTTCTTCTCTATCTCTCTCTCTGTCTTCATTACCTCTAGAGTTATTTTTTTTAATTTTTCAACCTCCCCCCCCCGGTTTCTGAAACTCATGAAAACGTACAATATTCATATCACTTATTTCGATCGTATGTACTAACTGAGACATCGAGGGATGCAATTCGTGGAGGTATTGCAGCACAACTCAGGACCATTTTCGCGATATTTAATCCACCACGAGAGAAACTGACGAGAAGGTACACTATGCTTTCAGATTCCTAGAAACATTTGTTATTCATTGATCGTACAAATTATACCCATTGACGACTGATTTCTGGTTTTATTTCTATTGATTGGTCATATAGTGTGTATGTATTAGTAGTCTGGGCCCACTAGTTTCGAATAACATTGATTTTTTTTTCTGTATATACATCTATATATGTACTTACATAGTTTTAAAAGTTACGTGCCTGCTCTATTTGTTGTATTTCCACCTCTTATGTCAACTTATTAAATAATACCAACTATTTTTTTTTTTATATACGCGGATCTTTAGTAAATTGAGAATGATTATTGATTATCGGGTTTACATATAAAGTACAATGTTGCAACCTTATGAGGAAAAAAGTGAATTTTGATAGTCAGGGTTTTTGTTTTGTTTTTGAGCCAATAAAATATGAATACTTATCGAATATAAAAAGGTTATGTAGATATTAAATGTCGACGAAATACTACGATGGATATTAAAGTGAAATTTATTATATTGAGTAATATGAATATATATATATATGCGAGTATGTATGTAAAGGGCTCGGTATTTACCCTGGTTTTGTTAGGTTGCCATAGATTTTTGACACCCGACATTTACCAACTATTTGTGATATATAGTATTACCGCGTAAATTGTAATAAATGACATTTTGTTGAGTTGTTATTGATGTTTGTAACTATTAAAGTTGAATATCATGTTAAATACTGCATGTAAATAAAACAAGTAGCAGGTCGTAAGATAAGTAAAAATAACCCTAATCCTTATCCACATTTATTTTGCGAGATCATAGTGAAATTAGTAAGCTACGAAACAGTGTGCCCCACCAACGAATCTTTTATCAGTAAACTATGAAACAAATCCTTCCCCTACGATCGGAAACCTAACTATTCAGTGACTAGAATCTTTGACTACACGATCTATACTAGAAAAAAAAAGTGATCTTAAATTCAACGAACTGAAATTAGGTTAATAATTTAGTAGTGTGAATACAGGAATATGGAAATATGTTCCCAATGTCTGTGACTGGATTCGATAATTTTTCTTTAATCTTGATAAACTTTGAAATTTTATATCAAGTGCGTCAAGTGACGAAATGAGAAATATAAATATATATGTGATATGAAGCAACTATTTGTCTATAGTTAAAACAAAAACGATTAAATACTCTCATGGACACAAATCACAGTGCGTAAAGAGAGTTAAAAAAAAAAGGAGTTATTATCGACGTGAGAACAAAGACTCATAAAATTGTCGAAATGTCTCCTCTTGGGACAGAGACTCAATAAAATGCTACTAAAGTGTTTTTTTTTTAAAGAATGATTAACCAATTATATTTTTTTTCTTTCTTTTTCCGCAATGATATGTATTCATTGCACTGAATCTTAAATATATTGACCTTTGAATTTTTTTTCTTTATTTTTGTCTTTCGTGTTTTGTCGAATTTTTTTTATGTAATCCAACTTTTAATATATCTAGAAAGAGAAATGTGTTATTTGATCTTGTTGAAAGTAGCAGATTTCTGTGCATGCTTATGAAACATTCTTTTCATGTATTAAATTTTTCCTGTTATGTCAAACTAAGTTTTCTTTTATTGAAATGTAATAAATGTAGTTAGGTTAGTTTAATTCAACTAAATACAACCCGAAGTATACATTGTCCTGTATGAATGTGTGTGTGAGTGAAATGTAGGTTTAGTATTAAGTGCACCAATTATTTTGACATATATGTGTGACTTATTATAATTAATGGTAGTTGGCAATTAAAGTCATTGAATGTCAATACTAACTTAATTTAAGTTGGCTCTATGAAGGAAGTAAAAAGGACCGAAGTAGCCTGAACGAATGATCATCATGGGAGAACTGTGAAAGTCAAAATCTTCGACAAATATGTGATACTCTGATTTTTTTTTCTCTGTGGTCGATTCTAACATGCCATCAACTTCGTCGTTCATTTTTTAAATATTGGATATTAGTCTAGAACTTCTGGAAATATTGAATAAACGGTTAAATTAAACTTTCTCATATATCTCAGAGCTAGATTGGGATAATACGGTAGTTGGGGTCAAATGGATCTAGGTCGGGGATGTATGGGTTAACATGTGTCTACCTTTGATCACCTTAATACCAAATATTCACCCAATAGCTATTGGAAATGATCCCAATTCGATAATTATTCACTTTCCCTTTACCATATTTCTCAAAATATCCAGTAACAGTTTCCTCTTTATCACCTTCTTACTTTACCTCTTTTCTCTTCTATCTTCCTTTTCCTTTCTTCATCTTCTTCTTCTATTTTTAAATAAAACTGAAAAGGGGGTCGTGACTGGGAATTCTATATGTAATAAACACGGTCATGTATTTATTTATTTTATTTTATTTTCTTTAGAAGTCCGATAAAAAGTTTTCTCGTTTCGATCGAACCTAGTATGTTCGAAATTAAGAAATGGATATTATATTCCAATATAATTAGACATAAGCTGATAGCTTCATGAACATCCCCACCAGGGGTGAAGGGTTCCCACTCACGACTTATTCCGTGCATCACATTTGTTGCAGATTCTTTCTTCCCTCAATCAGTTTTAGATTGACGAGCCGTGACGGGATTCGTTGTTATGGAAACGGTGTTTCTATGGCAACGGCCCCTTTTTTTTCAACTTAAAAAAAAATCATATTTCGGTTCCTAATGGCAGAAACATGATTCTTTTTTTATTCAGATTGTCTTGAAATTATTTACCAACAAAAATATGTGAAAAATAAATGTAATAAACTTTCATACAAAAAAAAAAAAAAACTTCATTAAAACCCATCACGGGGATTTTGAGAAATAAAGGTTTGAAAATTACAAAATGACGTTCTAGTTTTTCCCTCAAGATATTACTTTTAAAATGTCTATAAATTTTCTAACAGCTCTACGAACTTTTCATTTTTTAGGGGGGGAGGGATAACTTCAAGACTCTGAATTTTTAAAAAGAATCATGTTTCTAGCATTAATAGTAACCGAAATTTGATTATTTTTTTTGCTTTAGTGTTGCTGCCTTATAATTTCAGAACTTTAAAATTTATGATGCTTTTAATCTTCACTTATAAATTCAACTGTATTTTCCTTGAAAACTGGGGATGCAACGTAGTGTTGGGCAAATGCAAGACCAAGACCAAGATCGGGGTGGTCTTGGTCTTGGTCTTGGTCTTGCATATCCAGTCTTGGTTTTGGTCTTGGTCTTGGTCTTGCACGCAAGAGTCTTGCAAGTCTTGCATTTAAGAAATCTCAAGCTTTTCATAGGTAAATCTTACTATGGATATAAGGGATAATAAACTCTCCAATGTGCCAATAGTAACGGAAATACAATGCATGTTTCTAAATGTAACATAGTTTACCTTCGTGTAAATATGATGATAGTGTACAACATAGGTGATGACCTTTATTTTTTTAATGGGCGCCCACGCTTCACTACTTATAAGATATGCCTAAATCACAACGTTTCGTAATCTTTCTATATTTTTTAACAGACCTAACACTCCACTGGTTCCCAAACTGGGAAGGCTACCCCTGAGACGCATAAAAGAAAAACAAGGCACAGATTATTGAAATACCATGAATTGCAAAATTATTTTTACACTCTAGAGGCGTCTGATCTTTCTTTTCAACCACGATTAGCTAATGCTTGTATTAAACAACCTTCCAATTAAATATTGAAATTTTGTTTTACTGATTCCAATATGTACTCTATGGAGCAGACACATTGACATCACGCAAAAGCGATGATAAAATTGCGGGCTTTCGAAATATGGGCATGGAGAAAAAAAGGAAAGAATTAGCTGTGTTGAACGTAAAACGAATGAGAAGGTGTTAGAAATATTAGCAGTAGGGGAAAAAAGAAGAATATTAGATATTGTTAAGAGGAGGAAGAGGAACTTATTAGGATATTGGCTGAGGAGGAATTATGAGGGACGTGCTAGAGGATATTCTGTAAGGAAAGAGGGGGAGAGAGCGAAGGAGACTAGTTGAAGGAAGGTATTAAAACAGAAAATTGCTACGTGTAGACGAAGAGACTAGCTGAGGACCGTCGAACCTTCTCAATTGCAGCAAGAAACCTGTCAATAATGGCAGAATAGCTATTATGATGATGATCATACGTTTAGCAATATTGTCCAAAATAAAAATAAAAAGAGAGAAAATTAAAATAATAATTATTATTATCAAACCTCTTAATATTTTAGAATAATTTGAGTGAAAACTGAAAACGACTCAACTGTCTATGCCTTTTGTGTAAACTCAATTTATATAAATACTGTTGACCTGCATTAGAAATACAAAATAACGGCATCAAACTCCAAGTTATTTGAAGTCTCACTTGTGAATATTTATTACTAGCATCAATTACCCACTTCGTTGGGTTAAACTTAATAATAATAATAATAATAATAATAATAATAATAATAATAATAATAATAATAATAATAATAATAATAATAATAATAATAATAATAATAATAATAATAATATATTTTGTTAGTCAGTCACTTTTTACTCTCTGATATCGGTCATTTTCGATTATTTTTATATTTCTCTCCCCAAGTTGCTGGGATGAATTTGGATTTAAACAGCATCAGAAGTGTCACTGTTTACCTCAGCGACCCCCAAAACTATAGATTCCATTTTAATATCGGTCATTTTCGATCATTTTAAAATATATTTCCCCTCCTCCTCTCCTAAACTGCACCGTGAATGTGATATGACAGAAACTATCTCAGGTCCGATCCTCATCTATATTGAAAATGAGATCGAGTTCGGTCGAGTGGTTCAAGAGTTATTAAATTTTATTTATTTTTGTACATTTTCTATCCCCTCCCCCTCCCTAAGTTCTACCGTCAAAGTGATTTCATAAAAAACACCCCAAGTTCGAACCTCATTCATGTTGAAAATTTGATTGAGATCGATCAGCTGGTCCAAGAGTGATGAAGTCACAAAGACAGTCACTTATTTTTTTTTTACATATATCTCCCTCCTCCCCTCCCCTACGTTGCACCGTCAAAGTAAAATAATAAAAATTGCTCCAGGCTTGAACTTCATCTATGTTGAAAATTTGACCAAGATCGGTCGGGTGTTTCAAAAGTTATTAAGTTTTATTTACTTTATATATACCTCCCCCTCCCCTTTTCCTCCCCTAGCTTCTACCATCAAACTGAAACAAACTCGTAAAAAAACTTTCCAGGATCGAACCTCATACGTGTTAAAAATTTGATTGAAATCGGTTCAAGATTTATTAAGTTACAAAGTTAGTCACTTTTATTTTCATTTATATTGATTTTTGTACATCTACCCTTCCTCCTTCACCCCTAAGTTGCTCCGTCAAAGTGAACTGACAGATAACGTTCCAGGCTTGAACCTTATCTATGTTAAAAATTTGGTCAAGATTGGTATTTAGGTTCAAGAGTTATTAAGTTTTATTTTTTTTTTATTTTTTATTATTTGATAACTCCCCCTTATCCCCTCCCATAAGTTTTACCGTCAAAGTGAACTGATGGAAACATTTCCAGGCCCAAACCTCATCTATGTTGAAAATTTGATCGAGATCGGTCGGGTGGTTCAAGAGATTAGGAGTCACAAAAACAGTCACTTTCAATTTTATAATATAGATAGTATAATGTTATATCCAGGCCCGAAACCAGCCATAGAGGTTTGGGGGCACTAATATGTTAGGGGGGAGGGCAAGTCATTAAAAATTTCCTTAAAAGTATCTTAATTGTGATTTTTGTACTGATGTCTGGAGGGGTCACGAAAAGTTTATGGGGGCCAGCCCCCCCCTAGCCTCCTTCTGGTTGCGGGTCTTGTTATATCGTTCAATCCTCGATGTAGCGTACTCCTAAGGAGGCTAAAAGTTATATTAATAAACAATTATTCAACGTACAAGCATCCTCCCATGAAATCAAACTTGCCGTCACATGCACTAAGTTTTTGTCAATGTCATGAAAATGTTATTTTGATATTAATTTTATGAGCACATATTAAAAATTTCCAACGGATGCTTGAGTCTCGGAGCCAAGGCCATACCCATGTAGTCGACACCTATGGTGTACGGTGTTACCGATGTTCATTACTACATTTATCTTTAGTTTTGGAAGAAGAACACCACTAATATGCTTTGAGATGAAATGAAGTATCTAGTTTAACGTCCCACGATTATTCACTAAGACTAAGGGAGACGGTAATGATGAGAAATGATTGAAATGGTAGAATAAAGAAAGTAGGAGGAAACGGAAAAACGCCGAGAAAATCCACGTACACAGTGTTTGTCCACCAGAAAAGCTCACATGGCGCAAGATGACACCTGTGTAGCTTGAAAACGAGACCAATCTCTACAGAAAACACGAACAATCAATTCAGAAAACGACATACTGTATAGTCTTTCCAGCCTTAGAACAAAGTAGACGTAAACAAAGCGAAATGTATTACTCCGCGGTTCACACGTGCTTCGGCAGCGACAGACGATGAACAGCAAGATCGCCTGCTTACTTGCTGTCGTCGCACAATTTCCAAAGTGTAAGGTTACAGTTGGTTGGTAAATAATTAACATACTGACACTGACTACTGCTATGTTGGAAATATGCATTTCCTCAAGTTGTTATATAAACGAGATTGCCTCTGTTCCTGTTGTCCTCTTTTGAGTTTTATAACACGAGACAAATATGGACGCCATGGAACTCTGCATTCTGCAATTTCAAATGAGCGGGATCGGTGCGCAAATGCATACGCATGCGCAGTAAATACTATATGTTCAAGTACTGGTGAGGTTGAAATAAAGCTATATATGTTGTTAAATATTATATATATGCTTCTTTATCACAAAATGCAAGATAAATTTAGATATCTTTATACGAAATTGTTATTTTAGTAGGGATTGTATTGCGGTAGGATACTAGTGCAATGAGACCAACAACCAATCACTGGTCATCGACCCACTGGTAGTCAGGCGGGTTTGTTTACATCTACTTTTTTCTAAGGCTGGAAAGAGATTAGGTATATGCTACAGGGGCACACGGATTGCATAAACTACTGGGAACACATCCACTGCAGCAGCATTTTAACTGAAGCCAAGAAATTAATCTTCTTTTTTACATTCTATAAAAAAATTAGAGTAGTGCCGATACTTGTACAAGACTCTTGCGCAAGAGTCTTGGTCTTGGTCCTGCACCCCTTGGTCTTGGTCTTGGTCTTGCATCGGAATTCCTGGTCTTGGTCTTGGTTTTGCATGCAAGACTCTTGCAAAAACTGCAAGACCAAGACTCTTGCACTCATCACTAGCACACTAGCATAGGTCAAGTCAGGGGGTGCGCCTGCACCTCCTTACACCACCCCAATGACGCCCCTGTCTATAACATTTTGACCCTAATACGCACACTCTTCCACAATGTCTCTACCAACAGCCATAGGTAATGAAATAACGGATTTATAGAGCTCGTTTTTTTTTTATAACATTTACTACTTCAAAAATAGTTTCTAACAAAATAATTGTAAATATTTAGTTTGTGGTTTTGTGAATCTATGATAAGATAAAAATCAAATAAGAGCCGAACATTAGATTCAAATGCTTATAAATGCTCATATGAAAATTGTCAGGTTGGCAATACTTAATCAAATAATTCGGAGCAAATTGCTATGTAAGGGGAGAAAATAAGACACAAACGTCTTTGTTCAGAACGCAAGGCTGAATTGGAGATTATCATAACTTTTGATTGTACAAAGATTACTAGCCTTTGGCTAGCTTGGGGCTTGGTCCTCAAACCCCAGGCTTTGTTCGGCCTACGGTCTCGCATCTCTTATTTATCAGCCTTTGCATCAAGAGTGAATTTCGAGCATTTGCTCTTAATATTTCCTGAATTTGACCAGCTGGAGGCTTCGCTCCCAAAACTCCCGCGTATTCTCGGCCTACGACCTCGCATTTCTTAAACCCACAATTCTACTGAAATTAAGTTTCTTTTCCTATTTCAATGACCTAAAAGATAAGCTTTTGTATCCCAAGGAAACGTCCATTTAAATAACATGGGAATTTCTTTATCCCCCCCTTATACCCCTTAAAATCTAAAAACATTCACTTTTGGCAAGTATCCTGTAAGTTAGTCTCGGAAATCTATAATCATGCCCAATTTCATCATTCTAATCCTGTCGGAAGTGCCTAAACAGTTTGGGGTGTAGAAAATAACCCATATAAATAACATGGGAAAGATTTTTCAGTTTTCCGTAAGATCACTCTAAAGTTGGAAATTTTTATTTTTGGTGATTTACTTGGGTATCGCTAACGAAAACGTACAAGCATACTGATCTTCAATTTTTATTCCAATTCCAAGTACCTAAAATATGAAATTATAGGTCCAAAAAAAGGTCCATTTAAATAACAGAGAATTTCTTCATCCCCCTTCCAAAAAATAAATACATTCACTTTTGGAGATTTTTCTGTGAGTTAGTCCCAAGAAAGTTACAACTATGTCAAATTTCATGATTGTAGTCTTACAGAAAGTGCCTAATAAATCTATGATGTAGATATCCTACATAAATAACATAGGGAAGATTTTTCAACTGCCCATAAAATCACACTACAGTTGGAACTTTTTTATTTTTGGTGATTCACTTTGGTAACGTTAAAGACAACGTACAAGTACAACGAATTTCAAATTTTTATTGCAAGGGTAAGGGGAAAAAAGGAGGAATGTCACAAAACTGCATTTTCGAGAAAACAGCGTTTTTATATTTTAAACCGCGTAAAATGAATAGGGTAGTTAAATCCTTAGCCCCTATTTACATGGACATTTCGCCATCTACGCATGCATGGCATATAAGTTCAAATAGTACCAATAGTCACCAACAGATAGGACAAAGAACCAGATAAAGCACACACATGGACATTCCTTGTTTTTTCCCCTTACCCTTCATATGAGATATAGGTCCAAAAAAAGACCCATTTAAATAACATAAGGAGTTTCTTCATCCCTTCTAAAAATTAAAAATATTCACTTGTGGTAATTTTCCGGTGTGTCATGCCAGATTTCAACTTTCCGCGTCAATCGGAAGTATATATATATATATAGTTAGGATTGAGGAATCGATCGACCTCATCTTTACTTCCTGAATTATCTATTTCACAATAGTAGTATTGGCTGCACTTTGCCGAACTTTTTGGCCCCTGGGTCCCTGCCTCAGGACCCATGGTCCCTGGCCCGGGGTCAATGACCTAGGGGTACCTAGGACCACCCCCTAAAATTTGGCAGGGGTACATAGGACCACCCCCAGGACCCATGGTCCCTGGCCTGTGTCAATGACCTAGGGGTACTTAGGACCACCCCTCTAGATTTTGGCAGGGGTACATAGGACCACCCCTTAAATTTTGGAAATTGCCAAATCTAAAAATTGGGTGTGGTAGCCTAGGACCACAGTATGTACCTCTATCAGTATTGGGTGTCTATGTCGTTCCCTTTTATGAGTAAAAAATTGCCAAAAATTCAAATTTCGGGGTTTTTTTTGACCTAATTTATCCCCTTTGATGAGGTATTATTACCCTATATGGTTATATGTGCATATACAGGGGTTCATTACCTTTCATAAGACATGGGTATATTGCTGCACCCCTTTAAATTTTTGGGAGGTGTACCTTGGCCCACCCCATCAATTTTGGAAATTGCCCAATTTAAACATTTTGGTACAATAGTATAGAACCCTAGTATGTATTACTATAAATTTGGGTGGTCCACTTCGTTCCCTTTTAGGGGTACAAAATTGCCAAAATTTTAGTACAACCACATGTTTGGTTTTTTTGGCTCATTTTATTCCATTGGATGAGGTCCTATTACCTTATATGGGTGTATACAGGTGTTTATTTCCTATTGTAAGACATAGGTACATTTGTGCACCCCTTTAAAAATTTGGCAGGAGTGCCTTGGCCCACCCCTTAAATTTTGGAAATTGCCCAATTTAAACATTTGGTATAATAGTATAGAACCCTAATATAGATCACTATAAATTTCGGTGGTCTATCTCGTTCCCTTTTAGGGGTACAAAATTGCCAAAATATAAACGTAAGCAATACGTTGTACCACGTGTTTGGTTTTTGACCTAATTCATTTCCTTGGATGAGATCCTATTACCTTATATGGTTATATGGCCATGTATAGGAGTCCATTCCCTATTATGAAACATAAGTACATATGTGCACCCCCAGGAATGGTACCTTGGCCCGCCCCTTAAGTTTTAGAAATTGCCAAATTTAAACATTTGGTATCATAGTACTGGACCCTAATATATATTACTACAAAATTTGGGTGGTCCACCTCGTTCCCTTTTAGGGGGCATTTTGTTCCGCTTTAGGGGTAAACATGGATACCTTGGAATCGTCCCGAGTTTGATTCTTGGAAATGTTGAATTTAACGTCCCCGCGAAAACGGTGAGAGATGATAGGACGAAACATGAACTTACTTGACTGAGGATTGAAGCAGGGACCTCATACAGTAGAGACAAGCGCTGAGCCATCGTACACGTGTGTTGATTACTATGCAATGGTCCCGAGTTTGATTCTTGGTGCTAGTTTCAGGAAATGTTATCGTCCCACTTGAAACGATGATGAGAAATGAGAAAACATCATAAACTTACTTGCTTGCGGATTGAAGCAGAGACCTCACACATCAGAAAAAAAAAACGCTGAGCTACCATGCCAACTTCAGTGCAAGCAGTTTTGCGTATGAAAAGAACATGGACAGATTATGTTACATTACACATTTCTGCTCGTTGTTACGCATAGAAGCTTGTTATTGTGAAATTGCAGCATGTGCTTATACTACATCAGCATTTTTTTTCTCAGCTGACGGACTACTTTACATTTATGTCAAAGACAGTTTCGTAACATATCGATGAGTGTTACATTTTTTCAATCAAGTTTAAGGAAAATGAATCACATTTTAGATGTGGTAATTTGAATGTCGTAAGAAACTAACGAGTCAACGGTATGATGTCATGATCAAAATTGCGATACTAGATGTCGTAACGATTGATGTGTAAGGAGAAAAACGTGAATAATGTCACAACCAATCAGATTGCTTCTTACATCACGTTTCGGCTCATGATACATGATGAAAGCTGTGTTTTCATTGGTTCTCCGTGATGTCATTGATTCATTTTCCTCGTTTCTGATTGGCTGATAGTGATGTCACTTTATAGTTGAACACGTTTTAGATCTAAATAAATTTCTTAATTTCATTTTTGAAGTCCTACTTCCACGAAGATCTTGAATGAACGTAGGTGTACCTCTTGTGACAGAGTGACTTTACTCCGTTCCTTGAATTTGAGGTAAGTATCAACCGCGTTTTCTTAACATCAATGGAGTGCTTTTGCATGAGGATAACATTGTTATCACTGTTTTATTTTAACATGAATTATTTAGCAAATGGAAGAATAACACTCACTTACTTGACCGGGGATCGAATTAGGAATTCCACACATTAGAAGTAAGCACAAGAAATTTGTTGATTTTGGTTTAGCGTCCCTTCAGTAGTGGGGTGCTAGGAATACAGCTTAATGTTGAATCTGAGCGCATACTGGGTGTTGAACCAGGGCCAGAGTTGCGTAACGCTAACCACTTAGCTCAGTTTCTGAAAGTAAACAAAGAAACTACGCACGAATTTGTTCCCTACAACGTGAGACGTGGACTTGCAGTTTAATGTGGGATCTGATCTCCCGCCGAGAAACGAATTCGAGTCTTTCTTGCCTTAGCTCGAGAAAAGCAAGCGCATGAGATTTTGTTTTCGTTTCATGTTCGTCATACGTTTTAAAGTTCAGTGTCAGAGGAAAAATGATTCTCTCAGCACAGTTAGAAAAACAATTTCATTCATTCTTTTTATCACTACAGAAACTTAGGTCATTTACATGTTGATGTTGGTCCGGGTTTGATTTCCAGTATGACGACAATAAAACGTTTCAGTAGTAGAACTATTTGAGATATGATAATTCTTTTAGGATTGATCGTGTAGTCATTTTGATAATGTAGTGATCTCTGAATTCAATTTTAATTCGTGCTTTTTTTCTCTCTCGTTTTAGATATTTGTTTTCTTTGCCTATTCCTTTTTTGCTTACCTTACCTTTTTTCCCTATTTGAATATGGCTACTTCTGGCTTTACTGTCTTGCGAGAAATCAATAGACATTATCGGCGTTTTAATCTCGAAGGACGAATGCTGGAAATTCAAATTAATGCTCCGGCCAGTGGCACCGATATTGTGGAGTGGGTTCAGGCCTCCTTTCAACAGATGTTGGATTATTTATTGGAAAACGTCGACGAATCATCGATGGTTGGATTATCGATTTTATCCCACGATGAGAAGAACAAGCCATTTTATTTATCTTTCCGGCATGCAAGTAATTTGACACTGGAGACTTTATGGGCTTCCTTTGATCGCATCCTTCAAAGTAACGATAGTTTTCTCATGAACGAACCGTTCATTGTCCATTTTCATCATGTGGATGTGCCCCGTGGATTTGGAAGAATGCGTCGAGGTCTTTTATCAAACGACGAATTATTAAAACGCAAGGAAGGCATTTTACGTGTAAAAAACACCGACAAGAAATGTTTAGCGTATGCAATTGTGATTGCTATTGGTTTAAAGAAATATAAGGATACGAACAAGAAACTGTACAGACAATACCAGGACCAGAGCAAGTGTGTCGTTCTCCCAGCCGTACATGAACTTTTATCCAGATCCTCAGTGAATTTAGATCATGGGGGATCCGTGGAAGAATTGCGACAATTGCAACGCTACTTGACAAATTATAAACTTACCGTGTACACAAGCTTTTCCGGAGAAGATATTCTGTATGAAGGGCCGGGTGGCGAAGACAAGATTCCAATCAATTTAATGTGCATCAATTCACATTATGACATCATCACGTCATTAACGGCCGTTTTTTCAACTGTGTATTATTGTGCTGCATGCCACAAAAAATATAATCATCTTAATAGACACGTCAAGAACTGTTCGGCCATGTGTGAGAAATGTTTGCAGAAACCGCCATGCAGTAAGACCAATACGGAGAAACAGTGCCCAGAGTGCAATCGTGAATTTTATGGTGAAACATGCTATACAAATCATCTGACTCTACCATATCATAAGGGCCAGCCAATATGCAAGATGGTGAAACAGTGTTCCAAATGTCTACGCATTTATTCGTTTGTCCATACAGGGGCAAGAAAACATGATTGTACAGATTATTTTTGTAATGTATGTCGTAAACACGTTACGTCTACCCACCAATGCTACATGAAGCCTGATACGACTCAATTAAAACCTGGAGTTCCATCAGTGTTACATGCCAAGAAAGCTATGATTGTCTTCTATGATATCGAAGCCACACAGGATACTTTCTTCGATGAAGACACGTTCATTCATAAGCCCAATTTACTGGTGGCCCAACAAGTATGTTACAACTGTGTTCAAGATGAAGATATACATCATCCGTGTGAAGTTTGTGGACAGCGAGAACATATTTTTCAAGATGATCCGATCAATACCTTTCTTGCGTATTTACGTCAACCACGACCCAACATCAAACTTATTGTATCTTTGGCACATAACTGTAAGGGCTATGATGGTCATTTTATTCTTAAATCTTTAGTGGAAGAACATGAATTGAAACCTACTTTGATCTTGAACGGAGCAAAAATTTTAAGCATGAAAGTGAATCACTTATCGTTTATTGACTCCTTAAATTTCATGCCAATGGCTTTAAGTAAATTATCCAAGGCATTTCATTTACCAGCGACCAAAGGATATTTTCCACACTGTTTTAATACTGCTGCAAATCAAACGTATGTGGGAAAATTACCGGACATCCATTATTATGGTGCAGATGAAATGAAAGTGGATGAACGAGAGAAATTCATGACATGGTACAACGAACACCAGAACGATACGTTTATTTTCCAAGAAGAATTGGTAAACTATTGTGTCCAGGACGTCAACGTACTTCGAATGGCTTGTATATCTTTCATGACCACTTTTGAACAAGAAACTCACGTCAATCCTTTCCTGGAGGCTATCACTTTGGCGAGTGCGTGCAATTTAGTATTTCGACGAAATTTCTTAAAACCCAATACTATTAGCATTCTTCCTGCACGAGGATACCATCACAGAAACAATCAGTCACGGATTGCTTTGCAGTGGCTTGCCTACATGGAAGAAAAAGAGGGTCATTCAATTCAACATGCTGCGAGAGGAAAAGAAGTTTATGTTGCTGGTTTTCATCTGGACGGCTACTACCAAGATCCCAACACTAAAGAGGAACACGTGTATGAATTTGAAGGGTGCAGATTCCATGGATGTCCTCTATGTGTCCCTACAGGCCGTGATCAACCCATTTATGAGAACTCCGAAGACACAATGAACTATCGCTACGAGAGAACACAGCGTAAAATGAAGTTATTACGATCCATGGGATATAAAGTACATGAAATGTGGGAATGTGAATTTCGTCAAGTGTTAAAATCCAATCCAGCATTGGCCTCTTCTTTAAGCACACATCCTTATACTAATAAGACACCATTAAATCCAAGAGACAGCTTCTATGGTGGCCGTGTTAATGCCATTAAATTGTATCACGTCGCAAATGAAAATGAAGGCGAAGAAATAAAATTCTTGGATATCGTCTCCCTGTATCCTTATGTGAATAAATGTGGACGGTATCCAATAGGGCATCCACGAATATATCTACAGGGAGATCCAGAAATGCCCGACATTCAAGATGTCAACGGATTGGTCAAGTTGAAGATTTTGCCTAGCAGAAATGTGTTTCATCCAGTGCTGCCATTTCGCTCAAATAAGAAGTTGTTGTTTCCACTTTGTGCTGCCTGTGCCACAGCATTAAATCAAGATTCTGAATGTACACATTCGGACAGTGAACGAAGTCTAACAGGAACATGGGTGTCCTATGAAATTCAAAAAGCTTTGAACTTGGGTATCAAGTCATTGAAATTTACGAAATTTGGGATTACGACATCACCGTATATGATCCAGAAACCAAGACTGGCGGATTATTCAGCGAATACATTAACACATTTTTGAAATCGAAGCTGGAAGCTTCTGGTTGGCCTGCCAATTGCGTCACCGAAGAAGAAAAGCAGCAGTATATCCAAGTGGTACAACAACGGGAAGGCATAACTTTGGATGCAGCAAATATAATGACAAATTCAGCACGTCGTAGTCTTGCAAAGCTCTGTTTGAATGCCTTCTGGGGACGACTCGCTATAAGAGACAATTTCAGCCAAACGACCATCATTAACGACCCCAAAGAACTGTATCAAAAATTAACTGCTCCAGACATAAAAGTCAACCAAATTTTACCTGTTAACGATTCGATGTTATACCTTTATTGGCAGTATGAAGATGATGTTCCAGTACAAAATAACAATGCTAATGTTGTCCTTGGAGCATTTACAACGTGTCAAGCTCGTCTGGAACTCTACAAATATTTAGAACTGCTGCAAGAAAGAGTATTATATTTCGATACAGATTCCGTGATATTCACGCAACGACCATCACAGCCCACAATAGAACCAGAAGTATTTCTTGGTTCAATGTCAAATGAACTTGAATCAATTGGACCAAAAGCATACATTAAAAAATTCGTGTCTGGTGGCCCAAAACAGTACGCCTTGGAAATCTACAACCCCGACACGAAATCAACCAGTTATGTATGCAAAATTCGTGGATTCACACTCAATTATACTGCAAGTCAAAAGTTAAATTTTAATAGTCTGGAGCAAATGATCATAAATCAATCGAGTGAAAAAATCTCCATTAGCACGCCGCACAAAATTTACAGAACCCACGATCATCATCTTGTCACAAAACCTGAAGAAAAGAAGTACAGTTTCAACTATAAAAAACGCCGATTAATACCAGACACATACGAGACATTGCCCTATGGGTATAAAAAAGCCAGAACAGAATAACAGCCATATTTTTCCCTAATCCCACCAACATCACTTCCCAAAGACGGGGCAAAGAATCAACGCAACACGGGACATGCTTCAACGATGCACGAGCGGAAACAAAACTCAGATGACATCACCTTGCAGAAACCCGTGGAGAAAAGAAAAGGAATTCAGGTACGTCACATTTGCGTTTCTTTTCTCACCTCACTCCCTCTTGATCAGTTAGTTCGATGTTAATAATCTGTTTTTCTTCTTTCACAGGAAACAAAATAAATATTACCATGTATATTCATATGTTTTATTTTCTCTTTACAGAATTTGTACCCGCCACGGACACGTCTTCCTTTGAAGAAAAAAGAAATTCTGTATTCTGTTTCACATGCTAAAAATAAATGTACAAAAACATGATTCTGTGTTTTTATTTCACATCCTAAAATCAAATTCTTTTTCCTGTACTGCGATTTCAATTTCTTTTTTCTGAATCAGTTTACCGGTAAAATAAATCAATGTTTTGCGGAAAAAAAATCAAACTAAATTTTTGTTTCAGAAAATTTTTTGTGTACGAAAAAAAAACTGATTCAGAAAATTTTTGTGTACGAAAAAAAAATGTTTTCAGAAAAATTTTTTGTGTACGAAAACAAAATTCTGTTTCAGAATTTTTTTTGTGTGTACAAAACAAAAACTGTTTCAGAAAAATTTTTATGTACAAACAAAATTCTGTTTCAGAAAAAAATTTTATGTACAAACAAAATTCTGTTTCAGAAAAAATTTTTGTGTGCAAAACAAAAATCAGTTTTCGTCACGAAACTGCTCCGACTAAATGAATCGATTCATTCTGATAGTGTTGGCAACACTGGAAAAATTTCGGTAAGTATCGCTCAGGCACTGAGTTACAGCGAACACAACTAGATTCGAACCAACAACCTTAAATGTCTGATTCATCTCTAAATACAGCCAACTAAACAATAAGATTATGTGTATACGTCAATGCTTTGCACTGAGTCAGCAATGTTTTCTTCAAGGTCAAAGTTGCACACGAAGTAAAAAAGATGACAACACAGATCTTCTATCTTTCTATATGAAACATAAACCTAGTATAAACTGCTCGCACTGAAATGTGTAATGTAACATAATCTGCTCGTCTTCTTTTCATACGCGAAACTGTTCGCACTGAATGGAGTACGGCGGCTCAGCGCTTATCTCTAACGAGTGAGGTTCCTGCTTCAATCCACAACGAAGTAAGTTCATGTTTCCTCCTATCATTTTTTCATCATCGTTTCAAGGGGACGTTAAACTCAACATTTCTTAAACTAACACACACAAAATCGAACTCGGGACCATGACATAGTAATCAACAAACTGAACTTCTCAATGGGCCATGGTGACTCAGCTCTTATTTCTGATGTGTGAGGTCTCAGCTTCAATCCGCAAGCAAGTAAGTTTATGATGTTTTCTCATTTCTCGTCATCGTTTCAAGTGGGACGATAACATTTCCTGAAACTAGCACCAAGAATCAAACTCGGGACCATTGCATAGTAATCAACACACGTGTACGATGGCTCAGCGCTTGTCTCTACTGTATGAGGTCCCTGCTTCAATCCTCAGTCAAGTAAGTTCATGTTTCGTCCTATCATCTCTCACCGTTTTCGCGGGGACGTTAAATTCAACATTTCCAAGAATCAAACTCGGGACGATTCCAAGGTATCCATGTTTACCCCTAAAGCGGAACAAAATGCCCCCTAAAAGGGAACGAGGTGGACCACCCAAATTTTGTAGTAATATATATTAGGGTCCAGTACTATGATACCAAATGTTTAAATTTGGCAATTTCTAAAACTTAAGGGGCGGGCCAAGGTACCATTCCCGGGGGTGCACATATGTACTTATGTTTCATAATAGGGAATGGACTCCTATACATGGCCATATAACCATATAAGGTAATAGGATCTCATCCAAGGAAATGAATTAGGTCAAAAACCAAACACGTGGTACAACGTATTGCTTACGTTTATATTTTGGCAATTTTGTACCCTTAAAAGGGAACGAGATAGACCACCGAAATTTATAGTGATCTATATTAGGGTTCTATACTATTATACCAAATGTTTAAATTGGGCAATTTCCAAAATTTAAGGGGTGGGCCAAGGCACTCCTGCCAAATTTTTAAAGGGGTGCACAAATGTACCTATGTCTTACAATAGGAAATAAACACCTGTATACACCCATATAAGGTAATAGGACCTCATCCAATGGAATAAAATGAGCCAAAAAAACCAAACATGTGGTTGTACTAAAATTTTGGCAATTTTGTACCCCTAAAAGGGAACGAAGTGGACCACCCAAATTTATAGTAATATATACTAGGGTTCTATACTATTGTACCAAAATGTTTAAATTGGGCAATTTCCAAAATTGATGGGGTGGGCCAAGGTACACCTCCCAAAAATTTAAAGGGGTGCAGCAATATACCCATGTCTTATGAAAGGTAATGAACCCCTGTATATGCACATATAACCATATAGGGTAATAATACCTCATCAAAGGGGATAAATTAGGTCAAAAAAACCCCGAAATTTGAATTTTTGGCAATTTTTTACTCATAAAAGGGAACGACATAGACACCCAATACTGATAGAGGTACATACTGTGGTCCTAGGCTACCACACCCAATTTTTAGATTTGGCAATTTCCAAAATTTAAGGGGTGGTCCTATGTACCCCTGCCAAAATCTAGAGGGGTGGTCCTAAGTACCCCTAGGTCATTGACACAGGCCAGGGACCATGGGTCCTGGGGGTGGTCCTATGTACCCCTGCCAAATTTTAGGGGGTGGTCCTAGGTACCCCTAGGTCATTGACCCCGGGCCAGGGACCATGGGTCCTGAGGCAGGGACCCAGGGGCCAAAAAGTTCGGCAAAGTGCAGCCAATACTACTACGATGCTCTGAATTGACAAATCATTCAGCAGTCTCTTTTCAGAGTGGCCCTGATTACAAGGTTGTATTGCAATAGCGATATGTACATCAATAGGTATGTACACTGTACGCGTATACAGTATATTTAAGATTTCAAGTAATTCTCAGATTAGTGTCTTTATATAAACTTTTGAGTATCCTTGTTGACGGAAATGAATCTCTCATATTTTCCTTGAATCACGTGCAAATCAAAAGCATTGGAATCTTAAATCAATCACGAACATATGACATCTTTTTTATCTTCAAAACATCTAAGAATAATATCAACGTGACAGATGAAGTTTAGCATGAGAAAGACAAAGCTTTCACACGTGAATGGTATATCTGACTTTCAAGATTACAGCATCCTTCACTTTAACATAACAGAGAATAGTAACTGTCATTTTGATAAGGACAGTACAAGAACACAAATATGTTGTCAATATATAAATGACAGTTCAATATAAGGATTTGCAACAATATCTAATCTACGAGAGATGCCATATTCAAGATGTAAACACTTCAGAGCTATTTAAAATCACAATTCTTTTTTCCAAGAAGTATAATCTACATTGATATCGAATAATTGAGAAAAAAATAACAGTAAAGAAATTGGTTAAATCTACCACCAGAAAACTAAGCAGGCTATTATTTGTGAACAATTTGCAAATCTTAGACTCGTGAAGTTGTATTCCTCACAGAAGATTGGGACTTGGAATAAACTACACAGACTTAGACCTGTGTTCACGAAATAGATGACTGCAAAATTCGAATTTTGTGGTTTGCATTCAGGATATCGAAAGTGGACTGAGTTTCATATGTAAAATCATTCCTACAGAGATCAAATTAGAATTTTATCAGTGTTCTTAGTGTGTTAATATATAAAGAGTTACTTTTTATTTGATCGTCAGTGTTCTTAGTGTGTTAAATATAAGTTGTTAATTTCCATTTCATCCATTCAACCATCTGAATACCATTTGATAGACAATTATCTCTGTAACGTGTAAAATGGTTGTTCTTAAGTGTGGTCAGCAAATTTGCATATACACCGGAGACTACAGAACTTGATATATAGAACGTGGTGAACACTGTCTATATAAAGAATCTCGAATAGTGCGTTAACTTGTATAGAACTATTAGCACAGAAAATATGGAGAAAATACTTGAAGAATTTAGCGAAGACAACCAGATGCATCAAGTTTACCAAATGAATCTCTGCAGCTCTGGAGACCATAAATGCATAATGGAAATCGACGTTCTGAAGAACGTAATAAGAAATCTTCAAAAGACAGTAGAAGATCAAAGAACAGTGATACAAAATCTGCAGAAAAAGTCAGAAGAAATGGAGCTTATTCGACGAGAAATTCAAGAACTGAAGGGTAAAAGTATCTCAACATTTCTTTGGAAATGTGAAGGTATCTTTAATTTGCTTCACACTATCTCAGTTTTACATAGTCCACCATTTTATAGCAAACATTATGGATATAAATTGCAATTGATATTAACTTCACACTATTTAGCTGATGGTAGATACATTACCGTGTTTATTCAAGCCCTACCCGGAGAATACGATTCGATTTTAAAGTGGCCTTTCGGAAAAGCCATTACTCTGAAAGTCATTAATCCAAACACATCAGGAAATGATATTGTGATTGACACACACAGTTTTGGAATTATGAAACCTTCAGGGAACATAACCAGAGATCTCGATACGTCTCATTACAGTTTTATTTGTGATTTATCCTGTGAGCAATTGAAGAGCGGAGGCTATATTTGCGACGACGCTATCTTTATTGAAGTGAATGTACACTAAATGTCTAATTAGTTCATAACAGAAATACTGTAAATACTAGCAAATTTTCTGTTGGTGTCTTAATACCATGAGATCTAAATTGTATTTGGACAATTGTTTGCAAAAATTCAAGCTTGAATGTAAAGTTTTGAAGAATTGTTATACATGGTAAATTTGGAAGTGCCATATGAGTATAATCTGTGTATAACACCAATATTTATAGTTGTAAGAATTTTAGATCCCTTTTTGTTTATTTTTGCCTGGCGTAAATGCATTGCATCTTGCATGTTTCTTCGTAACTTTGTATATAACTATAGTAAAAACTGTTTCATACTAAGGTGTGTTAATATTTTCTCAAGTGTCCATACAGGCCAATTCAGTTAGTATTTCAACAGCTTTACCTATTACTCTACTACTCTTGCATCCTTCTACGATGAGATAGGGATTGAGTTAAACTTTTACAGTCAAATAAAACGGAGAATTTCATAAAGATAACAAATACGAGTAGTTCAATCTACACATTTATTTAACCTAATGTAAATAAATAAAATAGTACAATCCCTATCCTATCTAGAAGGCTCCGAAGAAACAAAAGGTTTAAGAAATCTATTGAAATATTAGCTGATAGAAATATTCTACTTGTAATAAAGTATATGTTCTTTGTGAAGAAGTACAGAGTAGGCTACGAAAAAGTAGTCCTGTCAAGATATGACATACAGAATAGAACATTAACATTATAAGTTCGCGCACTGAACATTGTGGTGGAAAATCGGAGCAAAAGAAGGGGACTCACACTCTAATGTAAGAATTCCTTTCTCATATTCTAAGTCACGGGATCGTTTCTCTCTCTTTACTTCTCATTTCCCACCTTCGACTCTCAGTTGATGTTAGTGGGGCTACTTTTCTTTGTGCCCCATTCTCTACTTGTAATTGTAATGTGATGTTTCATGTTTTTTTCTTTCTTTTTATGAATCGTGCAATACTTGCTTAGCGATGTTGACAATAAAATTAAATAATATATGTCAGTCGAAATTATACATTTTAAAATTCTGATAATTTGAAGCACAATTCCAGATTATCACAGATATAGCATCACACTATTTGACCAATAATTGTATGAAAGTATGATGAAAAGTGACTTAGCGCTAATATTTCTTACTCCGAGATATAAACTTCTTTTACAAAATTTTCTTCTGTTTTCGGATTGAGATAATCACCGAATGACTTTAAAAACAGGAAAGAAAGAAAAAAGAAAAGTATACATGTATATAAAATTTGTACTCAGAATACTTTGCAAACTTAATGTATAAAATGGAATAGTAAGCAAAACCACTGCATAAACCAATGTACGCAATTCTAAATAAGTAGGTAATCTTGTTATCAATCTATCTGTTCAAAACAACCTACCATCATTCTCTCTTACAAAATTCCCGTATTCTTTTCTATAAATATGTAAAATTAAATCAGAAAGAAATGCTAATTTTTTGAAATGTTAATCAAATTAAGATTTTCCTCTCTTTCTTATAGTCATACGCGTAAAAATTAATTTTCCTTCGTGCGAGAATATGCCCTTTCAAAGTGAGGTGGGCTACCAGTTTGTTTCTTTACTTTGCTTTTCGTTGGTGTTCAGTACGGCATAATCATAATATTACGTGTATAGGATTTGTACAAATCCATATATTCTGAGCTCAATCTTCGAACGCCAAACGCTCTGGTTATATGGAGTAAATAAGTGAAATGAAATGATTTGCAGCTGGAAGCAGAAATGAGTTTTCAAGATCACAGGAAGAGCACGCGAGAGAAAATGGTATCTGTGATTTAGTTTACACATTCTCCATTGTTGTACTATGCCTGCAATGGACAACATCATGTCCGTAGATTCTCTCAGGGTATTCCCGTTTCCTCCCGCTTTCTCATTCCACCAATTCTCCCATAATCATTCACTTGCTTTAATCATCATCTCCTTTAACTTGAGGGTCATATTCGTGGGGCGTTAAACTGAAAGATTTCATTGCATTTCCATTTCCACTGTTGTACTTACATATGTCGCTCACTTCGTCATCATCATCAGCTATTCCGCCATTATTAGCAGATCACTTCTTGGTCACTTCCATGCTTCACGATCTGCCGATAACTTCTTTGTTTTCACGTACTATTTTTCTGTTTTGATATCGTCCACTAATTGTGGTCTTCTTCGCCCCCTCTCTTTCCTACCACCAGGGCCAACGCGTGGGCGGGGCGACCGGGGCGATTGCCCCGAGCGCCGCGACCAAGGGGACGCCAAGACGACAAATCAACAAAATTCAAGGAATTCAGATTATGTTAGTAAATGATTTTTTTTTTAAAATAATGTTAATTCAGATATTTTAACAATGATCAGACCACGGCTAAGTAATTACCGGTAAAATAAAACATCTTCTAGGATTATTCAACGGAAACTCTCTCCAGCCCTCTGTGAGAAGAGGTTTTATCTTGGAAAACTGACAAGATCTGCTAGTACTTACTTCATATCCGTGTGATAGTTTGGTACAAACTGATGAAACTTCAGTAGAATTCAATAACATTTTTTATTCCTATTCCGTCCACGAAATGCTCCAATAGCAGAACAAATATCTTTTCAGTCCTTCAATTATGTATTAACCTCATACAACTGTGATTATTAACTATTAGCTAGGGACGTAGCCATGAAGAGGGTTCAGGCCCGTAGCCAGCCCAAAAATGTAGGGGGGGGCTCCAACCATATGATAGTTCATCACCTAAGTCTCCGTTCAGACGTGCAGAAAAGTCTGTTGCGGACCCGCGCGAGCCGGAAATACATTGGTTCTTATCATTCATGCCACACGTACAAACTTTCCCGCACGACTCTGCTGCGGACCCGCAGCGGGCAAAAATTGAGTTGCGGGGACTGCTGGCTCGCAGCGAGTCCGCACAGGTGTTGCGGGTCGGAAAACCATTGCTGGCAATGAGGCAAGCCACACGTGCACTTTCCCGCGCCCGCAGAAATGGAAAGCGAAGAACTGAATGAAGAACTATTCATTAACGAAATACAAAAATATCACGAGATATGGAATTTAAAGTGCGAAATGTATAGAGATAGAAATAAAAAACGGGATGCATGGAATAAGGTGTGTGAAACCTTATGTGAGAAATTTAATGAAAAAACAGAAGAAAAAAAACGGCATTGGTATGTATTATTATTACTTTCAATGTAAAAATCTAATATTCATGTAGTGTTTAAATTTGATTTTCGTTTAGTGTCCCTTTCCAGCAGAGAGGCTATGAATACTTTTTTGTGATAACAATATACAACAAATACGCTTGGAGAAAAAGCCTTTATTGTTAATGCAGTTTCTTTGATGAGATTTCTTGTCACTCACTCCGGAATGAACCGACTGTTTATAACGTACGTTGCATTATACTTTAGGTCGAGGCAAAGGCGCCCATCAGGGGAGGAAAGGTGGGGCGTTCGGCCCCCGCTAAGAGGAAATCGTACTTGGGAATATCGAAAACCCAATAGAATTTTTACATTAGTTGCAGCAAAAAATGAAACTATATTTGAAAAGTCGCTTATATTTGCCCCCCCCTTGAAAACCACAACATGGGCGCTCTTGGGTCGAGGTCACGTATTATATATATAGCTTCTGTGCTCAAAAGGGACGCTGAAGTCCAAAACAACCATCAACATAATAGCAGAACAGAAAAGAAAGAAAAAACATCGTTTTTTGGCTGACAATTGTTGTCTTTATTTGTTAATGTACTAAATTAAAAAAAAATAAAGTTAACACGAAAATTGTTGAACATCAGGGTACTCATGAGGTTAAAAACTAAAAAAGCATGCTCGAGATGTAACAGAAATATTTTTGTTTCTCGTGCAATTGATAATATTGTGCACGTCGTTGCTATTCTAGAGATAACAACTGAATGTTTTCTTACATAAAGAACAACTTAAACAAAGTTATCTTGCCATGGAACTCTACCTACAAATGTCGCTTACATAATAATCTGTTTCTGCTTCCGTTTGCTGCGTTGCCTCCTTTTGGTGTGCTACACGTATTGGAGATTTCCTCAAAACCTTCTATCGTTAAATGTCAATTATAAAAATGTTTCCTTTTTCTCACCTTAGAAATGGATTATTCGGAAACACTAAATCCATTATTTTTATTTAAGAGTTTACATTAAGAATTTCACATCTCCAATCTAAGCGAGTCCTATACTTTCTCAATATATAACGGGAAATGTCACTACTATAGGAATGAAATGAAATCCTAGAATTTTACGTCGCACGATTATACCGGGTAGGGTAAAGGAAATAATGATGATGATAATAAATGAATGAAATGGTGGAATGAATAAAGTGGGAGGAAACGGGAGAATCCCGAGAAAACTCACGCACACGGTGCTTCTCGCACCACAAAGCCCACTTGACGCAAGCTGGGATCGAACCAGAGGTGAACACACTATCACTGAGCCACCGGATCCCACTACTATAGAAATCCCCCATCTCCCCTTCAAGAGGAAATTTTCAAAGACGCTGAAATCTGTGCTCCATTATTTTTAATATGAGTTTACATGCCAAATTTTACATCTCTAACTGAAGCGAATCCTCACATTCGGTAATTTGTGAATAAATAAAGGAAAATTTTACTATTATTGAAACGACCCCTCTAGAGCGGGATATTCGGGAAGTCTCAAATAAATGTCTCATTTTTAATTTAAAGCCACCAACTATGTCAAAAAATTGAAATTAGTCACGCAATTGTTAAACTACGCCAGTGGCCGCTAATAACATCTGAAAATGTCTATGAATAAGTCTCCGAATGTTTAACTTTCTGTGCTCTTACAAACGATAATTAGTTAACATAATTAACTTACCTTAATGTAACAGCCAGAGCTCCTCCGTGACTAAGCGGTTAGCGTACCCGCCTTTGGCGTGGGAGGCGCGGGTTCGATTCTCGTCGGGAGCTCATGTGGTTCGGATCCCACGTTAATCAGTAGGTCCACGTCTCATATAACCTCGCTGCTGAACGGGACGTTAAAATCAACTCATTAATGTAACAGCCAACATTTCAATTGGTGGTATCGCAAGTCTCATGAAAGTATCTTCTGCTTTAATTTTATCACTTATTTTCGATAAGAGTTCATCAAATGAAGTGATGCTCATGCGGAAATAATGAAAGGTCTTTTCTTCATTGCGCAAATCAATAAACATGGAAGAAAATTCACCTTTAAGCAGTCGTGAGCTTACGTACGAATGAACCCAGTATCGTCTCTGTTTCATCCTTAGGATTTTACTGCCTAAGTATACAAAAACAGCACGTTTTCTTCTTTCAATTTACATCTTCATTCAACTGCAGCTGACAATAAAATGAGCTGTTTTCTATGTCTATGTGAAGTGGTTGTGCTGAGACGCCCGCACGAGTCTGCTGCGAGTCAGTTGCGGGCCCGCAACAGACTTTTCTGCACGTCTGAACCGAGCCTTATTCAGCACTGATCAGTTAGCTTCAAAACAAGTGCATTGATTTTTCTTTTAAATTAACATCTTTTATTTTAATTCTCGGGGTTTTCCCGTTTCCTTCTACTTTCTTCATTCCACAATTTCATTCATTTCTTATCATCGCCGTCTCCCTTAGCCTCAATGCATAAACGTGGGACGTTAAACTAGATATTTCATTTCATTCAAAACATATTAGTGGTGTCCTTCCAAAGAAATGTGATATTGAACATCGGTAATTCCGTATACTAAAAATGCCGAGTACATAGATATAGCCTTGGCTCCGAGGCTCAAGCATCCGTTGGAAATTTTTAATGTGGGCTCATAAAATTAATATCGAAATAACATTTTCATGACATTGAAAAAAAAAAAAAAAGAACTTACTGCATGTGACCGCAAGTTTGATTTCATGGGCGGATGCTTATACATTGAATAGACCCTAATTGTTTATCAATATAACTTTTAGCCTCCTTAGGTATACTGCACATCGAGGATTGAACGATATAACATTATACAACAATAAATAATCCATATTCAAAAGTGAGAATGATTTTGTGCAGTTATTTCAAATAACTTGGAGTTTGATGCCGTTCCTTTGGATTTCTAATATAGGTCAAAAGCAGTGGCGTATTTAGGATTTTGTTCCGGGGGCCTATGCACAACACAAGAATAAGTACAGATTTTAATGAAATTGTGCATATAATAAATTTATTTCTGGGAGCTGAGCCCGATATTCCCCTATATACGCCACTGGTCAAAAGTATTTATATGAATTGAGTTTACTTAAAAGGCCTTGGTAGTTGAATCGTTGTCAGTTTTCACTGAAACTATTCTAAAATATTAAGAAGATTGATTATAATTTTTTAAAAAATTTTTTCTCTCTTTTGGCCAATATTGGTAAACATATCACCACCATAACCATCATAGCTATTCTGCCATAAATAATCTTCTTCCTCCATTAATAGCTTAGGCTAAATATTCCAGAACGTCTTCTGCGTTCACCTCTGGTGCGTGAAGTCTTTGGTTCAATCTCAGCTCACGTTAATTTGGCTTTGTGGTGAACAAACACTGCCTACAGTATATCAGTTTTCTCGGGATTCTCCTGTGCCTCCAGGGCGCGGTGGCTCAGTGGTAGAGCGTTCACCTCTGGTGCTTGGGGTCCCGGGTTCGATCCCAGCCCCCGCCAAGTGAACTTTGTGGTGGACAAACACCGTGCTCGTGGGTTTTCTCGGGGTTCTCCCGTTTCCTCCCACTTTCTTCATTCCACCATTTCACTCATCTCTCATCATCACCGTCTCCTTTAGCCTAACCGGCATAACCGTGGGACATAAAACTCAAAGATTTCATTTCATTTCCTGTGCCTCCATTTCAGAATTTCATAAATTCTCATCATCACTGCTTCCCTCAGCCTAACTGGAGCTGTAACTGAAATATTTTAATTCGTTTCATTTAATACCCTACCAAATATTTATAGCAGAAGAAAAATTGTCTCACTTAGAGTTAATTGAACTTATGGTTAAGAGTATGGAAATTGGAGAGACAAGATTTATGAGATGCTACTATTGTGTATGCCGACCTCGTAGAGCTAAGGTTACCAGTATCTCCCGGTCCACTAGGGAATTTCACTTTTCACTTCTTTGTTCTCTCGTACCGAGAATATCTCCGTGCGCCTTTTGAAATCCTAACTTTCTTAACGCAATTAAAAATGTTATAATTCTCGTTTTATTTAGTTAAAGCTGCTTCAAATAATGCTACAATGCATTTACCAAAAATAAATTAATTTTAAAAGCAATATGTAAGGCACACAGGCTGCACTTGCGTCAAAAAGTATTTTGGAAAGACAAATTACAAGCCTTTGTATTAAAAATTTGAAGCTAAATTAAAAACTACTCATGTCAGAAAGAAACGAAAGGCTACTTATTGACCGTTGAGAAAGCTGTATTCTATGAGGGAGTGAAAAAGGAGACTTATCTTCTGCAAAATTTTTATCACCATCTTTTGCCATAAACAAACACATTATTTCCTTTCCTATGTCATATTTTATATAAGTGAAAATAAGATTACGCGAGAATTAATTTACTTATTTCACAAACAATATATACGTCACTGTTAAAACTAAGTATCACTGTAGGAGATTGTGTATCAGAGTTAGGACTTTGAAAGTAACTGTTAGGAGATTGAGAATCACAGTTAGGACATTGTGTGTCACTGTTAGGAGATTGAGTGTCACTGTTACGAGGTTCGATATCACTGTTAGGAGATTGTGTGTCACTGTCAGATTAGGTCACTCTTAAGAGATTGATTGTCATTATTAGGAGATTGAGTGTCACTGTTAGGAGATTAAGTGTTACTGTTAGAGATTGAATGTCATTGTTAGATTGAGAGTAACTGTTAAAGATTGAGTGTCACTGTTAGGAGATTGAGTGCCACTATTAAGAGATTCGGTGTGACTGTTAGGACATTGTGTGTCAGAGTTACGAGATTGTGTGTCACTATCAGGTTGTCACTGTTAAGAGATTAATTGTCATTATTAGGAGATTGAGTGTCACTATCTGGAGATTGAGTGTCACTGTTAGATCGTGTGTCACTGTTAGGAAATCGTGTGTCCCTGTTAGGAGATTGAGTGTCACTATTAGGAGATTGTGTCACCGTTAGGAGATTGAGTGCCACTATTAGGAGTATCGGTGTCACTGTTAGGAAATCGTGTCACTGTTAGGAGTCTGAGTGTAACTGTTAGGAGATTGTGTCGGTTAGGAGATTGAGTGTCACTGTTAGGAGATTAAGTGTAGCTGTTAGGAGATTGTGTGTCACTGTTAGGAGATTGAGTGTCATTGTTAGGAGAATGTGTATTAGTAGTAATCGAACAATTACAGGTACAGTCTCCTTCTTAACAGTGGATACTTTTAATATTTAAAAAATAAATAAATAAATAATCTAATCCATCAAAATAAGAATTGAAGCGCTTGGATGATAAAGGTGTTATGTTACATTTTTTTTTTTTTTTTAATTGGTTGCATTCTGCCGGTTCATGCAAGTGTTATATGTTAATCATGCCACGTAACACTTTATTTAGTTAGTCCTCGTCTGGGTGCAGGTATTTAGAAAGGATGAAGGCGGTATGTTAAGGGACAAAGTTGTGAATGTCAATTTTCCCGTCATATTCAATTTCTTACATAACACCTTTATCCTCCAAGCGCATCAATTATCAACTGTATAAGATAAATAACAAACTGCATATTTTTTAATGCCATAATAATTCATTTTAAAAATTTCTCAAATACAACGGATGAGAATCCACTTCAAAGCAAGAAAGTTTGATGTAATCAATCGATTGATATAAATGTCTTTCGACAAATATATTTAAATCAAACTCCAAAATTTAAGTTTATTGAAAGAAAAGAAAAATTACATAGTACAAGTTACAAAAGCACATAGGAAATTCCAGTTGTACAGTTGTCCAGGTAAACGCTAATATTAATTTTGTTACAAATGAGTTTCAGATAGCTTTTATAAAAATGTTGCTCGGAAAGTGTTTTGTACTGTTCCTCATTTCTTCATTTTTTACATACCTTATATTAAACACAATAGCTGTTATTTTACAGTTTCCTCTGTAGGCTGAAACTAAATTAATGTTAAGTATAGTGAGCCAGTTATAATGTGTAACAGTTGAATCTATTAGTTCACTTAACTGAGGAGAGAAGTGCATAGAATAATGAATAAAAATACAATTTCCGCTACTCTTAACGGTTCTGCATTTGTGAGCAACCTTTTCTCAACAAATAATTCCTTTAATTTTTATTATTCTTATTTATATTCACGTGTGCCCTAGAAATTAATGTCTTATTTACAACTGTAGTATGTCATTATTGTAAGGAAAGCACTACGTTAAACCTTAATACCATTTTAAAAAAGACACAATTAAAATTAGCATCAACGTCTGTTACCATCGAGCACAATCGAATCATTCATTTAGCTACATGAGTCTTTAAATTTTATGACTTATTAATTAAACACTCTTTAATCTATTTAACGAATGAGTGAAACGGGTTGTAAATATCAAATGGTTTGAAATGAACAGAGTTAGTCATGTACTACATAAAACAACTGTTAATATAAAATATAACTAAGACTATACCTTTAAATGGTACACCTTTAAATTCAAAAAATACTATTAACCAAATATTGAGAAATCTCTACAATTGTAATATTCATTATATAAACTATTGATTAACATCAGTTGGGTATTTTAAGCACTAGAACTATAAATACACTTGTTTACCTAATCAATTTAGAATTTTTAAAATAAATTCCTTAAATACTAGCATTATGTAAAGATTTTGAAATCAATCGCTACAACAACAAAGGAAGATCTAGAAGATAAAAACTGGGGGACCAACCAGATAAATCATGAGCAGGGCCGGATTTCCCAATAGGCCCGGTAGGCCCGGGCCTATGGGCACAAGCTCCCAGGGGGCGCACGGCCGAGAGAAAAAAATTAAAAAATCTAGAATTAAAAATAAATAGCCATAACTTAACAAATTTTTTGAATTGATTAAAAAGATCAGGCTAATAAAGCATTCTGATTTCGAAGTTCATTGGAACAAATAATTGTTGGTAAAGTTAAACTATTTTTCAGCATTATGCATCAACTTCGTTACAACATTGATCTCAAATACGGGAGAACTGGCTGGTTTTTTTTTTTTACTTATTTACTTATTTTTTTTACTACAGAGTTTATTTTATTTTATTTATTTGCCCAAATGGCTAAATTGAACAAAACCAAAGTTATTCACCGATCTTTTGTTAATACATTAACGGTATTTTGTTAAGCCCAGAACCAAGTAAATTCCTAAAAAAAACTTGCAGTGATAAAATTGCATCGTGGAGTGGTGTTTAAGCAATTAACATATAGGCCTGATATAATTTTTTAATAAAGGTTTTTAGGAAAGTAACTTTAACCAGACTAGGGGCGGAAAAAAATATTGGGCCTAGGGGCGCCAAAATGCTAAATCCGGCCCTGATCATGAGTTTACTATAAACTTTCAAAAATATATAAGTAATAGCTTCAATTATTTCTGCCATTCAAAAAACTGGGGGCCTAGTCCCCCGGCCCCGGGCTAGATCCGCCTCTGAACAACAAATCAGTAAAAGGTTTCTAGCGTATTTGCATTATCCTCACATGGCTCAAAAATCAGTTCCCCCTACAAGTAACTGCATATGTAATTCAAATAATTAAAAAATAAAACGTTGTTAAGAGTTCATTCTGGCAAACTATGATAAGCATTAAAACCATCTGTATAAACTGCTGAATTGTGAAAACAACCGTATGTAGCAACACATCCAATCCATTATATGGCAACAAGACGGTGCCACACCGTACTATGTGGTTCCTGTTTCGCATCTCTTGAATGAGCACTTACCTGAATGGATTGCGTGCCGTAGGATTTCAGACTGATCACCCCGTTCATGCTAGAAATATCTAATACTTATAGTATATAATTTAAGATGCCATCGTTGAGAAATTACAAATATATGAATGATTTCCTGGAAGGCATTGAAAAATTTTTGGATTGAATTTAACACAATCAAGATTGGTTAGCAAAGATATGTGTGTGTTATTATGGTTAATTAGAACGTATTGGAAAAATGAAATCCTTGAGTTTTACGTCCCGGAGCTATGCCGGTTAGGCTAAAGGAAACGGCGATGATGAGAAATGAATGAAATTGTGAAATCAAGAAAATGGGAGAAACGGGAGAACCCTGAGAAAACTTACACACAGCGTTTGTTCACCACAAAACTCACTTGGCGTAGATGGAATCAAACATGGGACCCCATGAACCACAAGTGAACTGAGCCATCGCGGACTTTAGAAAGTATTGCAAATGATAGAAAACATCAAACATGTACGGTATATTATGATTTTCTTACTTTTCTTCAGAAGGATATACAGATTTGATTTATTATAAATTAATCTTGCTCTCTCCTAGGGGAAATTGCCTTTTCTGCCACCTTGAACACGTCATTATCAAAGAATATCAAAAGGAACTTCGTCAGACAAAGACGGGAAACATTACTATTGCATTTAGTACAGTGTACAAGATCCAGTTTCTTATCAAAATGACATCTTCTAACTTGTAAGTATTCTGAGTCCACATAGTTCGGTAGTGATGTTGAATGAAGGTCGTGGGAGAAGTCATCCATAAGGACCAGCACCACATTTCATGGAATCGCACGCACTTAACAAAAGGTTTCTTTAATTTCGAGATCGCATGAAGATGGTTGACAAGGTTCATTTCCTTGAAATGTCCCTAGGGGAAGTACGAAACCTCCTTATTGCAACAAATAAAGGCAACTTATTGAGTTCCAACAAGGCAATGTAGACACACACACAAATGCATATTTTGACTTCAACATTCATTTCTAAGTTATGATCTTCCGTTTCGTTATCTAACTTGACTACCTTACTTCCGGATTTAACAGATTCGCACTGATTTCTTTGGTTGTTCTTGAAGGCGTTACTCTTTCATCTTAATTTAAAAGGCTCCAGGAATTAAAAACATTAATTTTTCGTGAAATACACAAGATTATACAGGGCAAAATGCCTCCCATCACATGACCATCTCACGAAAACTCCAAAAGTGCATTCATGTGGGCACAGGACATTTAGCATGCATCTCTTTCAAGTGAAGCTCAAACTAATATTCTGTATTCATTGTGTATGTTAACCTTCATTTCATTACCAATAAAATTGTTAAAATTTTTGCTGTTCTTAACCTGTTGGATAAACATATTAAACTAATTTCGCTTATGAAATAATGATAATATTTTAAATGAAAAACTAAGTTAATTTTAGAAGTAAAAATTAATAGTGAATAGACAAGATAAATTTACTAATCCCATCATTATACGTGCTGTATACCTAGAGAATTTGGTACATAGCTATTAGATCCACAAAAATGTTTAGCCCACATTTTCTTTCATTCAAATAACATGTTTTTAACTACTTTCAATGTGTTCACAAATTATTTTAATTTACAGTTACTTCCAAAAATAGTTCATCATTATCGGAAATATAACCATCATCTTCTAGACTCACACAAAGTTTGTTCTTGAGGATGTTTGAACTAACATTATCTTTACCATTTAAGGGTTTTCGAAAGTATTCACTGTCATTACCCACAACAGAACGAATGACATCCTCATTCCTGTCTTTTAAATTAATCAGTTTAATAGTTACTTTCTTCTCGAAAGGCCACTGCAAAAGAGAATCATATTCTCCAGAACATACTGCAACAGAAATGAATAAAGCATCAAAAGTTCTCGGTATAAACAAATGTTCAATCTGGTTGACGTATAACATTAATTTTAACTTATACCCATACTGAGAGTCATAAAAGTAATCACTATATAAAGGATTATTGATCTTATGTAATTTTAACTTCTCAGAAATGTTTGAAATTTTCCACAAAAATGTGCAATCACTCCTGGCTCTTGCTTCAATCAATTTTGTTTCCATTGCTTTAACCTTCTCTTCTAACTTTATTATTGCAGTGTCTTTGGCCTCAAGCTGTTCAATCAATTTCATTTTCATTGCTTTAAGATTCAACTTTAACTTTGCGATTGCAGTATCTTTGGCTTCCAGCTGTTTTGAATGTTGCTCTACCATAAATTTTGTAAGTTCTGAATGATAAATATTAGATTCTTGCATGTGGTTATGTAACGCAATGGGAAACCCTTCGTAACTGCAACCAACACTTTTAAAGCTACATTTAGCAAAGAGTTTCACACATTCTACATCGAGATGTGTATCCATATTCCCCCTTTCAATATTTACGCCACAATTCATTGGACAATCTACTGGGAATTTAACGCACTTTGAATGATGATCTCTCAAATTCTTGGCTAGCAATTCCTCACTACAATATTCACAAATAAGAATTCTTTTAGGACATTCCTCCAACAAATGTTTCTTCATATCTTTACGAGGCATTTCTCTTCCACATTTATTTTCGCAGAAAATAGGAATTAAATCACACACATCAAAATGATCCTGAAGTATATCAGCCACTACTTCACAAACACAATATTCACACTTCACAATTCTCTTATCACAAAAATTTTCCAAATGATGTTTTAAAGAAAACCTTTGCACCATTACACCACATTTCTCACATCCAACTAAAGCAAATTCACAGATTTGAATGTGTAATTCCAATTCAACCTCTGACGTTTTCTTTCCACAATAATTACAAGTAGAGTGAGTTTGTTGACAATGTTTCTCTTCATGTTCAGGCATGTTGAAACGTTGTGTTTCTACAGAACATTTTGTACATTGTATGGGTTCTGTTCTACACTGTTCGACATGATCACTATGTAGTTGCTCAGAGTCAAATGTTTGTAAACAGAATTCGCATTTAAATATCTCGCCAGCGCAGCTATTATCATTATTGGGATCCATATCAGGTTGTTGCGATTGAGCTTCGTCACCTACACAATATAACCGGTGATTTTCGAAGTCTCCTTCGATATACTTTTGGCAATTGTGGCACAGCTTGTGCGTGGGCATTGTCGCTAATGATAGTTATTTTATAAACTTCTAATATAAGTTTTAACTTCATTTAATTTTCTTCCAATCTTACGTTCTAGATAACAAAAAACTTTCTATGGAAGCACTGTAGTAGATGTTTAGAAGATTACGAAATGGAAACTTGCAAGTCAGAACGAGTAGTCTATTGAAGAGTTGGATTTAATTTTTCTTTCTTCTTCTTCTTCTTCTTTTTGTTCTCACCTACAAGAAAAAGAGAAAAATTTCAATTATCTTGCTTGTAGATTCACATAATAAGATTTATTACATTATATTTAAAGATTACATAAGATTAGATTTTAAGAATTATTATGTTTAATTATTACATTAGAAGAACATAAAGAGGTAATAGTATACATGAGAACGCCATGATCTGCGTTTCTTCTGTATTCTATTACCACTTCTACATGAAATACCGTAAATTTTTTACGTAGTGCAATAGTAAGAAGTATCCATGTGCACAAGACATGCGATATGCGTTAAATACCCCCCCCACACACACACATAGTCATAGATAAAGTACAAGGGCACTACATGCAGTTATAAAGTACAGGTACGTTATTTTTTTATTTTCGTATCAGTCGATAAGTAAATCAAAGTCGCTTTGTTACCCCCTTGGTAAGTTCGTAGATACTCAATGAATAATCCCTAAAAGTATGAGCGTCCAGCTCATTCGGGAACTGACGCGGCTTTACGTATACTATATCCCATAAAGATATGCGTATATATCTAAATTTGTCATTTGTCTTTATATTAGACTCCTAAGTTTAGTTTTACATTATTTTGACTAGAGTGAGTCTGGGTTTCTTCTGTGAGAGTACCCTTAGAACACAGTTCACAACTTAAATTAGTGCGTTTATCCCGAGTTTCATTCCCAATGAAGACACACAATGTTACTGTTCTCGTTATAATCTCGTAAAGTATTTCACATTAATAACACTTTCATAGCATGATTTTAACAGCTTAAATGTGAAGTAGCACAACCTTTACTTTAAAATTGTTGATGGCACTGGAGGCACAGCAGTGCAAGGCCTGTACAAGGCGGATTTAGACTCTACTCACGTTGTGAATATTAAGCAAATAGAAGAGAAACGAGTGCGAAAACGTCATTGTGTTTTATCGATATCAAAATGAACAATATAAACACACAACTGCGTCCCAATGTGACCTCATGGTCATCTTGCGATAGTTTTCCTAACTTAGTATGCCGCTCGCAGAAATGTCGCCGCAGTACTGATGCAATTGAGCAATGAACTAAAGAAAAAGGTATGCAGTTCCTACTTCGTAGTGGACTTTGCAATGTGAACACAAGAGGTTGCCGTGAAGACTGTATAGTTTGCTCGATGCTCGAGAGTAACGATTCCATTATATCTGATTAACGCTAAACTAGTTGCTTCCATTTCTGACGCTGAAAAGCAAAAACACCACATGCTGCAATGACCATACGGACAGTTGTTGACACGCTGAGTGGCCACCGACTGCCCTATTCTTAAATCCAATATTACAAACCACGTATTCTCCAATTGCAACGCAAGTAGATGTTCAAATATCAAGAGTCGCGTCCACAGTCTACCATGTTTCCGATTAAAATAAAAAGCTTCTTTCATACCATAAAAAAAATCAACAACGACGTAGTGCTAGATTAATCTCGCACTTACAAACGGATGACGAGTGATGATTTTACCCTAACAAGTCAGTCTAGTATCTTCAAGCACATCTAGCAATACTTTAAACCGCTACATATAGATGAACAGCATGACTTCACGTCTGTACCCATTGACCTTCGAAAAGTGTGCTTTTAATCCTGAGGACAATGAGTTCTTATTACAATTATTATAGACTAGTGACGAAGTGTGGGAAATAGCAGTAGTAAGTGCGGCACCCCATCGAAATTTTGTCTCTGAATCCCTGTTCCAGGGGTCATGGACCCTGAGGGGTCATGGCCACGGGTAAATAGGACCACCCCTTTAAAGTTTGGGAGGAATACCTTGGCACATCCCTTAAATTCCGGGAGGGGTACCTATGACCATCTTTCTTAAATTTTGAAAATGGCCGAAAATAAACATTTGGTACGCTAGTATAGAAAAAACGTATATACCTCTGCAAGCTTAAGTGGCGCATCTCGTTCCCTTTCATGGGTAAAAAAACTGCCAAAAATGTAAATTTCGGAGGTTTTTGATTTATTTTATCCTGTTTCATGAGCATTTATTACGTTATATGGTTATATGGGTAAGTATAGGGGTCCATTCCTGTTCGTAGGGCATGGGTACATTGGTTCTCCCTCTTGAATTTTGGGATGGGTATCAAGCACTACCCCTTATATTTTGTGGAGCTGTAAAAAAATAGTAATCGGCAAAAGTTTTCTAGGGCCTAATATGTACCACTGTAAGTTTAGGTAGTCTATTTCGTTCTATTTTATGCGTATAAAATTGTCAAAAATAAAAAATTGGTGATTCTTAAACTAATTTATAATATTTCATAAGGCATTATTAACTTACATGATTATATGACTCATTTCCTTTCATAACATACAAGTACATAGATGCTCCCCTCTTAACTTTTGGGAGGAGTACCTAGGACCATCTTTAAATTTCGGAATTGTCAAACAACAGTAATTGATAAATGTTCTCCATGACGCTAATATATATCACTATAAATTTAGGTTGACCATTTCATTCCCTATCATGGGTATAAAACTGCCGAGGTTTAAAATGTGGAGATTTTGACCTAATTTATCACCTTTGAAGAGGCTTTATTATCTTATATTGTTATATGGATGAATACAGTGACCCACACTCTTTTAAAAGACCTAAGTACATTGAAGATTTCTTTAATTTTTAAGAGAGGTACACTATTTAACTTTGGAATTTTAAAAATGTTCTGTAGGACTCGAAAAAATTACACTAAATTTGAGTGGTAGTACTTATTTCTTTTTGTGAGTAAACATTGCCAAATATTAGTATTCCCACGTGATCGGTTATTGACCTAATTTATATTCTTTGATGAGTCTTTAACATATTACACAGATGTCCATTCTCTTTTCATAGGACATGTCTACATTGATGGTTTCTTAAATTGGTACATAAGTCCACTCCACAAAATTAGATATTTTCTAGAAACAACATTCGGTAAACGTTCTCTAGGACTCTGACTCTTCTTATCTCCTGTCAAAAAATTGAAAATTGGACGTTATCGATCTAATTTATCTTTTTAAATGAAGCTTTACTACATCATATGTATATATGGATATGTACAGGATCAATTTTCTTTTTCACAGAATTTAGGTACTCTTAAAATTTTGGGATTGGCACACCTCTTTAATTTGGGAATAAAACAAAGTTCGGTAAATGTTCTCTACTACGCAAATATATAATTTTGTAAATTTGTTTGGTACTGCTCGTTCCCTTTATTGGATAAGAATTTTGGAAGTTTTTCACCTATTATTTCCTCTTTGGTGAATTTTTAGTGTATTATGAACTTAATGGGTAGCGGTTAAAACTTTCTTGTACGATATGTGTACATTATTCATTTTTTTAAAATTTGGCAGGGGAACGCTTACATTTTGGAATTGTCAAAATACATATCCATGGACATGGGAATGGTGTCCAAAAAGATAGCATAATCCTAGCGACAGCCAAAAAGATAGCATGATCCTAGACCACATGGACCAAACATACCTGACTGATCCTAGGCATCTAAAACGTGGAACCTGCATGAATAGAGTGTGCAAGGGAAGAAGAAAACACACAACACACAGTCCCAACACCTTTATTTGACGAAACTCGCCATAGTTGAAAATAACCCAATGTGTGTGGCGAGAAGACAAATGAGTTTGTGATGATCAAGGGCATCAGTAAGGCGTGTGTTCACCCCGCCCGGCTACACAGGATGCACAACGTCGTTCCATGCTTCCGAACACTTCATTGATGAGGTCCATCGGTATTCCTTGGCCACTCTGCCCGAAGGGTAGTACACAGGTCCGGAATCGTTCGTAGTGGGGGCTGTCGGGCTGCAATCCGCCTTCCCAATTCATCCCAGACATGTTCTATTGAAATTTTGTCAGGGGACCGTGCAGGCCACGGCAAGCGTCGAATATCTTCCTCTTCCAAAAAATCATCCACCACACCTGCCCGATGTCAACGTGTGTTGTCATCCATGAATATGAATGATGCTCCAACTGCACCCAGAAACAGTCTCACATACGGCTCCAGCACCTCATCACGGTACCTCTGGCCAGTCAAAGCCCCGCTCTGAAAGACGTGTAGGTCAGTACGGCCATTCAGCATGATGCCCACCCAAACCATCACACCCACACTACCAAATTGGACCCTTTCGCTGATGTTCTATGGGTTGTAGCGCGTCCCTCTTCTCTCCATATCAGTGATCGTCGAGAATCTGACTGCAAGCTGAATCGCGACTCATCCGAGAACAGAACGTGACACTACTGTTCCATTGTACAATTTATTTTTTAAATTTTCCAAATTTACCAGGTGGGCCAACACTCGTCCCAAATTTTGAGTAGGAATCGCGAATATATTCATGTATTATAAAAGGAGATAGATCCCTGTATTCAAACATAAAACGAGATACAGTCTGATAGAAAAAAGTTAAATTAGGCCTATAACTGACCGCGTGAGGACATGGGAAATCAAACATTCTGACAATATTTTACCAATAGAAGGGGATAAGTAAGACCATCTAAATACAGTTTCATATTTGAGACCTAGATAACAATTAACAAATTTGGGTTTAGACAATTCCAAAATTTAAGGGATGAAGCAGTGTAATCCTTGTAAAATTTAACAGGAGTGTGTAACTGTACCCATAGCTAATAAAATTAAATGGACCATCATACTCATCCATGTGATTATACAATGTGACAAAAGTTTATTACAGAGAATAAAATAGGTGTAAATTCAGAAATTTAAAATTCAAAATTTGAGTTTTTGGTCATATTTTACCTATGAAATGGAACGAGATGGACTAACCAAACTTACTGAGGTACATACCCCAATGCTGTAATATGATTCCAAATTTAGTTCTGGCAATTTCTTAAAGGGGTGATTCTATATACTCTTCCAAAATTTAAGAGAATATACTTCAGATTTTAAAAGGGTGGCCAAAGGTCTAGTTTTGAAGATCTCAAAATTTTCAGAGTAGGTTTCTCACAAAAGTTCAAGGGTGTATCATAGTACCCATGTTCTATTCAAGAGAAGAAAATGTACTCATTCAAATTAATATATCTTGCAAGAAAACCACACTGTAATGAATTTGGGAGCACTACATTCATCAGACCTTATGTTAATTAAAATTCCCTGTCAAAATTCAAAGTATACCAAAGTATAAAGTATTACTTACGTATAGGTATGACTTTCTGTCATAGGATGCCAGATGAACGATTTAAATTTACATTTATATATTCGAACACTACCTAAGACCAATTTCTTATTTACATGTTGCAAATTTACCAAGCGGACGAACTCTCTTTCCAAATTTTGAGAAGGAATCATCAATATATTCATGTATGATGAAAGAGGATAAATCCCTTCCCTCAACCATACAACGCAATACAGCCTGGTTGAAAAAGTTATAAAGGTTGAAAAGGCCTATAACTGACCGCATGATGTCATGGCAAATTACCAAATAATCTGACAATATTTTACCAATAGAAGGGAATATTAGTACGGAATCGTGTTGGTCCAATATTGTTCCCATTGCCCCTGCCTCAGGACCTATCCTCACTGCCCCGGGTCAATGACCTAGGGGTACCTAGGACCATACTCTCTACATTTTGGCAGGGGAACCTTAACCGATCCCATTAAACATTGCCATAGGACCAATCCCATTAAATTTTGGAAATTGCCAAAATCAAAATTTTCGTATAACAGTACAGAGCCCTAATATGTATCGCGGTAAGTTTCGGTGGTCCATCTCTGTCCCTTTCGTGCTTAAAACATTGCCAAAATATAAACGTAAGCAATACGTTGCACCACGTGGATGGTGTTGGATTGACCCAATTTATTGCCTTTGATGAGGTCTTATTACATTATATGGTTATATTGACGTGTACAGGTGCCTATAGTAGTATTGGCCTGACCTGAGGAAACTTTTTGGCCCCTGGGTCCCTGCCTCAGGACCCATGGTCCCTGGCCGAGGTCAATGACCTAGGGGTACATAGGACCACCCCCTCTAAATTTTGGCAGGGGTACCATGGCCCACCCCCTAAATTTTGGCAGGGGTACATAGGACCACCCCCCTTCAATTTTGGAAATTGCCAAATCTAAAAATTTGGTATGGTAGCCTAGGACCATAGTATGTAGCTCTATTAGTATTGGGTGTCTATGTCGTTCCCTTTTATGGGTAAAAAATTGCCAAAAATTCAAATTTCGGGGGTTTTTGACCTAATTTATCCCCTTTGGTAAGGTGTTATTACCTTATATAGTTATATGGGCGTATACAGGGGTCCATTACATTTCATAAGACATGGGTATATTAATGCACCCCTTGAAAAATTTGGGAGGGGTACCTCGGCCCACCCCTTAAATTTTGGAAATTGCCCAATTTCAACATTGGGTATTATAGTATAGGACCCTAATATGTATTATGATAAATTTGGGTGGTCCACCTCATTCCCTTCTAGGGGTACAAAAATTGCCAAAAATATAAACGTAAGCAATACGTTATACCACGTGTTTGGTTTTCGGCCTAATTTATGTGCTTGGATGAGGTCCTATTACCTTATATAGTTATATGATTATGTATAGGGGTCTATTACCTATCATAAGACATAGACACATTTGTGCACCCCGGGAGGGGGTACCTTGGCCCACCCCTTAAATTTTGGAAATTGACCAATTTAAACATTTGGTATTATAGTACAAGACCGTAATATGTATTATGATTAATTTGGGTGGTTCACCTCGTTCCCTTCTAGGGGTACAAAATTGCCAAAAATATAAACGTAAGCAATACGTTATACCACGTGTTTGGTTTTTGGTCGATTTTATTCCCTTTGATGAGGTGTTATTACCTTATATGTTTACATGAGCGTATACAGGAGTTTATTACCTTTCATAAGACATGGGTATATTGATGCACCCCAGGAGGGGTACCTTGGCCCAACCCTTTAATTTTGGAAATTGCTTAATTTCAACATGTGGTGTCATAGTACTGGATCCTAATATGTATCATGATAAATTTGGGTGGTCCACCTCGTTCTCTTTTATGGGTACAAAATTGCCAAAATATAAACGTAAGCAATACGTTATACCACGTGTTTGGTTTTGACCTAATTTATTCCTTTGGATGAGGTCCTATTACCTTATATAGTTATATGGTCATGTATAGGGGTCCATTCCCTATCATAAGACATAGGTACATTTGTGCACCCCCGGGAGGGGTACAATGGCTTACCCCTTTAATTTGGAAATTGCTCAATTAAACATTTGGTATTATAGTATAAGACCCTAATATGGATCACTATAAATTTGGGTGGTCCACCTCGTTCCCTTTTAGGGGTACATAATTGACAAAATATAAACGTAAGCATTACGTTGTACCACGTGTTTGGTTTTTGACCTAATTTATTCCTTTGGATGAGGTCCTATTACCTTATATGGTTATATGGTAATGTATAGGTGTTCATTCCCTATCATAAGACATAGGTACATTGATGCACCCCGGGAGGGGATTCGGTATCATAGTACATGCCTCAACATGTATCATGATAAATTTGGGTGGTCCACATCGTTCTCTTTTAGGGGTACAAAATTGCTAAAATATAAACATAAGCAATATGTTGTACAGCGGTGGACACTTCTAAATGGTACAGCCATATGGAGATTTACGGCTAAGGTGTACCATTTAGAAGTGTCCACCGCTGTACCATGTGTTTGGTTTTTGGCCCAATTTCTCCCCTTTGATGAGGTTTTATTACCTTATATGGTTATATGGTCATGTATATAGGTTCATTTCCTATCATAAGATATGGGTACATTGATGCATCCTTTAAAAATTTGGGAGGGGTATCTTGGCTTATCCACTCGGTTTTAGAAATTGTTGAATATACGCATTTGGTATCATAGTACAGGTCTTCAATATGTACCACTATAAATTTGGATGGTCCACATCGTTCCCTTTTCATAGGTAAAGAACTACCAAAAATCAAATTTCGGAGGTTATTGACCCCTATTTAGCACGTTATATGGGTATGTACAGAGGTTTATTACCTTTATATGTTTATGTTCCCATTTAAATTTGGGAATTATCAAATAACAAAATTCGGTAAACGTTTTCTAGGACCCATTGTAGATGTTGATGTTCCTCTTATGGCCAAATATTCAAAATTTAAATGTTATTGACCGGCTTTATTATTGAATAAGTACAGGATTTATTACCTTTTTCATAAGACACAGGTGTATTTGTGTACCAATCTTAAATTTTGGAAGGGGAACATTTCTTATTGTCGTATCAATAATTGGTAATTGTTCTTAAAATTGGATAGTATCTCATTCATTGGGTAAATCATTGTCAAATATGAGTATGATCACGTGATCGGTTATTGACCTATGATGGGATTAGGAGTCCAGGACATTGGTACATTGAAACTTTGTAGGATAATTTGAGAATTGTCAAATGAAATTACGTCATTTGTTTTGATTATTCCCGCCAAATATAAACGTAAGCAAGACTTTGTACCACGTGATTGTCCTTGATGAGGTAGTGTACAGGGATTCATTTCCTTTGTTGTGGTACTTCTTAAGTATGAGTACACACACTTTTAGAAAACAGTTGGTTCTACTCAGGTAAACAATTGACGGACATTATTGACCTTATTGAACATATAATGATATGATTAACTCTAAGACTTAGGTATATCAAGAGAAGTATTCTTTAAATTTGGGAATGGTGATAAACAGAATTTTAACATAAGGCGCGAAATTTGAAACAACACATTGAACTTTAGTCACAGCTCATAGTCTAAGATCATTGGTGGTGATTGATTTGACCTTGAGCTTTAGAAATCTGATAGCTAACCTTATTGAATCTTATGACTCATAGACGAAAGGCAATACATGCTACAACAGTTTGAAATTTAATCATAAGGTGATGTAATCTGACACTAGCAAAGTTATTGTTAATGCAATTTGATTGGATGATCACTATCTTTCCTGCAATCTGATTGGTTGATCACTATCTTTCGTGCAATCTGATTGGTTGATGATTTTCAAATCTTTGCTGTATTCAGTTTTAAATTTTGTTTAACATTTAAAAATCTTGGTTTCGTTCAACATTTTGCACTCACTGATAAATATGATCAAAACCGTTTATTTGTTAATCGAATAGTTAAAAACCGGATAAAGTTTGACGGTTAACCGTGAAACGTAAAATTTTTAGTTTGAAATTTTTTGTTTGAAACTTTTTGTTTGAAAATTCTTGCTTTCAAATTTTTGTTTGAATATTTTGTTTCAGAATTTTGTTTGAAATTTTTTTTGACAACTTTTGTTTCAAAATTTTTTTGTTTAAAAATTTTTCGTTTGAAATTTTTTTAAATTTTTTCGTTTCAAAATTTTGTTTAAAATTTTTGTTTGAAATTTTTCGTTTCCAAATTTTTTTGTTTTACATTTTTTTGTTTCAAAATTTTGTTTGAAATTTTTTTCGTTTCAAAATATTGTTTGAATTTTTTTCGTTTGAAATTTTTTGTTTGATTTTTTTTCGTTTCAAAATTTTGTTTCAAAGATTTTTGTTTGAAATTTTTGTTTCAAAGTTTGGTTTGACATTTTTAAAGTTTGTGCACTCATTAGTAAAGAGCCGGAACTATTTAGAACTAAAACCTTTGGCAACATTGTGGTGCAATAGTACACGTCAGAGCATGGGGTTGTACTTGAAATGAAAAAACACAATTCATTGAAATGGATCATTTTACTACACTCCACATACATCCATACCAGATAGTGGTTCTGGATATTGTCGATACAATGTATTTTGAACTTCTTGCACTAGTTTGTCTTTAGCATATAATTTTAATTCCAATTGAAGTCTTTTAAGGTCTATTGCAATATCAATTGGTGAAAACTCAATGTCCATTTGATCACAAATAAACTGTTTATCAATACAGGTATGCACCCACGAACGATGTTGACAACCATCACAATATCTAGATACATGTACAATATGCATAACACATTTTTCAAAATAGTACTTTTTCAGGAATATACTTGTTTTGTTGCACACTTCCACTGCATGTTTCACACACTGAAATACGCTGATGAATTTGTTCCATTCCGTTTGCGTTAGATACACCATGTTGCGAGGGACACGGAATGTACTCTTTTTACGTAACAGCACCATCTTCTCTTCGAGGACTGTACGCAGCACCACTTCATGATTTGAGCCTAATGATTTGACTATGGTCACATTTAGCTCATCATGAAAATAATCGTTCATTTGGTCGATTCGTGAACATAATATTTGCCATTCTTCACAAGTCAGTTGTACACCAAATTGTTCTGCTTTGCCCAATCGAATCACTGGTTCAAATGTTCTAGCACTGATACCAATCATCACATGTTTTGTTTGAAATATATTTATTGGATAATAGCTTGCGAAGATGAACTCTTTATCGTTAGAAGTACACATCTTTCCTCCTGAAAAGCACTTGCTCAAATGATTTCGTGGGATGGCAGTGTATTGGTTGATTTATAGAACTACGGCTAACGTCATAGGAAAGGAATGTGCTGACATTTGAATTCATGATTTCATCACAGTTACTGACGTCATGCTGACCAACCAAATTCATACAACTACGTCTGACGTCAAAGGAATGTGCTGACGTTTGAATTCATGATTTCATCACAATTGCTGACGAAACCGGCTGTGTACTAAATTCAAATTGATGACTTCGACCCAAGAATCCTTTGTAACATAAAGATAAAGATCCAGTATTTAAGAAACGCAGCAGTTCTTCTTGTTTTGATGCTTCCATGGGTAAATATCTTGCTGGTAAAATTATATTCTTATCATTTTGAAGCTTCACTACGATTCTTAATCCAAACTTTGTAGGGATCATTTGGCTAGCTAAGATTCTATAAGGTAAATTTTGTTGTAAATCAGTAATCTTGGTAAATGATTTCATCACATCACGTGTGTTTAGAAACTGCAGACAAATAGCCATGATGATGTTATCATGAATACTAACTCGAACGATACTTATATATGATGAAAAACTGATGACGGTGCATTATCATGTTCTGACGTGTACTATTGCACCACAATGTTGCCAAAGGTTTTAGTTCTAAATAGTTCCGGTTCTTTACTAATGAGTGCAAAAACTTTAAAAATGTCAAACCAAACTTTGAAACAAAAATTTCAAACAAAAATCTTTGAAACAAAATTTTGAAACGAAAAAAATTCAAACAAAAAATTTCAAACGAAAAAAATTCAAACAAAATTTTGAAACGAAAAAAATTTCAAACAAAATTTTGAAACAAAAAAAATTCAAACAAAAAAATTTGGAAACGAAAAATTTCAAACAAAAATTTTAAACAAAATTTTGAAACGAAAAAATGTCAAACAAAAAAATTTGGAAACGAAAAATTTCAAACAAAAATTTTAAACAAAATTTTGAAACGAAAAAATTTAAAAAAATTTCAAACGAAAAATTTTTAAACAAAAAAATTTTGAAACAAAAGTTGTCAAAAAAATTTCAAACAAAATTCTGAAACAAAAAATTCAAACAAAAATTTGAAAGCAAGAATTTTCAAACAAAAAGTTTCAAACAAAAAATTTCAAACTAAAAATTTTACGTTTCACGGTTAACCGTCAAACTTTATCCGGTTTTTAACTATTCGATTAACAAATAAACGGTTTTGATCATATTTATCAGTGAGTGCAAAATGTTGAACGAAACCAAGGTTTTTAAATGTTAAACAAAACTTAAAACTGAATACAGCAAAGATTTGAAAATCATCAACCAATCAGATTGCACGAAGGATAGTGATCAACCAATCAGATTGCAGGAAAGATAGTGATCATCCAATCAAATTGCATTAACAATAACTTTGCTAGTGTCAGATTACATCACCTTATGATTAAATTTCAAACTGTTGTAGCATGTATTGCCTTTCGTCTATGAGTCATAAGATTCAATAAGGTTAGCTATCAGATTTCTAAAGCTCAAGGTCAAATCAATCACCACCAATGATCTTAGACTATGAGCTGTGACTAAAGTTCAATATATTGTTTCAAATTTCGCGCCTTATGTTAAAATTCTGTTTATCACCATTCCCAAATTTAAAGAATACTTCTCTTGATATACCTAAGTCTTAGAGTTAATCATATCATTATATGTTCAATAAGGTCGATAATGTCCGTCAATTGTTTACCTGAGTAGAACCAACTGTTTTCTAGAAGTGTGTGTACTCAAACTTAAGAAGTACCACAACAAAGGAAATGAATCCCTGTACACTACCTCATCAAGGTCAATGACGTGGTACATTGTATTGCTTACGTTTATATTTGGTCCATAGGCTGTAATAATCAAAACCCATGACGCATTCTCAAATTATCCTACAAAGGTTAAACGTACCAATGTCCTGGACTCCTAATCCCATCATAGGTCAATAACCGATCACGTGATCATACTCATATTTGACAATGATTTACCCAAAGAAAGAGATACTACCCAATTCTAAGAACAAATACCAATTATTGATATGACAATAAGAAATGTACCCCTCCCAAAATTTAAGATTGGTACACAAACACACCTGTCTCTTATGAAAAAAGTAATAAATCCTGTACTTATTCAATAATAAAGCCGGTCAATAACCTTTAAATTTTGAATATTTGGCCATAAGAGGAATACCAATGGGTCCTAGAAAACGTTTACCAAATTTTGTTATTTGATAATTCCCAAATTTAAAAGGGAACATAAACATATGAAGGTAATAAACCATATAACGTGTTAAATAGGGGTCAATAACCTCCGAAATTAGATTTTTGGTAGTTCTTTACCCATGAAAGGGAACGAGGTGGACCATCCAAATTTATAGTGGTACATATTGAAGACCTGTACGAAGATACCAAATGCTTATATTAAACAATTTCTAAAACTGAGTGGATGAGCCAAGATACCCGTCCCAAATTTTTAAAGGGTGCATCAATGTACCCATGTCTTATGATAGGAAATGAACCTATATACATGACCATATAACCATATAAGGTAATAAAACCTCATCAAAGGGGAGAAATTGGGCCAAAAACCAAACACGTGGTACAACATATTGCTTATGTTTATATTTTGGCATTTTTTTTTACCCATGAAAGGGAATAAGGTGGACCACCCAAATTTATCATGATACATATTGAGGTCATGTACTATAATACCGAATGCTTAAATTGGAAAATTTCCAAAATTTAAGGGATTGGCTATGGTACCCCTCCCGGGATGCATCAATGTACCTATGTCTTATGATAGGAAATGGACCCCTATACATGACCATATAATCATATAAGGTAATAGGACCTCATCCAAGGGAATAAATTAGGTCAAAAACGAAACACGTGGTTGTACTAATATTTGGCAATTTCGTACCCCTACAACGGAACGAGGTGGACCACGCAAATTTATAGTAATATATATATATATTAGGGTCCTATACTATAATAATAAATGTTTAAATTGGGCAATTTCCAAAATTAAAGGGGTGTGCCAAGGTACCCCTCCCGGGGTGCAAAAATGTACCTATGTCTTATGATAGGAAATGGACCAGTATACATGACCATATAACCATATAAGGTAATAGGGCCTCATCCAAGGGGATAAATTGAGCCAAAACCCAAACACGTGAATGTATTAAAATTTGGCAATTTCGTACCCGTGAAAGGGAACGTGAACCAACCAAATTTATAGTAATATATATCAGGGTCCTATACTATAATACCAAATATATAAAATGCGTAATTTCCAAAATTTAAAGGTGGGCCAAGGTACCCCTCCTAAAATTTAAATGGGTGCACAAATCTACCTATGTCTTATGATAGGTAATGGACCCCTATACATGACCATACAACCATATAAGGTAATAGGACCTCATCCAAGGGAATAAATTAGGTCAAAAACGAAACACGTGGTTGTTCTAAAAGTTTGGCAATTTCGTACCCATGAAAGGGAACGAGGTGGACCACCCAAATTTATAGTAATATATATTAGGGTCCTATACTATTATACCAAATGTGTAAAATGGGCAATTTCTAAAATTTAAGGGGTGGGCCAAGGTACCCCTCCCAAATTTTTAAGGGGTGCACAAATGTACCTATGTCTTATGATAGGAAATAGACCCCTATACATAACCATATAACCATATAAGGTAACAGGGCCTCATCCAAGGAAATAAAATGGGTCAAAAGAACAAACACGTGATACAACGTATTGCTTACGTTTATATTTTTGGCAATTTTGTACCCCTAGAAGGGAATGAGATGGACCACACAAATTTATCATATTACATATTAGGGTCCTATACTATAATACCCAATGTTTAAATTGGTCAATTTCCAAAATTTAAGGGGTGGGCCAAGGTACCCCTCCCAAATTTTTCAAGGGGTGCATTAATATACCCATATGTTATAAAAAAGCTAATGGACCCCTGTATACGCCCATATAACTATATAAGGTAATAACACCTCATCAAAGGGGATAAATTAGGTCAAAAACCCCCGAAATTTGAATTTTTGGCAACTTTTTACCCATGAAAGGAAACGACATAGACACCCAATACTGATAGAGGTACATACCAAATTTTTAGATTTGGCAATTTCCAAAATTAAAGGGGGGTGGTCCTAGGTACCCCTGCCAAAATTTAGAGGGGGTGGTCCTATGTACCCCTAGGTCATTGACCTCGGCCAGGGACCATGGGTCCTGAGGCAGGGACCCAGGGGCCAAAAAGTTTCCTCAGGTCAGGCCAATACTACTCCTATTCTCCTTCTTAAGATCTGGGTACATTAGTGCCCCCTTTGAAAAATTCGGAGTCGAACATTGACCCTAAATTTTAATTTGGGAATAAAAAATTACCAAAAAATAAGATTCGGAGGTTATTGACTCAATTTATTCCCTTTGATAAGTTCTTATTACGTTATATGATTATATGGTTGTCTAAAGGGGTCTATTCTCTTTTATAAGACATGGGCATATTGATTTTTTCCCTTTGAAAGTTTTGGAGATTTACTTAGGACCACTCTTTAATTTGAGAATGATTAAAAACAATAATTGATAAATATTTTTTAGGACCCAAATATATATTTCTGTACATTTCATTGGTCTTGATTATCTCTGCCTATGGGGAAAAAATACCAACTTATAAACGTAAGCAATAAGTAGTAGCAAGTGGAAGGTGTTCGATGCATGTTATTGATCTTGATGAGGTTTAACACGTTATGTGAATATATGGTTGTGTACAGGGATTTAGTTTTTCTATACGACATGTTCACTTTAATGCTCCCTTTCCAAATTTTGTTACGGTACATAGGACTACTTCTTAAATTTGGATGTTACCAAATAACACGTTTCTACTCCCAAGATAGTTCTGCTTATTTCCTTCTAAGGATAAACAATTGCTTGAGGTTATTGACCTAATTAATCTTCATGGAATGAGACCTAACTACAACTTATGATTATATGGTTAAGTACAGGGTTAATTCTAAGACAGATATACAGGGTGTTTGAAAAAGAACTCCCTACTTTTAAGTATAAATTTAATTGGGAAATGAATGAAAATTTACTACATCAAAGAGTTCATATCATGAAAGAGAATACCTTTAAATTTTGTTTAATGTTGGTAGACTTAAACGTGGGATCAATTTCTGGCCCTGCACACGTCGAAACGATATTCCACATCTCGCCAGTTATTCACCAACATTTCAGGTGTAACTGTCCCAACCAGTGTTTCTTTCAGAGACAATGTTCCGGGGGGCACATTTAGTATTCCGGGGGCACTGCTGATACTATTCTATTTATTATTATATTAAATAAGTATTTTTTTGTTTTCTCCGAGGGGCACTCTCAGAACGCCGGGGGGCAGTGCCCCCCAAAAAACGTGTCTGGAAGAAACACTGATCGCAACCGGCGCAACGATTCTTTCCCGTAAATGATTGATGTCTCTGATCTTTTCACCGTACTCAACATTTTTAATGTGGCCCCAAAAGAAAAAATCCAGTTGGGTTAAGTCTGGGCTTCGTGGTGGCTAAGAAGTTCCTCTGCACTGCACGCCTGCCTGGACTGAACTAAGGAAACAGAGAAAAAACAGCGCAATGGTGCCGTCTCAAGGTCAAGCAGACCTGCCAAACTTGGAGAGTTGATGAATCAAACACCACAAACTAGAAGAGTGTATGACACTTTGTACAGGTTCTAGGACACATTAAAACTAGGGAGTTCTTTTTCAAACACACTGTAATTTGGAAAGGTACCTCCTTTAAATTTAGGAATTGTGATAAATAAAATTTTAGTATAAGGTGCGAAGTTTAAATGTTGTGCTTAACGTTCAATAAGATGAATTGTAACATAATCCACATTACAATTAAATCCATAACGAAATGAAGGAAAAGATTTAATTGAACTATACCCAGTATCTAGAATTTACTATTCTCATGAAATATTTCAATTCCTCTTCTTCTCCCTCCTTGACCTTCCATCGTACTATCCCAATAGTCCTCACGATGAATTATAAATGGATTTATCGTCTTACCCTTTTCTCTTGTGGACTTCCTTCTCTTTTCAACTCATCGAGAAGCAGGTTATGCAATTAGACTCGCTTATTATAAGTTATAATAAAATGTCTAGGGGAATTTATCTCTAAATTATCTTAATCTCTAGGATACGATTTTTTAGATATAGAAATCATAGAACACCTTTAAATTTTATCAGTTTATTTACTAAATAAAAGTGTTTTGGTTTATGGAATTCTAAGATACTCTTAATTGTTCCTGACTAGAATTCTTAATTTAGTGTGTTCTCTAATTTACTTATACAACACTAATTGGGGTGGGTCTGTGGAGTTACTAACTCGCGTTCACTTACAAGCTGTTTGTATAGCCTACTCCTTAATTAGTTTCTATCTGCACTGCTAGTCACTTATAGAGTGCGTCGCCTAAAGCCCTGTCGTGGAACTTATCGGACTCAGATTCCGTTCCACTTAAGGAAACTAGCTAATTTATTCAGGTTAGGTGTAGGTTAGGAAAAGGTACATTTTGGATTCGTACGTTGAATCCCAGGTAAAATTCTTAACTAAGGAAATTCTCTATCAGCTTCGTCTATGTTTCAAGACTAGGCCTCAATATTATAGAATCCCGACTATAAAATTCTTATTCTTAAGGCCGTGTCTAACGTTTTCAGCTGAGATCATCAATCCCTATATAATAACATGGTGAACTTCTTTCCAAAATATTATGAAAACTATTTGTCTTATGCAATTCAAAATTTCTCCAGATGTTAGCCTACCCCAATAATACATGTTCACTTTTTTATTTTTAATCTAGCTCTTATTGTTCATTAATATTACTTTTTACAAATAAATATGACAACGTTGGAAAGCATATAAGCAGGATTTCTTTTCCCGTTCGTGGAGGTGCAGATACCTGATCAATTCACACCATTGTTCCTCAGTGATCTTCAAAAAGTTGGTAGGGGAGGGAAACAAAGTTACGAAATGAGATACGATCGTTTATCTAAAAATGCGGAGAGTGCATATCTTCGAAGTTATGTTCGTTGACAACCTGATCATATGGTCGGAAGAATATAAGGTTGCGAGAGGCAAGACTGGCTGCTGTCAGAAATGAGACAATCTTATCTATCTATGTATCTTTTTAGTTGTATTTTGTAACAAGCCTTCTTGTCAAACAGCGAGCGCTTTCCCTATTTTCATATTTCAAATATTTTTGATCCAAAATTTGATTCTTGCGTGGAGAAGAAAGGAGACATGTCAGAGGAATCGCAAAACTAAAAGCATTATCATCAATATTTTGCTTTCCAAAATAAGGAATACAACTTTAAAAAATAAAACTTTGAAAGAAATATCTGGGAAGATGAAAGAACAAATCATGGCATTTCACACGTGTGCATAACAGTAATAGGCATATACGAAATAAATAAATAAATAAATATTACAATATTTCTGAGGGTCTAGATAATTTGGATCCGATAGTGGTATTCCAAAGATAAGCAAGTGAAATATTTTTCACTTGATTTTGACTGAAAACTTGATTTACAGAATTACATGTATATATATTTATAATATGTGTGTGTGTTGTGTTATATAGTATATTTGGACTCAGTTTCCTGATCAAAGTTACGTTACATCTTATGAATCTACAATTACGTCACTTTTGAACAAAGCGATGTTTATCGTTGTTTCCCCTATGTAGTACATAACACTTCATAATTTTTGGAAAAAATATCTGGCAACGTGTATTATTTCTACTTTCCTGATTCATTTAAAGAACGAAGTACTGGTTGGTCGCAAACTAGAATTATTATTTTCAGCTGAGGAATATCAAATTTTCAATCAAATTTGGCCGATACATGAACCTTGTCGCAAATTGGAATGATCACAAATCGCGCTGAATCAATAAAAGTATATCCACAGAAAGCTATATTAGTCCATATATCCACATTCGTGCATAGGCCTACTTCTATTTTGTAGTTGACCATCCATTAGAAGAGAGTTAATACTTGATCTGATGATGATTTACGGGTGAAACATCTCAATCAAAATCTCGCGGCCTACAATTTCGCCTGGCGAATACCTGGATAATATGTAACTTATGTAACTGAGATACAGCACTGAAAAGTTTGCTCCATTATTAATATTATGAAGGATAATTTACATTTATGCTCTAATAATGCAGTGGTGCTCCCCCCTCATGTCCATGACGCACCCCCCTCAATTGTCTATCCGTAAGGGTGTTCTTCCATGAAAAAAAAAACTTTTCGATTAATTTCCCCTCAAACATATTTATATAGATTTTTAACCCCCCCCCCAATATTTCAATGACGCAGTTTGCGTCATAGCCTCTCCTTGTGGGCACCACTGAATAATGATAACAAATATGTTTTGGTTAGTGGAGCATTTAGGAGGCTATCGGGCTCAAGAGCTCCTCGAAATAATTTCATTATTATTTTTTCACATTATACGTACAACACAAATGCTTCTTACTGGTTCTCAAGCCTCCCCCTCCGAAACAAGATCCTAAATACGCCACTGGTTATGATAACATTTGAATCGATATTATAGGTACATCTCTACAAGCGCTTTGGCAGTTTATACTGGTTAATATTTCACTATGGCGTAAGAAAAACAAAAACAGGATATTGGTCGATATTTGTGATGTATTTAAATTTTAGCAATTCGAAACGTATGTATTTTCTTTATTTCTATTCACATAATGATTGGATAAACTTCTAGTTTACGCGCATACCCACCGTTGCTAACGCACCTGCTCCCTACATACGCACCCCCGCGCAAGTCCACCAGTTAATCCCATTCTGAACGTTAGTAGGCCACGAGACCAGAAATTCATCGATTATAATCTCGAGAACCACACGAGAAGTATCTTTTTAAATTCGAGACGGCGCAAGAAATACAACAATTATCTTCTCGTTTTCGAGACGAGAAATTTCTCGAGTCCCGTGGGCTGCACTGATTCACCCAAGTTTTAATCTCGAACACTGTTTTAGTGTTACATGATTCATATGTAAAAACCTACAAATTAGTAAAATGATGATACGAAAGATGATACAAAACAAGCACTCGCTGTGTGCTCTATGAAACATCACTTATGTCCAATCTCCTATATTCCTTCCCTAATCCCCTTTTTTTGGGAATCGAGAAATTGAAATTTAATTACTTTCTAGCTAAATTCCATCTAAACACTTCTCAAAATTTCCAAACCTAATCCGAACAAATCAATTATTATGAAACTCAACCTTACTAAACTAACTAACTAATTCTCAAGGAATAACCCATGCTATACATGCCAAATTGTTCAGGGCTAGGATCAAATTCATTTCAGCCTAAGCAGGTTCTCATTCAGAACCTCCAACCTACAAAAAGCACATCATTCAGTGGCTGTCTCCAGAAAGTGAAGCACTGTTACCCAGTTTTTGTTCGTATTTATAGCAGTGGCGGCCGGTGGATTGTGGTTTCGGGTGTTGCAGTACGAACGATAAGAGACAGAAGATATAAAGTTGACTCATTGACTAATCAGTATAACTTTAGATGCAAATGCTATGTGACATGTTAAATTAAATAAAATCCTGTTTTTAAAAAATAAAAAATGCAGAACATTTTATCCGATTAATCACCTTATTTAATTAGTAAGTTCATTCTTCTCTCTTTGATTGGAGCAAATCTGCCTAATACATGCTGGTTGAACTCTGGTATTCTTGTCAGGTCTTTTTCGATGGAAAGCATAACCAATGGTGATAACCTTTCTTGGGACATTCAATTCCTTGAAAGTGTCAATTCTTTCTCATGTGGAAAAAAACTTTTCCTCTTTTGCTAACGCCATAAGTACAGTTAATATTAATTTTAGAAGCTTTGTAGATTCACGAAATATTTTTTCTAGATTATTGCGAACGATTCATTCTAGCAAACTCAGTCCCTGACAGTGATCCGAATTCCTCTTCAGCGTTGACTGAAGAGAGTTCGTAACAGAGATTAGTGTTATTAAAAAAATGTACATTGAACACACTTTATTTACAGTTTATCCAGGAAAATTTAAAAATAAATTGAGGAAATGTATCTGGTGCAAACAACACTACTGCTATAAGATATCCTGTAAATTTAAACTGGATTTTGTTTTCGAATACTCTCCTGAATTGCCCTTTGCTTGTTTGTCTAAGCCTTAATTGCAAATTTTTTTCTCAGTTGAAAGCTGGTCAATGTTTTTTGTAAGTTATTTACAGAAGTCATGGTACACAATTCATTCAGAATTTGTAGGTTATTTACAGAATTAAAGCACACACAATAAAATTAAACCTAATAATTAAAAACCAAAACAGCTGATACAAAATAGGCACTGGTATATGCGTTCCGAATGTCACATATTCATACGTCAACACACACACAAGTGTGTAAAAGAAAAAACTACATTCCAAATCATCCGTCTTGGTTGTTACGCAATGCACGATGAACACAATATACTTCCACATGAGGCGAAACAATGCTTACCAATGTGATATGTTCTGGAAAGGAAACCTCGAAACCCTTCATATGAAGGATCAGCATGTAACAGAAGCCAAAAATAAAAGAACATCAAAACAAACAGCACTGCCAGTTCTACACCCAGAAATGTTAACTGGGAGGGGTCCAAAGTATTTGAGGGTGGTCCAATATGTCTACATAATATGGAACCTGTCTTATACTGCACCCGAAAAGACGATAAGTAATTCTTACTTACTGTCATCTATATTTTTAGAAAAAAATGATAGAACGATTATTTTTATAAGAAAAGTACATGATGAGGGGTAAAATAAAATATTTAGCCTACATCAATCGTTTCTCTGTTGAACAAGTATAGTTCGTTGAGAAAGTCTACAAATGTTAGTCAAGTTTCGAAATTTTTGGGAGGTCAGGACCCGGTGAGCCCCCTCGTGGCTATGCCCCTGAGCATTGCTAACTAGTCCCAAATTCAATGTGGCGTTCCCCATCATACAGTTTTATGTGGAAATTATCAAGAGTATAAAATATACTTATTTTACAAAATAAATATGTTTATACTAAAATACTATTTTTAAGGGGGGGGGGGAACGATTCTACATACTCACTTATTAATATTTGATTTACAAATTACTGTAGAAGAAGCCTTCATTATCAATATAAGCTAAGAATTAACTTGTAAATGCGGGTCTAGTTTCATTTGTTTTCTCCTCTACTAGATATTTTCTTTCTTATTTTGTAATTTTGTAATAACTTTTTAAAATTGTCATTATATTGATTTGCTTCAGTATGGTCCCGTAATTTAAAAACATGAATGCATAAAAACAAATTCCATTTGTTAATTGCTAGTGAAGGAAAATTTTGAAATCTTATTTAGCGTGAAAAACCTTCTCGTTCACTGGAAACCGTGCTGTGTTGCAGAAGCACTGCAACGACCAGTACCTTTAACTTCTGAGATAGGGGAAAGGAGACTTAACATTTGCCCCAATTGCCGCGCTGAAGGAATCTGGTCGTTGTACGCTCGCTGCAACACAATATAAATTAAAGACTCTGTGACGGATTATTTTTCGCTTTTTAAAACGCATTAACGGAACGGACAGTTACAGAAGTAAAAAATATGTTATTTAAAGTATATATATGCAAGTATTAAAAAGTATTTTTTCTGTTCTGTACTACTATTGATAATAATATTTTTTTCTTGAAATACTTTGGTCGTTGCGCAACGCTGCAACACTAACATTAGCCGCCACTGATTTATAGCAATGCACGAAGACTAGCTAAGGGACCGTCTGCTGAGTGCGGGGAACCAGAGGTTCCTTTTTGAAAAAAAGAAAGAAAAAATGATTTTTCGCTTCTGCAACCTCAGCGAGAAGAATTTCCACCCTAAAGAAAAGTTATTAAACATACATAATATACAAGTCATTTACAAATTCAATACACAAGTTAACTAAAAATACTACTACTAAATATATATATATTAATTATTTACAAATATACTAAGACCAGGCCTGGTATTATATACTAGTTCTATTTGCATATTATTAATTACAATTAAAAATCTATACATTAATATAAAATATAAAAAACCAGCAAGGTGCGCCTTGCATAGTTAAACAGGTTTTAATACAGTAAATGAAAAATGTTCATTTCATAATACAACCAATAGAAGTGTCCGTCCTTCGAACGGGAAGAATAAAGTTTAACGAATATAAAACCGGAAATATAATTGTAGAAGTTTGCTCCTCATTTCTAATTATAATTTTTCGAAAACGCTTCAACACATGTTCACTGATTACTATTTTTTTTAAATATTAGATTATATATCGAATTTTACACCTCCAGGTTAAGCGAATTCTTACATTGAGAATTTCTTAAATAAAGAATCGAAAATGTTAACACTAGGAGTCGAATTTTAAAAAGGTTGAAACACATTTTCAATTAATTTCAATGAGAAATTTATATATATCGAAATTTATACCTCGAATTTAAATGAACACTCAATTGCTTTTCTGTATAAGGCACTGAAAATTTGGATATTAGGTATATACAATTTTTTTCTTTCCTAAATTAGAAAAGCTCCCTCGTGGCTAAGTGGTTAACGTACGAGCGTTTGGCGTGGTAAAACCAGGTTAAATTCCCGGCAAGTCATATGGTTCGAATTCCACGCTAAGCTGTAGGTCTGCGTTCCCTATAGCCTTGTTGCTGAAGAGAACAATAAAATCAAATTAAATCCTCCATTAGAAGCGGAATTATCCAAAACGTCTAAACATGTATATTCTTGTTTTAAATTAACAATAATTTTAGAAATGATTAAAAAAAGACGATCAAAAGATTGCGATCTTGGCCCATAATTAGTTTTTGGATCAGAGGCTACAAAATTTTTGAACGGCCTATAAATGGAATTTTAACATTTTCTACGAAATAAGCACATCACACTGAGTTAAGTGATAGTTTGGGTTTGGTTACACTGAAAATAGTTCTCCAGATATATGGCCTAGAAGTAAATTTTTGATTAAATCCCGCACTCCTGCCTTGAATGAATCATCTCATTTAGTAGTCTTACATTATTTCACATTTTTAATACAGAAATTGCTTCTTCCATTCTTTTAAGGGAGGAATTTGTCTAAAAATGCTACAACACGTGCCCACTTATTTTGAATGGGAAGCTCATATGTGGAGTTTCATCTTCCTAAGGTGACACAGGTATTCTATTATCGAGAAAAAGTAAAGATGTGTACCTTTTGAACCTCCGTTGGGATGGTGTCACGTCAGAAGGGCCCGGATAAAAGGGCGAGGACAAAAAGGCCCGAGTCAAAACGGTCCCGCGTCAAAAGGGCCCCGGTCATAAGGGCCCGAGTCAAAAGGGTCCCGCGTCAAAAGGGCCCGGGTCAAAAGGGCCCCGGTCATAAGGGCCCGAGTCAAAAAGGCCCCACGTCAAAAAGGCCCCACGTCAAAAAGGCCCCACGTCAAAAGGGCCCCGCGTCAAAAGGGCCCGGGTCAAAAGGACCCCGGTCATAAGGGCCCCGCGTCAAAAGGGCCCCACGACAAAAAGGCCCGAGACAAAAGGGCCCCGCGTCAAAAGGGCCTCGGTCATAAGGGCACGAGTCAAAAGGGCCCCGCGTCAAAAGGGCCCGGGCCATAAGGGCCCGAGTCAAAAGGGCCCAGTCATAAGGGCCAGAATCAAAAGGGCCCCGCGACAAAAGAGCTCGAGTCAAAAAGGCCCGGTCATAAGGGCCCGAGTCAAAAGGACCCTGCGTCAAAAGATGCCAGGTCAAAAGGGCCCCGGGAAAAAGGCGCGAGTCAAAAAGGCACTGCGTCAAAAGGGGCCCCGAGTCAAAGGGACCCCGCAATAAAAGAGCCTCACGTCAAAAAAACCTGAGATATAGCCTGAAAAGCATGAGAAATATAAAAATGCTTATTAGATTAAAAGTATTCAGTGGACACCACCTGATTTGTGTTGAAAGAAAGTACATGTGGATCTGTATGCAGTGTTAGTCAAAGTTATTACGACAGCCCAGTTACGATTCATGTGAACAGAGAAAAGTGTTCCAGGTAGGTATTGATCAGTGCCGTGTCATGGTGCGGGTGAGAGGGGCAACGGCCCTGGCTGCCGAAGTATGGTGGCGCAAAATTCGGGAAAATGAAATCTTTGAATTTTACATCCCACGGTTATGCCGGTTAGGCTAAAGGAGACGGTGATGATGAGTAAGGAATGAAATGGTGGAATGAAGAAAGTGGGAGGAAACGGGAGAACCCCGAGTAAACCCACGCACACGCTGTTTGTCCACCACAAAGTTCACTTGGCGGGAGCTGGGATCGAACCCGGGACCCTAAGCACCAGAGGTGAACGCTCTACCACTGAGCCACCGCGGCCCCGCAAAATTTGGGAGTAAGAAATAAAAGGAAAGAAGGAAAGAAAAAGAAAGAGGAAAAATTACTTGGAATATTTTAGATCAATAGCAGATAGTGTTACTCGTATTAGGAAAATCTATGTACACCCAACCAGAAAAGTCTCTCCCCCTAAGTGCTCTAATTCCATAACTTGGGGTCCAGGTAATTTGAAGTTGTGAGAACGCCTGGACAGATGCAACCCGATTTACACGTAACTCTTCTCGGCACTGACAACAGTTGGTAGCACTGAATCCAGTCTTTATGCAAGTAAAATTGTGAGTAGATGACGCACGAAACATTTCTAAATTCTGAGACGAACCTCTCTGGTTCAGAGCGTGTTGTCAAATGAACATCATATGTTAATCTCAATATTGTTGTGTATGTAATGTATTATTTCACTATATACTGTATATTCAAAGAAATAAAAACACTGATCACACATGAATCAGAAAATGCTTGAAAGTAGACGAAAATCTCATGATTGCCTTCATTGAGAGACCTTCTCTAATTCTCCTCATTCCAACATGTTTTTTTTTCTGGAGGAGGGAAAATCTTGCTTGTCACACTGAGTACGTATTGAAATTGAAATTGAAACATTTGAAAAAGTTAGAACCTGACCGGGATTTGAACGCGGGTCCGCCAAATATAAGTTCAATGCGCTAAACACTTACCCACCTCGTCACTTCATCTTCCGCCTAAACTATTAGTTAGTTAAAAGCATTGCATGTAAGACTATACACAAAATACTCGTACTAATACTCGTATAAGGAGACGTTCCTTATGAGTGTCACAATGACTTACTCGAGGTTTCCTTCTTTAACTCAAAAACAAGTGATATAGACCTTCGTCAATGAGGAAAATATCGGGAAGCATTCTTCAAGATGAGGCTACCTCATTGTTTTTAACTGATCCCGATTTATATTCCTGCAATTCTTCCTCAGCGTAACTTGTAATTTCTAAAGAAGAAAAGCCGGCAGACATTATTTTCGCATTCTTTGAATTGCATCAACACGTGTAGGAATATTGTGTGCTATGTTTATGTAACATAGCTACTAGTTTATTTTTTATCTTTGTGTCAAGTGTGAAAGCAGAGAACTACCATTTCAGTGACCCGGGTTCGAATCCCAGCGTGACAGTAATTCTGTTATTATTATTATTATTATTATTATTATTATTATTATTATTATTATTATTATTATTATTATTATTATTATTATTATGCGTATAACTGAATGAATTTCGATGGCAACTGTCGCAGAATAATAAAAAGTGAATATGGTAGAATAATTAAATAAAGTAAAGAGATGCGCGTAATTTTATCATAAAATTATATGGCGCAACGAATTTTATCTTATTGCAAACGGTTATCATCGAATATACACGGTTAATGGAGCACTCTGTTGATCAAATTAATAGAAGTTGCTAGAAAAGTATTGGCCACCGACAGAAAAAAATACAGAGTAACTGCAAGTCTAGTACGTACTATTGTACAGGAGTATGCTCAAAGACCTTTAGAGAACTATCTTCGTGGCTTGGCTCACAATTTTAATTTGCAATCGACGTAAGCAGTTTGAGACAAATGTCAATCGTATTTGGCATTTGGAAAGTTAAGCAAAAATGATAATAAACTTATGTCCAATATAAGTTGGAAGAATTTAAAAACAGATGAAAGTAGCCAGAATTTTTCAATGTAAGTTCACATACTTTATATATCTGTGACTTGGGACTAAAAGGGCCAATGTCAACACGAAATAGTTTGGAATATATATACTATTCATATTAACAATTGCTTTTCTTGCAAAAGAAAATATCCATTTATAGGCGTTAAAATTTGACGAACATCTCATTTTTTGACAAAAAGTGACATTGGCCCTTTTAGACCTAAATCACATATTATCTATCTATCTATATATATATATATATACTTTTTGTTAGTAATGTTTGCCTTTTGTTTTTCACTCTCTTTATCTTATTGTAAGGCTTTGTGCAACATTGGTACTTCTAAAATATAATGATCATAATGTGATGTTAATCAAAGTCAAGTTGTTCAAAAAATATATTCTAATGTAATGTAAAAATATATTATATTGTTTATCTCAGAAATACTTTTTGTTAGTAATGTTTGCCTTTTGTTTTTCACTCTTTTTATCTTATTGTAAGGCTTTATGCAACATTGGTACTTCTAAAATATAATGATCATAATGTAATGTTAATCAAAGTCAAGTTGTTCAAAAAATATACTCTAATGTAATGTAAAAGTATAATATATTGTTTATCTCAGAAATACTTTTTGTTAGTAATGTTTGCCTTTTGTTTTTCACTCTTTTCATCTTATTGTAAGGCTTTATGCAACATTGGTACTTCTAAAATATAATGATCATAATGTAATGTTAATCAAAGTCAAGTTGTTGAAGAAATATACTCTAATGTAAAATAATTATATATGTACAGTATAAAATCTGATCAGATGTAACAGAAAATATAAACAAATGCTATTTGTTTGTAATGTTTGCCATTTGCTTTTCAGCCGTTTTTAAAACCTTATTATAAGGTTTCGTGTTAGGTTAGCACCGTTAGTATATAATAAGAATACTGTAATGTTCACTGAAGTCAAGTAGTTAATATTATATATATAATAAGGATATATATATATCATTTGATAAGATTTAATGGAGAAAATATATATAATAACTTTTCAGTAAGGATTTTCTGTTTATGACATACTTCTTGTTTCATTATTTTTTATTTGATTCCATGTCAAAAAGGCCCAGACAAAGGGCGACGTGTACAGAAGGAGTCGTCCTCAATGCAATATCGTATATCAGTGGCTCCCAATCATGTTTACCTGGCACCCTCTTCGCAAGCTCTTAATAGTTTATACATTTCTTACCGCTTTTTGGCTATACGTACTTTTTTCTGATCTTTTACCTGATTTCAGATGCACCATTGAATTTTCAATTCAATAATAATAATAATAATAATAATAATAATAATAATAATAATAATAATAATAATAATAATAATAATATGAATATGAATATGAATATGAATATGAATATATTTATATTTTCTCCAGCAAGACTTCTGAATACCTTTGTAGTCCAATATTATTATTTACCAGCTTTATTCCTAATTAAACCACAGTTCGTATTCAAAAATATATTGTATTTGTACTTTTAATTTAACATCTTTTTGTTATATCTTTCGTAATATTTCTAACTAAGAATGTAGTTTATTTCTGTCAGTAGCTTTTGCACTTCGGTTCTTGGAAATACAGCACTGGCAGAATCTTAAAAACCTTACTTGGTGGTAATCGGACTGTCCGAACAGTCATATCCTCTTACTACTGACATTGTAACTTATGTTCAACGACATTGCCATAGCTTTGGTCCCCATTACCCTGTGATTAATGATTTACACATGTGGGTTTTTTCTTTCTATATAGAGAAGGGGGAAACAAACAAACACTGATCAACTTGCCTGCATATATAGATCATTCCTTCTCAGTGGAAGAAGAAATATTCTGCTGAAAGCAGGTTGAAAGTGTCAAATAACAAAGGAACATTAAGCACTGGGAGTTTCTAGACTACTTTCTTCTTCGCCAAAACATTTGAGACATTCCATTCCTTATACATGTGACGGAGATCAGCTTTTGCTCACCCTCTATTTTCGCCGAGAGCTGTCGTCCAGTTAGAATTTTGTTGGCAACACCGAATTTCGGAGAAAATATCTGTTTCACTACCATGTACTTGGAGAAGGCTAATAGGTCAATTTTCTATACCACCCACTAAGGCTTTTAAGATCCTTCCTAAAGAGTAACATCCCATCAATGTGGGTTTTCCCCCGCCAAGTGAACTTTGTGGTGGACAAACACCGTGTGCGTGGGTTTTCTCGGGGTTCTCCCGTTTCCTCCCACTTTCTTCATTCCACCATTTCATTCATTTCTCATCTTCACCGTCTCCTTTAGCCTAACCGGCATAACCGTGGGACGTAAAACTCAAAGCTTTCAATGTGGGTTTTCGTCGCTCCAATAGCGATATTTTTTTCGGTTCACCAGACCATATAAAATAAATATCGCTTCATCAAAGAATACCGGAGGGAGGGGCACAGTGGTTCAGTGGTAGAACGCTTAGCTCTGTTGTGTAGGACTACTGGTTCGATTCCCGGCCAAGTAAATTTGTGGTGGACAATATTGTATTCGTGAGTTTTCCCGGGATACCCTCGTTTCCTTTTGATTTCACCCGTTCTTTCATCATCATTCACTTGCTTTAATCATAATTATCCTAAAGGGCATAATGTGGGACGTTAAACTGTAAGTCTGAAAGTTTCCAGAGAATACCATGTTATTTACGACAATATTGGTGCCATCGATATTTCATATCATTACTTCGCAAAATTCAATGCGGTGATCAAAATCGTCTTCCGTTATTTCATGCATTAAACGCATTCTCCTAGGGTTTAAACTTATACCGCCTTATGCAGAGTCGTTTTGACGTATGATTAGCGTAATACTAAAGGTTTGACTACTGCAGGAAACATATGTTAGTCGAACTCTTTAGTATGGTACTAATCATACATCAGAATGACTTTACATGAGACCCATAGCGCACAAAAATTCGTTGCGCTGAACTCTAGGAAACACCTAGCTTGTTAGCAACTCTGGTTGTCAATGAATGCAGAATTTCCACAAAACGTTGTAAATTCAAAGAAACTGCCAAATTGCTACATTATTTCGGCCTTCCTGATCGCATACGGTTCCTTTCTGCAAAACATCGAATTGTCTCTTAGGCAGATGACTTCGAAATTTGGTTACGTTCGGAAAGTGTAGCATTAAATAACTGTTGTACCTCTGTATATGATCTCTTCCTATCCTATAGCCGATGTCACGTTAGAAGGGCCCGGACAAAAGGGCGAGGACAGAAAGGCCGTAGTCAAAAGGGCCCTAGTCATAAGGGCCTGAGTAGAAAGGACCCTGGTCAGAAGGGCCCCGTGACAAAAAGTCCCCACGTCAAGAAATCTGAGATATAGCCTGAAAACTTCAGAAGTATAAAATACTTATTAGATGAAAAATATTACGTGGACATATCTGATTTATTTGTGTTGAGAGAACATACAGGTGGAAAAAATATAGGGTTAGTAAAAATATTACGACAGACCAGCAATAACGATACGCGTGGACGGAGGAAAAGTAAATATTGCAGATGGGTATTGATGCGAAAACTACATTGAACGGGGTATGGATTTCATGGCAAATACTTTGGATTCTGTCATATTGGATATCATATAATATTTTTAAATGGAAAAGAGTATGTTTCGCACATCAATTTAGGATTGAATTTTCCCACAAACGAGAATATGATTCATTCTTTACCAATCCTCATTCTTTTACGAGGAAAGTGTGCTATGTTTGACATTAGTGTGTAGTAGACAAAAGTATCAGGACAATAAAATAATAATGTGGCGGAGGTAAAGCAAATGTTGCAAGTGTGTGTTGTTGCAAAAACTACATTGAATGGGAATGTGGACACTGTTGATCACATAAATATTCAGATATTATTAAACAAACTACTATAAAATGTCCTCTAAAATTATTTTATGCCTCCAAGTTAATACAGTTAGTATTTAATAGCAAACACACAACGATTTATAACTTTCTTTAAGCATTTCGGCATCGCTGTTACAATCTTTCTGGTATAGTGTGGGGAAATATTGTTTCACGCTGTACGTAATGCTTTTTTTCAAACCTTTCACCGTAACTCGTATATATTGATCTTAAGTTTCAATTCGTTCCAAAGATTCTCAATGGGATTAAAGCCGGTACTATGGGGTGGGGTTTCGCGCACTTTTGGGCAGTTTTAAAGCAATCATTTCTTTACAACATATACTTTGTTTGGGATCAATATCTTGATAAAATTAAAAGTCCTTCTAAGAACGTTAAGATATATTTCTTTTATCAGAATCCCATCAGTACACACTAACTCTCCAGCATCTGGTGAGCATATATAACCCAAACCATTACACTTCCTCCTCTGTATTTTACAGTAGGCTGGAAGTTCTTGACATTTATTTCTGTATTTAATATTTAACACATTCCCACCAGTTTTTGGGTTTATTTTCAAAAGATCTAGGAAATTTAAGTATCTTATATTTCTTAATTTGGGTAATACATGGTTTCTTTCTAGCAATTCTACCATTATATCCTTCTCGTATTAACTCTACATGGTACAATACACTGACCAGAAGAAACATCGTTATCACCCATTACTATTTGAACGAAGTTGTTAAGCTCTACCAAATATTCGAAACTGTACATTAAAAGCATTCTATTGCTTTATAGTCGTAAAGTAACAATTAATCACAAATATACTCACTATTAAAATATGTTATATACATGGTTTCAGATCAAGAGAACCCTGGTTCCAGGAATTCACAGATCACCCACATGGCTCTGACCCTTGTCAACTCGCCATAAATCTAAGAAAACAAGAAACGAGAAACAGAAAAAGAGATTGCCAAATGTTTCCTTTTCTCAAGATTTCTTTCAGTCTTGAATCACTCTTTGTGTTAGTGTGTTCGGTTATATTTCGCTACAATGCCAATGTTTTTCCCACCTTGGTTAAACAATAACACTCGTAACGAGCAATATTTGGACGAAAATCTGGAGCCCGGACGAAAGAAGATAATGTTGTAGTTGAGAGGGGAGCTAAGTTGCGTAAGCAAACGATGATGTTAGTGAAAAAAGTGAATTTTTATTTTACGAAGTGTCATCGATAATGGTGGTGTCTTAACTTCCAAAAACTTAAATAAGTTATTAACGCAGGCGACTGGTGTTAGAATTAATACTATAAAAATGTGGGAAAATTGATGTGTAAAACTATTCGACATCAACAAAAAAGAAAGTTGTAAAACAAAAGCTTCAATTCGACAAAATTGACGATTTCACTCGTGATTTATTGCGCAGCACAGTTTTAGAATTTTATAAGGAAGGCAAATCTCCCACAATGGAAGCGCTAAAGCAATGAAGCTTAAGACAGCTGACACCGAATACAAGTTTCCATACCAACGCACTACAGTTTATCGCCTGCTACGAAGTATGGGTTTTAAATATAAAACCTCGGTGAAAAAATGTATTCGTAGTGAATCATCACATGTAATAGCATGGCGATATAGATACCTGCATAGTATCAATAATCTTCGTGCTCAGGGTTGTGCAGATGTGTACCTCGACGACACGTGGTTTGATAGTAACTCCTGTCGGATGATGGATGTGGACAGACGATTCAGACAATTGTGCTATAACGAGTCCTGGGAATAAAGGTGATAGAATTGTTATTCTACATTGCGGGGGACGTTCAGATATTATTGACGATGCGCTTCTAGTAACTCACAAAACAATGGCTGATGCTCCAGCAGATTACCATGGTAGCATGAATGCAGATATCTTTGAGAATTGGTTTGAAGGGAAACTATTGAAACGCCTTGAGACACTATGTGTAATTGTTATGGACAATGCCCCGTATCACAGTCGTGTTCTCAACCAAAAATCAATCTCTTCCTGGAAGAAAAGTCAAATTCTTAATACCCATTCCTAATCCTGTTGCTATGATTCCCGTTCTCCTTGAAGTTATAGAAGAGAACACTTCTGTTACCGACAGAAAAACGAAATATGCGGTGGACGAATTAGCTGCAAAATATGGGCATATTGTGCTACGTTTACCACCTTACCATTGCACCCTCAACTCCATCGAAATTTTGTGGTAAACTGAAGGGTAGGGTGTCGTCTCAAAATTTAAGGAAACGACCAGTGAGGGAAGTAATACAACTTCTTAAGAAGTCGTGCAATCATGTGACGCCCGAAAAGTGGATAAATAATATCAAACATGTAGAAAGCATTGAGGGAAGCTACGAAAACTCTCAATCTATTTTTGATTAAAGGATTGAAATTTTGTGCAAGTAACAGATTCTTCAGAAGATGAGAGTGATGATGATGATACCTCATAAACAAGAAAGATAAGAGTTTACTACATTTTGATCACACACATATATTAATGTTGAAATAATAATTATAATTATTAGTAATAGTTGTGAAGGTAGTAACGACAATAGTAGTAACAGTAAAATGGCTATTGCACACGCTTATCATATTCGTGGTTCTGACTGATTTCCAGGTAAAATTTTCGTTATTCACTTCACATTTTGAGACAAGTGGAGGGCTTTTTATTTTTAAATTAAAAGATAATGAGCCTGGTCTAGAGATCCTGAAATAAAGACGATGGAAGTCATGTACTGACATCACCCACTAAAAGTTGGCTAGCTGGCGATAAACATTCATAGGCTGTATCACTAGGGAGTTTGTAGTAACTTTCAGTCACTAATACTAATAACAGTGGTACCCATTCTCCAAGTGCTTGGGCGCAATCATTCCCCAAATTTATCGTTACATCCAAAATAGCGTAAAGGATTCCCCCCCCCCCGAGAAAAATGAAAAATAAGGATAAAAGTATCCATACTAATTTACATTCCAAATAATAGGAGGCTATTTAACGTGGCAGGTAGTGCTAATTTCTATCTATACAAAATCAATCTAGATTTCCTTATGCCTCCTTCCACAATTTTGCTCTTTCAATTAAAAGAGAATGCATTTTTGGCTATGACAATTAATTATTTTAAAATGCTAAATTTTCCTTTATAAGAAACGTTCTTAAAGCCATCATTAACCCTTTGGGGATCTCATGGTACAATTTGTACCATATGCACTTTTCATGGTACATTGCGTTATTTCTCTTCTATTTGAGCTTTTTCGTCCGGTTTTTTTTTGTTTTCCAACTCCAGAGTCCTTGTAGAAGACATTACATATGGTTTCAGACCGTCCTGCGTCCAGACATGGGTGGTGATGACGTCACAAGTCAAAAATTTCTCTTCTCATTTTTTAAGCCTATGTTCAATATTTTTTGGCGGGCTTAGTTTTCTACGTAGAAGATTGAAATTTTGCACAAACATTTAGTCCACCGAGTACTATTTACCAGATTTTTTGTTCGGATGTCAGTGCTAAAATAGGGGGGAAATAGAGGGAAAAGGGGTAAAAATAGGGATTTTTTTACCCCCAAAATCCCGTTTCTCGTCATTTTCCCGCCAAAAAAACATGATAGGACCACGCGAGTCATACCGTCTGAAAGGCAGTTCCATTCTGAAGAGAATGACGGTCGAATTATTTCTATAGGGTAATTAGGGACGTCCAAGGGATTTTTTGAAAAATATACTTCTATATAGGGAAATATGGGGCATTGTCGGTATATATATTTTTTGGCGGGCTTATTTTTGAACGTAGAAGATTGAAATTTTGCACAAACATTCAGTCCTCCGAGTACTATTTACCAGATGTTTTGTTCCGATGTCAGTGCTAAAACAGGGGAGGAAATAGAGGGAAAAGGGGTAAAAATAGGGATTTTTTACCCCCAAAATCCCGTTTCTCGTCATTTTCCCGCCAAAAAACATGATAGGACCACGCGAGTCATACCGTCTGAACGGCCGTTCCATTCTGAAGAAAACGACGGTCGAATTATTTCTCTAGGGTAATTAGGGCCGTCTCAGTGAATTTTTATCCAAATATACTTCTGTATAGGGTAAAAGTGGGGCATTGGAGGGAAATTTTTTCTGGCGGGCCTATTTTTTCACGTAGAAGATTAAAATTTTGCACAAACATTCAGTCCACCGAGTAGTATTTACCAGAAGTTTTTTTCCGATTTCTGCGTAAAAACAGGGGGGTCAAAAGGGGCAAAAGTTGAAAAAGGGAAATTTTGCCCCCAAAAATCCCTTTTTCAGGAATTTCCCGCCTTAGATACATGATGGAGACATGAATGGTACCGCCTGAAAGACAGTTCTATTCTGAAGAGAATGATTGGCGGATTATAGTCTTAGGGTTATTAGGGATGTCTCAGGATTTTTTTTCCCTGAGATCATAGTGTTTTATGGTACTTTGGGGCACTGTGGGAATTTTTGATAAAAATTCTCCTGCCCTTACTATTCAAGATAGAAACTTGAAATTTGGCACGCACATTCAGTATACCAAGTACTATTTCTCAGATTTTTTTTAGATGGCTACGATCACACAGGGGGGGGGGGCAAAGTTGGACAAAAAAATTTTCCCTCCGAAATTTTCACTTTGACATTTTTCCCGCTTCTGGTATATGGTATGAGCACGCAAGTGGTACCATTTGAAAGCCAGCTCTATTCTGAAGAGAACAAGGTATGAGCCATGATCCTAGGATAAATAGTGACGATACAGTAGCTGCTTGACTGAAAGTCTCAAAAATAGCCCAAAACGCCAAGATCCCCAAAGGGTTAAGGTATAATTAAACCGACTGTGCTACTTTCAATGAAATATTTTGTCTTTCAAAAAAAGAAAATAAATAAATAAGTAAATAAATAAATAATCTTATGGATACAACCAGCACCTAAAACCCGCCTGTGGACACTCCTGAATAATAATAATAATAATTACAATAATAATGCTATATTAAATCTATCACAAAAAGTAATAACATTATGTCTACTTTTCACTCGTTTTCGTTCCTTTTTTCTTTCTTGTTTCTTCTACCTAATGACATCGGACATCTGGCAACAACCACCAACCACCGTCTTAACAAGGGGTGGATTGCCCTTTAGTAGTGGTGTGAGAGGAGGCTCACATGTTTTGTAATTTCCTATACTTACTATTAACATATGTGGTAACTTCACAATATTTTACAAACGCAAGCAAACGAACAGAAACGTTAAGAACACAATGAAGTACTATTTATTAGTTGCCTGTCTATATACTTTCTTCTACCAGAAACAAATATCAAACGTAGCACACACTATCGCGTAAATGAATAGAGGTCGGTCAAAAGTCGATTCAGTTAGCAATGCGCACGAGACGAGTCGAGACTGAATTTTTCTGAGAAAATTCGATTCCAGACACAGCTCTTCCAATAGAAAAATATACATTTTTCTAGTCGAGACATCAATTTTACAGTACATTTTGGAGACGAGACAGCCTCAAATCTTGTCTCGTGCGTATCTCTAATTCAGATTATCGTTTGTAGCAAGATTCTAGCCTAAATTTATGTGAACAAAGTACCCCTGTCTATTTGAAAATATTTTATGGTATATAATATGCGGAATTCAAGTTGGGTGCCATGATCATTTAACGCAGTTTGAACATCAATACCAACCTGTAACATTTACTTTTCCTTTGTCCATTTGTCTCTTTGTTACGACCCTGTCATGATACTTCTTTCTATTAGATACACATGTCAAACACCCTGTCTTAAAAACAAATGGTAATGTGTCAAAAATGAATTCACATTCTCATTTGCGGAAATATAATGCCTAAACTGAAATGTAAAATCATAGCCTTTTCCATTAAAAATGTGCATCCGCAATATAGTGTAATTCAAAATGGCTTTCACGGTGACCACACTCCAAACCAATGCAGCTTTTGCAGTAATACCAATTGCAACATTTGATATCTCTCCGGTCACGCGTGTCGTTATTATTGTTCTGTCCCAATACTTTTGACTAACCCTGTATGGAAATCCACATGTATGTTCTTACACCAAAATTAAAGAAACGTTTTCAAGATAATATTATTCATATAATACGTGCTTTTGTACTTTGATTCAGGGGCAGAAATGGAATTTTAGAACTAAGGGAACAGTCATTAATAGATAAAGTCTGACTGGGCTGTGTCTCGAGAATACAAACTCATAGATATGATATATAATTTTCACTTTAGCGTCCCTTTCAGCAGCGAGGCAATATGAGATGTGGACCTACTGATTAACGTGGAATTCGAACCACATGAAATCCCGCAGGGAATCGAACCCGGGTCTCCTACGTCTACAAACTCAGAGAGACGCGGTTGAAAGCAAACTTTCATCGAGAACCAACTTAAGCGATAGGGATTGTTCCAGAACAAACAGCAACCAAACAAAATTAAGATCACCATTCAAGTTTCCTTTTTGTCTCTAATAACCACTGATATTCTTCCTTCTATTGGACAATCACTTCTACTTACTAAGGTGGCACTATCCCCTCGTGCATGTTTGATTTCCACTTCTGTTTTGATTTCAGGCTTTCTGACCGTGGGACTATTTCTACCCGGGCTCTTTCCACTCAACCCCTTTTTCGCAGGGCTCTTTTGACTCGGACCCTTTCTCGCGGGGCCCTTTTGACGCCGGGCCCTTTTAACCAGGCCCTTTTGACCCGGGCCGTTTTGACGCCGGGCCCTTTTGACCGGGCCCCTTTTGACTCGGGCCCTTTTGACGCCGGACCCTTTTGATCGGGCCCTTTTGACGCGGGGCCCTTTTGACTCGGGCCCTTTTGTCGCGGGGCCGTTTTGACCGGGGCCCTTTTGACGCGGGGTCGTTTTGACCGGGCCCTTTTGACGCGGGGCCCTTTTGACCGGGCCCTTTTCACTCGGGCCCTTTTGACGCAGGGCCGTTTTGACTCGGGCCTTTCTGTCCTCGCCCTTTTGGCCGGGCCCTTCTGACATGGAATCGTTGGGATACACATTCTTAAAAAGGCTTTCTTATCATTTGTTTTCGTGGCAACAAAATTTCATGTTCAAATTGTATGTTTCTAGCTACAGTACCGTAGTATGACTTTTGTGTTAATAGGTACGTAAATTTTATTCTTTTATGGTTTAGATATGAAAAGAAAAATCTAAATCACATCACATTATAAGAATTACTCCCCCAATAACAAGGATGCTTTCGGCCAATTGGCGCGTGCTTGGCTTTAGGCTTTCTACACTTGCACTTGAAACGCATGCTTTCATATAATCTGCCTTTTGTTGTACTTGCAAGCGATGCTTTAGACCCTTCGAAGAGCGTCATAGCATCACTGGCCGTTCATTGGTTATTGACTTAACTTGTAAAACAGTTGGCGTCAAGTTCGAATGGAACACTCAATGCAATGTTGGCCCCATGTAACTTCGTTACTGGAATCCAGATTGCGGCATGCTTGCACGATTTCGAATCAAACTAGATGAAAGCTTTGCCGATTTTCAATTCAAGCTTACAGCAAGCGAAATACTCCCCCCCCCACACACACACACAAAGTACGGCATTTCGAAGTATTTTATCAATAGTAAACATTGAAACGAAACAATATTTAGAATTTTTCTTTGATTGCAATTACATAACAATAATAACAACTACAAAAGAATCACAAAACAAACATTTATAAACTTAAAAGAAAAGTTGCTTTTGTAGTATAATCTTTTTGAGTAATGAATGGGGAATTTAGGTCTGAATATAACACGAATAATATACGGGAGTGAAACGTGATAACCCACAAATGTGTGTTCATCAAGATTTTACAAACACTTACACTTTTACGAACATTTTTAGTTTTTTGGTTTAAACCAGTTGTTTTCTTTTCTTTTCTTTTTTTGTGAAAAAAACAGCTGGTTTAAACCTTGGTTTAAACCACCTTGGTTTAAACCAGCTAACCCTGATAATAAGTTTGAACAACTTCCGGTTTTGGTAGAACACTGTGGATAGTCGTGACATATTGTCATGAGACTCTGAATGTTTCCCGTTGTGTTATCATTTTCGTTCTCTGCCAATAAGTGTTGACACTGGTACTAAAACCGGAAGTAATAGTATATTTTCACCACTTCCGGTTTTGGTAGAGTGTTATAGATAGTCATGGTATGCTATCTACAGACTGAATCGCAGGCAGAAAACCGCTTCTCGCTGTTACCCTTTTCGTTGTATGAAGATAAACCTTGAAACCGAAAATTGCTAATTTGAATCACTTCCGGTTTGAATAGAGAGTCAATGAAACCTATTCTTCAAATCAGTGGCGGCGATTGGACGTTAAAAGTGGGGGGGGCAAGACATGATCTGAATATTTGTATTTCAATCTTAGTTTCTCTGGTTATTTCTAACACTTTGTTTGACGAAAGGTTGTATAACTAATAGGATACTATCTTTTTCGGTTAAAATGCCGTATATCGTATTTCATATTCTATTAAGTAAATTGACAAGAGCAACGTAAGTAAGCCCTTTGTAGGGCCTACTCTTAAACAACGAAGATGTAAGAAAGATTTGATTCCTTGCTCTTGAACATCTTAAAATTCTGTCTGGAAAATTGTGTGACCAGATTATTTGATAACAAATTTGCAAAACAAATAAATAGAAAGGATATTATTAATCATACTAATGAATAATGAGGCTTGTTTTGTACAAGTTATATTGAAACTAGGGATTAATGAATAACTCATATTTTTAATTCCATACATGCTATTAAATGCATGTTATTACTCTTAGAAAATGAAAGACAGTAAATACGACAAGCATATGCTACGACTTTAAAGCAATATTTGCTTTTGCAGCTTCCCGAAACATGTTCATTCCCATTAGGCGCAGTTTTCCCTTTTTTGGAACACTCAAAACACAACAATACTTAGAATCACTCCACATTCAAGTTATACAAAATAATCCCAAAACCTAGAGTTATGTTGAATTCACTAAATTTAATTGTATATACATTCGCACACACTGGCGTCTCTGGCATGTAAAATTTGAGGGGGATATTCTAATTAAATTAGAATAAAATATTGGATATTTTGTACTTCAAAATATTTGGGGGGACGCGTCCCCCTCGTCCCCCCACCAGAGACGCCCGTGCTCGCACACCCCTAAACACATCACTTCAACGAATATTACAGTGCAAAACAATGAAAAAAGTAGAAGTTGTTTCTTATTACTCTTTTTTTAATCAATATTCTTTATTACTAGATAGAAGAAAATATATTTTAGGAACTGTCAATTTTTGTGCAATTAAAGAATAATTTGTGAAAGACTTTTTTTTCTTCGAAACGTTCTCTCAATTAGTTTCAAAGCGGCTGACTTACATATCAACCCCTTGTAAGAAGAAGTGAAAGTATGCTGGAATTGTTATGCTCCAATAGGTTAATTTTTGGGTTCTTTTCCGTGGCAATTAAAAAATGAAATGAAATCTTTGAGTTTTACGTCCCAAGGTTATGCTGGTTAGGCTAAAGGAGACGGTGATGATGAGTAATGAATGAAATGGTGGAATGAAGAAAGTGGGAGGAAACGGGAGAACCCCGAGGAAACCCAAGCACATGGTGTTTGTCCACCACAAAACTCACTTAGCGGGGCCTAGGATCGAACTCGGGACCCCTAGCACCAGAGGTGAACGCTCTACCACTGAGCCATCGCGGTCCCTCCGTGGCAATTAAAACGCAATTCCTGTAGCTTCCTGGGGGCGCGGTGGCTCAGTGGTAGAGCGTTCACCTCTGGTGCTTGGGGTCCCGGGTTCGATCCCAGCCTCCGCCAAGTGAACTTTGTGGTGGACAAACACCGTGCTCGTGGGTTTTCTCGGGGTTTTCCGTTTCCTCCCACTTTCTTCATTCCACCATTTCACTCATCTCTCATTATCACCATCTCCTTTAGCCTAACCGGCATAACCGTGGGACGTAAAACTTAAAAATTTCATTTCATTTTTTCCTGTAGCTTCCTTAACTCCACGGGAAGACAACCAGTATGTACTCATGCAACGGCAAATATATGGTACCGCTTTTTTCTATGAAACAGTAATAAATACAAAAACTTCACATTTCCAAATGAAACTATATACATTAAGGGGTTACTTCAAAAAAGTGGGGGCAACTGCCCCCCTTTGCCCCCCCTAATCGACGCCCTTGCTTCAAATGCTGAATCGATTTTTAAAAAACTGCTTCTCGATTTCTTACTATTTTTGCTCTCATACTATGACCGGACGGATGGACGGACAAAGCCGTTCTATTCCGAAACTTATCCATGGCATCGCACAGTGGTCCAGAAACCCCCAAAACCTGGCCAAAAACCAACTCTTTAAAAATAGCAAACAACCAAATTTGTTTGAAAGTCAATGACTTGGGGTACTCAAACCTACCTGAGTCTTAAAGAAATTGTCACCCCTTAATCAGAAATTGACTTCGGAAGTTAGAGGTTGACCTTGTGCATTAATTACTGAAGATTTCCAAGTGAGCGCCAACAAAGTGTGAGAATGTTTTCTACCTAGCCTTCCTGTAGCCAGATGGAATGAAGTACTTTTGTCACATCTATAAAGATTATTATTTATGTTGATGAGCTTAAATTAGTGTGTAGCTATTAAATTTATCGATTTACAGGGGATGAAATGCAAGTAAGTTGAAGCAAGAAATGTTATGTGTATTTTTTTGTTCTCGTAGAGTTATCTTTTGACTTCCACGTACTTCCACTTTGGTATCGCACTCTGGAAGTAGTTCAACTCTTCCTCTTTCAGAAACCTTAAACCAAACTTGCTCATTTTTGCTCATCTGTGAAATATTTTTGTTGAAGATAAGACTCATTGTACAAAGTGCAAAATTATTTTGTGCTGTTTTTTTTTTTTTTTTTTAATTTTCAACCATGTCCTATCAAACGACAAGAAGACAGCTATTGGAGGTTCTTCGGAGGGCAAAAGGAGACAGAGATGTGAAAAAGAAGCACCTGTTCACGTACCTCAAAGATAAAGCATCTGCTGAATTGTCAAAGAAAGCCAAGCAGTGTGTGCACGTGTTTTGCTCGAAATTGTTTCACATGCTTGACAAGTGCAACAGGAATTACCAAAAATTGGAAGAGGAGAATGCGGATTGGCTGGACGGTGTTATTAACGATGACTGAACCTGTCAGTGAAGACGAATGGGGGCTATCGACTTCAGCAGGTGTAGCTGGACCTGGACGACCACAGGTACCTTTCTCTGTGAGCAGCGAGCGCTCGAAGAAGAGAAAAACAAAAACATTGAGCTCCTCATTCAGCGGTACTACTCTTGCTTATGTTACTCAAATGAAATATAGAGAGGAGAGAGAATTGAAAACAGCGAAACTTCTTCAGGAAATGGAAGAATCGCCTACTAGGGCTGGCGAGATTCGAAAGTCATGGGCACATACCCAAAAATAGAATCCCAAATGTTGCAACCCAGAGGAGGTTTTAGCACTGATACTCGAGGGGGATCTGACACGTCACTAGTACCAGCTGCTAAGAAACTGGGCGAAGGACTTGGATCACAATATATATCCTGCCTACAACCATGTTCTGGACGCAGAGAAAGACTGCTATCTTGAAGTCATTAACGTCACAGAATCTGTAGCTGAAGTCTCTACAATCTCTCCTCGACTATACAACTGCAAGAATTCTGCAAGTACAGGAACCTGTGCTCGAAACCACCCCAGAAAAGTATCAGAAATCTATGCAGCTGATTACCAAATGGGGATGCGACGGAACCTCCGAGCAAGCCCAATACAAACAGACAGCTCGGGAGGAGGGCTTTCAAGACAGCGACATTTTTTTCACGTCAGCTATGCCTCTGCAACTTTATTATGAGAAAAAAAGGGGTTAGAGATGTAGTGTGGCAAAATCAACGTCCCTCATCCACAAGATATTGTCGGCCGATAAAGTTACAATTCAGGAAAGAAACTGAAGAACTTGCAAGGCAAGAAGCTAGCCTAATGGAAAAGCAAATTAGGTGCCTGACTTCAAACTGCATCAGTATTCCGCTGTTACGAGATCGTAGTATAGAAACAATTGAATTCGAGGTTACACACAATCTGCAGTTCACAGTGGTGGATGGCAAAGTATGTAACGCCGTGACACAAACAAAATCGGCACAAACTTGCTACGTATGCGGCACTAATCCAAAAGAAATGAATTCCTTCTAGAAGGGATCCAGGCTGAAAAACCGGAAACTTTCCGATTCGGATTGTCCACGCTACATGCCTGGATTAGATTTATGGAGTGGTTGCTGCATGTGGCATACCGTTTGGATATTAAGAAATGGTAGGTGCGGAAAGGCGACCAGCTGACCATGACGAAGAAGAAAAAAGAGATTCAAGAGGCCATGAAAGCTGAGTTAGGCCTCAATATTGACGAACCGAGGCAAGACGGCAGTGGTACTTCCAACGACGGCAATACAGCCAGACGATTTTTTGGAAATTATCAACAAGTGGCAGCAATAACAGGTCTGAATGAAAAGCTTGTTGAGCAGTGTGGCGTCTTACTGCAGGCCTTGCTTGTAGACTGGCTATCGATCCAAACAAATTTGAAGCTTGGGCAAACGATATCAGGGATCTCTACATCAAGCATTATTCGTGGTTCTACATGCCAGCCTCCATTCACATAATTCTCGCTTATGGGTCCTCAATAATCTCGCACGGCCTATTACCCATTGGGAAATGTCGGAGGAGGCCCAAGAAACCCGACATAAGCATATTAAACATTATCGGGAGCATCATTCCTGAAAGTGCTTACGCAGTGAAACAATGAAGGATGTGTTGTGCGGCTCCTCGTAACAAGCGATCCAAAGATACCCACGCTTTGGAATCCCATGGCACAGAAGCACAAGAAAACAAACTTATCTTCAGCCGTACTGAACCTTTTGAAAGAGATGGAGACTCCAGAGCAGCTGTCATCTGATGATGAATCAGAATAGGCTTAATGTGTACAAATCATAAACTGTTCAGTTATTCTTTATTTCACGTGCAAAAATATTATTCTCATTGTGCAAATATGTGCAAATATATTATTAAAATTGTTAGTAAAACATTTTGTTTTCTTGTTTCGCATTCATTAACAGCTTTCATCTCAGGATGAATCAGAATAGCCTTTATGTGTAAAAATAATAAGCTGTTATGCTTTATTTCATGTGGAAAAAATATTATTCTCGCTGTACAAATATGTGCAAATACATTATTATACATGTTCTTCCATCATTTTGTCTTATTTTTAGCATAATATAACATTTCTGCAACGAAAAACACAAGATTTCAACTTTTAGCACGAAAAGGTAATTTTGGCCAGGTTTTGAGGGTTTCTGGACCACTGTGCATCGTTTAGAAATTGAACAGCTACGATGACTTACACAAACTGGAGCACAAATTTGTGTGTGTGTGTGTGAGAGTGCTCATATCTTTTAGGAAATATTAACATGATACAGCATTTCATTTGAAACTACTCAGCAGGGTTAAAAGTGGTTCTGACAAGGTATGGGGACGCATGACGTTACACTGTCCCCATGACTATTTTTGTCCATTGTAACTTTTTAGAAAGTGAGGACGTCACGGATATTTTCTGGAAGCGGAGGTACGACGTCCTCCCGCGATCCCCCTCACTTTTATCCTGCTACCCAATAGGCTTATCTCATCTTTTAGCAAGATACCCATAATAATTGCTTAAAAGTAAACAGATATGACTGCTGCAGTTGTTTTCTGAGTGTTGAACTCTGGGAACTGACCTTCGATAGATGGAAGGTGCGCGAGAGGAAGTCATGTCTTCGGAGCTCAACGCTTTGTAACAACAGGACAAGAATACTTGTCGTTTAATCTTGAAGTGTTGATTAGCATCATTATAAAGATAATTATATTAACTCACCTGCTACGTCATTACAAATCTCATCACACATCAATAGATATCGCACGATTATCACATGTCATCCACTAATATGTTATCATCCAAATGCTTCCAGAACTTCGTCCTCCACCGTCTGCAATCCTCCATGGACAGCCAATGCAAGCAGCGTTGCCAGACTAAGAAACTGTGAAAACCGTAACCAAGAAAAGAACGGATCGTTTTATTCTCCAGAGGAAAGTACAGCAACAAAAAAGCACTTCTTTTTATTTATTTCATGTTCCGCCGTAAGAACTTAGCGTTCATGGCTTCGTCAAGAGATACAGTTACTTTCTTAAGTATGCATATTTATTTTCCTTTTCTTTTCTTTTTTTCCCTCTTTTTTCTTATGCATACATGTTTAATGTTTTGCTTTGAAATTATGAACAAAAATAAAATAAAGTAATCGAGCATTATGACAATTATTTTAAAATTAATAATGCTATTTGCAGCATGTCAATAACACAATAAAATCACCGATTTTCTTTATCACCCAAAGGATTATCGTCGTCATTTCCCATGAAACTCTGTTTTGTGTTTGAACTATTCAGAAGACAACTTGTCGCAGCAGGGGCGGCTTTACGATTTTAATTTTGGGTAGGCCCGCTCAATCGCGTACATACGCATATTTGATTGATTAATGACAATAGGAAATTACTTTTATAATAGTGGTTGATGCTGTGTATCAAATAATTGTTTACCATTAATATAAATCTGGAAAATATACTCTTTATTGTATCTTTTAATGTTTATAATTTTTTCAAAATTTTTGGGGAGGCCTACCCGGTCTACCCGCTAAAACCGCCACAGTCATGCAGTTTAACTTATATTTTGTGATGGTGTGAAATTGATTCGAGTGAAGTGTTATGACATTATGTTTCGCACTGACTGACTAAAACGCATGCATTCGCTATCGATAAGTTTATTTCATATGGAGTTAAACAGACCATCTACCCTCCACACGCACACATTCTCTCAATCATTAGTGCATGTTTGTAGTTGTGCAAGCAAAAATTTCGTTTATATACAACAGGAAGTGTGAGATATTGGCGTATCTACTATAGGTCCCAGGCAGTGCGGGATTAAGGCAGGGTCTTAAGGGAACTATGGCCCCGGGCCTCCAGGTAGATGGCGACCTTCACTCTAATCAAAATCTCACCTGGCAATCTAAAAAGAATCATACAAGATACAATCATCATCATAAGATTGCAATCATAAATATGCAAAAAAAAAAAAAAAAAAAAATGAAACATAGTCCCTTAATGTTCCTACTGTATACTTTCACAGAAATTCATTAGGCGAAGTCAGCAGGGGCCACATATTTTTTCTAGCCCCGGGCTTCCAGATGGATTAATCCGGCCCTGGTCCTAGGGCTCCATCAATGCCAATTGGCGCTGAAATGTTCTTAATCATTATTTCATCATTTGTCTACGTAGAATTTTCGTTTGTGTACAAAAGGAAGTTGTGAGATATTGGCGTATCTAGTATAGGCAACAGTCCTCCATCAACGCCGATTGGCACAAATATGATCTCAATCATTAGTGTGCATCGTTTGTGCACATCTGCGCATGCAAAATATTTATGTAGAACAGGAAATGTAAGATAATGGTGTAGCTAGTGTATTAACTATTGTTAACATCGTTTACCATATCTTTGAAATATTAAAATCTTTTATTGCAACTTTGAAATATTATAAACTTTTGTTCATGATTGTACTCTAATTCAAGGTACTTTCAAGACCTACAAACAGTATTTATTTTAAAATGATATAGGAACTAGCAAAGTAAACAATTTCAAAATAGTCTATAAGGTTGTATGACGTATTAGTTGTTTATGAATTTCATGTCAGTAAAAGAGTTTAAAAATTGCATATAAATACTTTCCAAAAATGTCAGTAAGTAGAAGAAGGTAAAGACTATTCACTAAGAGACAAATTACAGTACTCACGTCGAAGCCAGTGTTCGTAGTTTGAGGGATTTTTCCCTAATCTAGGGAAATTTCGGAGGTAAAGTTACCAAAAAAATGAAAAGGGAACTTTTTGATAAAACGTGAAAAATCCAGGGAAATTCTTGCTCTGACTGACTGACCAACATAAATGCTTAGATTTTTCTTTGTTCTTCAGAAATAAACCAATCAATAGCAATAGTTTGTGTGTGTGTGTGTGTGTGTGTGTGTTCAAAGTAACATAATTTGCACCCATTGTTCGCTGGCTGTATTATTTTGTAAAAAAAAAAAAAAAAAAAAAAAAGTGAACGAGAAAGTATAAAGGTTAGGAGCCAAAAGCAAATTAATAACACAAATGTCTTTGGTACTTCTTTTAATATAGCTACATTAATCTTATCACATTATCTTCTGTCATAGGAATTGGGTACTCAAGAAACTAGGGAAAGTTTGATAGGAATAGGGACAAGTTTGAGTTAGTTGAGGGAAATTTTCTTAAGGAAACCTACGAATACAGGTCGAAGCAGACTATACAGAACTTTCGAGAAATGAGAGTATCTCAGCTTCGAACTTTTCATGTAAGTTTACCTTTTGTTTTAATTGAATTTGTCTTGTAAATGAAAATGAATTTTGTATACTTCCCATGGAGGTCTTATGGCAGGCCTATCTATAATCAATTAATTATTACCTTTAATACTTCATAAAGTAATTTAAACCGTCAAATTTAATATTCACAAATAGGCGTTTTAAAGGTGCACTTCATACATATTCATTTAGAATATGTTTGCTGTAATTTGTAAGCTATTGTTAGATTAAGAAATATTTATAATGTAATAAATACATATTGATTGGAATTTAATTCTTTGACAATAATTAACCTCAGTTTGCATTAAATATGAAAAGATACTAGCACTATCATTACTACTGAAGTCAAACTAGAGTTTAAGCTTAAATATTCAATCGCTCATTTGAGGTCATTATAATTGAGAATCTAATATTTCTACTAATCAACACATAACTCTCTAGACTGACTAAGAGTTGAAACACTAGTTTAGGCACCGGGTTCAACATCTACTCTGATTGGCACCAAAAAGTTCTCAATCGTTAATGCATTGTTTGTAAACGTTTGTCCACAAAAAAAAATGTTTTACTGAATGTAGGAAAGGGTGTGCGGAAGTTTGGCGTATCTCAATTTGGGCATCAGCTTCACAAAATTAACCGATTCGCACGAAAATGGTTTCGGTTAGGTTTTCGGCCTTTGGGTCTAGTTTAGAAATACTATTGCCGAACTTGCTCTCCATAAAGCTCTGAAAACTAACATAATACTTCATTTTTTGATTTTTCTACTTGGCGTGACCAAAGAGGACATACTCAGTCATGTAAAGTCGTGACTCAGTTCTTGGGTGTGTACAGACGGCAGCTTGTAATGCAATACTTTTTGACAATAAAATTTAGATTTGTGGGATTTCGGCATCTAAGGACATATAGCCCGTCACGTTTGAAGGATGACGTCCCTCGGCGAGCACGCTATCCGGGAAAGGGAAGGAAGAAAGGATTGGGGAAGGAAGGAAGCGGTCTGGGACCTATAAGCTAGGTACCACCCCGGCATTTGCCTGGTGTGAATGAGGAAAACCTCATTCAGGGTGCATGGCCTGAAAAAGCTTTTTAGTACTTCTTCGACCATGTGTCCCCACCGGTAATTGAACCCGGGAATGCTCGCGCCGAAGGCGAGAGCGTTAGCGACTACGCTACTCGGGGCCACTGCTGTATTGTTAGGTGATGTGATATTGCCACATTTGGTTCCATTACAAAATAGGCGTCTCTGGTAAGTTAAAATCGGGGGGGGGGGGGGCACTAGAATGCTACTAGACCCAACTGAATTTACGTCAAAATTATGAGTAAATGGTAATCTACAAAATTTTGACTCCCTGAAAGAAGTCTTGCAATCACATTCTTGATTTGTTTACACATTTCGAATACAGTATTTCTTTTTCCTTCTTCTCCTGTATTCTTAATGAAGTGGTGTATATTGTCGATCTTTTCATCCTTAATTTTGTTATATTTTTTTGAACTTATCCCTTAGCATCCAATTCCTTTGCTACCATCATTTACTTCACTTTCCGTTTTAATGCCTAAGATATAAAATTTATTGTTGCTATCATCCGCTTTCACAGTGTGTTCTTTCCATCTTTGTTAAGCTGCAATTCTTTCATTAAAAGTGCATTTCTATCTTTAGTTTCTATATTGTCATTTTCCCTTGCTATCTTCTATTCCCATGAAATTAACCTTCATATACGTTATTATAATTTCTCTAGCCTTTCTAATTCTTCTTGTCATTTTTACTTCTATTGCAGATTCCTCTATCTTTGTAGATTTCCTTTTTTAATTCGCAGATGAACTTTCTATACATTTTCTCCCTTCTCTGGTCTTCTTTCGTCATGAAATTCAATTGTTGCTGGTTAAGAGGCCCCATCATGGCGAAATTAAAATACCGCTAATTTTACAGTAATTATGTGATATCTTCGAATAGATAAAAGATGATCGAAGTGTGGAACAAGAGCGCCCTAGACCAAGGGCGCCCATGTTGTGGTTTCCAGAGGGGGGCAAGTATAAGCGACATTTCAAATGTAGTCTCAAATTTTGCGGTAACTATTCTAAAAATTCTATTGGGTTTTCGATCTTCCGAAGTACAATTTCCTATAGAGAGGAGCGAGCGCCCTTCCTTGCTCCTCCTGATGGGCGCCCTTGCCTTAGACAATAGACAATATTACATTACAGTATTTTACATGAGATACCGTTATCACGACTCAATCTGCTTTCGATTTCCAGCCATTTAGAAAATCGGTATTTATTTTCGCGTTTCTAAATGGCTGCGGGGACGCGAGGGCTCAGTGGTAGAGTGTTCACCTCCGGTCCTTGCCGTAACTGGTTCGATCCCAGCTCGCACCGTGTGAACTTTGTGGTGGACAAACACCGTCTCGTGGGTTTTCTCGGGGTTCTCCGGTTTCCTTCCACTTTCTTCATTCCACCATTTCATTCATTCCTCATCATTACCGTCTCCTTTAGCCTAACGGACATAAACGTGGGACGTAAAACTCAAAAATATTTCATTTCATTTCATTTCTAAACGTACTGCTACTAAGAGACTCGTGATAGCGGTACCTCATGCAAAATAATATTGTCTACAGCGGGCTTATTCCACATTTCGATAATCTTTTATCTATTTGAAGATATCACATAATGACTGTAAAATTAGCGGTATTTTAATTTCGTAGTGGTAAGGCCTCTTAAGTAGCGTAATGACAAAAGTGTATGACTGAATCCGAGACTACTTTGACTAACAAAGAAATGTAGCTTTATTTCCTTGAAAGTGGCTAAAATGTCAACCTAATTTTTAATAACATATACAAATTCGTTTGTTTTGATTAACTTGCTCCATATAGATCAGCATTGGTTAATTTCTTCTCAACAAAATATTAGAGGGACACGTCCCCCCTGTCCTCCCGCCAGAGACGCCCGTGCATTACAATGCATACTGTCTGGCTAAAGCATATGCATTCACTGTTAAGAATAAGTTTATCATTTGTATTCAGTGCTGTAGTCCTAAAATTTTCAGAGAGTACACGCTGTTCTGTGATCATCTATGATTGTCCTAAAAGACATAAAAGGCATTTTTAATGAACAATGTACAACGCATGTATTAATTAGGCCTATATATACTTCTGTTCTGTAGTCTAAAAGCACTTCATGATATTTTCTTGATGACATTCTTTATTTAAATCACTTCATTAGAAACATCAATGGGTGTAAGTATGGATAAGGAACCTCTTCACTCCGAGTAGGGACAGAAAAAATCGCGCACGACGTGTCAAAAGTTAAAAAAGAAATAAAACAAAAATCCAAATATAATTCAATAAAATCATTAAGAGGTTTTTTTTTTCAATTAAGAGGATCTGTATTGCTCAGTTACGTTTTAACATTAGCATGACCTTGAAAATATTCATACCTTAGTTTAAATGTATATAATAAGTTTGGTTCTCTTCAGCAGAGAACAAGGTCTTAAGCAATTGAAATATTACAGGCATCGACCTTCAAAACCGCTAGGATATCCTCTCAGAACAAAAATATTCCTCTTTCCGTCGATCTGTCCTCTAATTCTAAAGCAACAATTTTGGGCATGTCCACGGAAACAGGGACAAAAATTCATGAGAGAAATATAGTCATAATTTTTAGTCAAGTTGTTCTTTTGATAAAAATATAGTTGTATGTAGCTGGCATCATTAATTGTTTTTCAGAGAATAACTAGTTTCTTATTTTTTCCGTAGATTACCTTTAATCTACTAAGTTTTAATGTTGATTATGATATACAAGCTTTATTTATTAATACATAGGTCTTATTTTTTTCTGTCGGTATCCCAAGTAAAATTTCATATAACTGATGAAACCTTTTCTTAAAGTAAAGTTCAATGTTCAACTTAATTAAACTGTGCTTATTTCAAGTTATTATAAATGTACGTTGCTTATACTTAATGATAAAAGATCGTTGACAAATGTAACGTGAGTTACTGTAACATGAGTTACCCGACTCTGTAAATATTCCACTAAAATAAGTAGTCATAAAATGTAAATAAAAAATTAATATTTTTGCTATAATTAAATTATGTGTGTCCCTATCTTACATAGTAATTTCATGCACATAGCTATGCCAGCACCCATAAATATTGGTATTGTATTGCAGCAACGGCTACAGGTGTTTTTCTTTACATTATTGTCACTAGTGTCTGGCCTACACATTAGCATCATTTTGTCAGTGTAAGGTGATTGCTCGAGTTGCCAGAACCCCACAAAATAATTTTTCTTAATTTTTAAATGATTTTTGTTGCTTCTTCTTCTTCTACGAATATGGCGGGAATCTCGTTGGAATCTTTGTCTTGTAAGCTTTCCAACGGTGTATAAATCGTGACTCTATGATAATTAGGGGGGTCACCAGAGTCCCCAACGTGACAGTCTACGATTTTGTTAAAATCCCGGCGGGCATCTAAAGGTTAATTTTTAATAATAATAATAATAATAATAATAATAATAATAATAATAATAATAATAATAATAATAATAATATTAATAATAATAATAATAATAATAATAATAATAATAATAATAATTATTTATTATTATTATTATTATTATTATAATTGTGTAAGACTATAGGTTTCTATAAAGTAATGCCTGTATATAGTACTGAGCATTGCTGATGCCGCTGGAGGTGTTGACTGTTACACTATGTCTCAATGTTGATTTTTAACTAATTATTAAGTGCTTCATAATTTTGAAATTTTTAAATTTAGCGAAACACCCTATAGGACTGCGCGACACCGATTGAGAACCTCTGCACTAATAAAAATCATATGCAGATTCGTTGTTATTCTTATGAAGATATTATATAAATTTTCACGGTCTAGAAATATTGTAGTAAAAAAACGCTGTAGCACTTTGCCTAACAAGGCGGGGCACGGTTTGATTGCACTTTCCTGTTCTTTCAATTGTATTGCAGTCTACTTATTTTTTATTCCGTCTTTCCTGTTTGCTACTTCGCAGTCACGTTGTGGAACGCGTGTTGCAATATGTGGCAACGCCGGATTAAATCAACACACGCAGCGAGGGGAGAGGGATATAACAGCCCACGTAAATAAGCTGACCAGTTTTTACGTTCGGGAAATTCCCGAAGTATTCAAGGCAGATGGAAAGTTACTATATGCAGTGGAAAGAAAGAAAAAGAAAGAAAAAAGAAAAAAAAAGAAAAAGAAAAGATTAAGACATCAGTAGGGCCGGGATTTTTATTTGCTATAAACTGTAAAATATTTATTTTTTATATACTAAAAATAAAAAAAATGCCAAAAATTAAAAAATATTTAACAAAAAATAAGGAAAAGTATGGAAAAACGCCCAACATAAAAAAATAAATACTGGTACTCACCAATAGCTCCTATTTACCAGATGTCAAAATTCAATGGGCATTGCAGTGAATAACCACGGGCGTCTCTGGCAGGGGACGAGGGGGACGCGTCCCCCCAATATTTTGAAGTACGAAATATTCAATATTGTATTCTAATTTATTTACTAACGACAGAATAACATATAAATAATAATAATTATAATTATTCGGAATATAATATTCAGGCTGTGTATAACCGAGTTCTTGATATGTCTCAGGGGTCCGTGAAGGTAAGCAGAAAAGAAACAAATGGAATCGAAGATAGTAAATAGATTACTGGGGCTGGGTATTACAATTTAAATAACTTTTTTTGATGTCCCCTCCCCAAATTCTACACGCCAGAGAAGCCAGTGTGAATAACTAACGTCTTTTCCAAAATGTCCATCGTAAAGCCGTGTCTATTGTCACAGAATAATAGCTTATATTGAGAAAAGGAACGTTCTACATCACATGATGATAACCTAGCGTATTTGAAAAGGGACATATCACGAATATTCATGCCAACAACTTTCCTTGTGCTTTGGCCTTCCCATACTTTAGATATTATACATAGGGTTATATAGCCAATGTTTTTCTTAAACAAACCCTTAAATTATTTTTCTTACGATTTCAGCTTTCGAAGCTGAAAAAACATTTAGCTTTCTTTCAACACACTCTACTTCTTTAAACGAAGTACTCAATAAATCTCCCGTAGTTTCTAGTTTCATTATAGACTGAGTCATGGGCGGCGATTAGGGGGAGCAAGAGGGGGCAGTTGCCCCCTCACTTTTTTGAAGTGACGCCCCAACTTATATAATTTCATTTGGAAATGTAAACAGGGTGTCCACACTATTTGGAGAAAAGATCTCTGACTTTTCCCTGACATTGCATGACGAAAGTTCCAGATTTCCCTGACCCCTGAACAACTTAAAAATATAGAAAAAAGAAAGAAGCTCCAGCCTCCACACTCCCCATAATTGGCCTTGTTCTCTTCCGCTTCTGTTTCTTTCTTTTTTTTAGTTTTCTTTCTAAAGGAATGCAAATTTACAAACATATGCATTAGGCCGATATTGATTAGGCCTACATATTACACAAAATGTAAAGTTACAAACGAAAGTGTGCTGTAGTGTGCCACACGCGCCATCTCAATTGGCGCCAAAATTTTTGCCACACTCCACAATTACTCAAACAATTAACGACAATTATTTTTCTAATTGCATAGACAAGTTTATTTTTTTTTAATCTTAAAAGAAGGAAAAGCGAGAGAACAGGGAAATGTTACTCATTCTCTTCGCGCTCATTCGGTCCCCTCCAGCTGTCTTTATTTTTTTTGGATGAAATATTCTGTCTGCTTCATCCCCTCCCAGCCAGCTGACTATCTGCCTCAAGAAGCAGTTAAACCATAACCTTTCTCGTCTGGAGAAGATAATATTTCCTCCTAAAGGAAAGTAATAGATTCCTACTTTCGGTTATCACAATCTTAAATAAATAGAGACGACAGAATTAATCCGAATTTCATTTAGTTAACTTAAAGGTTAAAAAGGTTATTTTGCTAGCCAGTAATATATTCAATAACTCTGACACAGAGTCTCATTTTCCCGTAATACAGACACAAGTGTTCGATTATAAATTTGATTATTCACTCTGTTTTTGGACGTTTTAGTAATATAAATTGTCACAGACCTAAGTTATTATTTTTACAGCACACTTGCAAAGTTTGAACTTTTGAACTCTTGAAATTTTATTGGAAATATAATGTGTGCGTAGAGTCATGGTATAATTAAATTTGTCTTAGTAAATTGTACTATCTGTAACCAAAAGTGACTCTTTGTACACATCAGGTCAAATGTCAACCTCCTCAGGTTATCAGGGTTTTTGTATCAAGAAATTTTCCCATGTAAAGGAAGCTTTTAGGATAGGCCCTCCGACTGCTTGCGCAGCCGCAAATACTCAAATTCGTTTCATAAATAATTAGAAATCCAATCAGGTAAAACCCTGGCGTACCCCTGCATTCACACGTCCCTACCCTAGTGCCGTGTGAAAATGATAAGGGCAAACAAAAAGTGAGTACATCTCTCTTTTAGAGAAGATTGGGGGATTCTAATCGGGAATAACTACACAGTTTTTCGAAGAGGCGCGGGCTTCCGCCCGTTGCCCCCTTCGGGGGAATTCCGATAACTTCAAGACATGGACTTATCGTCCACAGTCTAACTTTGAACTACGCCGGAACGTTGACACTCTTATTCTAGCCCGTTCTTCGGTCGGGAGAAACTTTGTTACATCCCTCACCGACTTGTGCTATTGTGTCGGCAGTGACTGTTAACTTCCATCATACGGCGTGGACGGTATTCCTTTCACCACGGTCGATTCATAAAGATTCATCATTGGAGACGAGCAGTGTGTGTTATCACTAATTCAATCCTAAGTGCTCAACTGGACAGTACCTCTGTTCTCACTGTGAGATACAGTCAACCTACAAACTTAGTTACTACTACTCAGATTCTGCTTACCTAATCTGAGCACTGGCTCTACACGGATCTCCTCAAGATCTCTCATTAACCTTAACTCTTGTGTACCTAAATGCTTCCTAAAACAATATTAGTTAACCTGTGCTAACGCTGAGTTACGTATCTATAGAAGACCTCATGTAGGAAGTCACCTTTAATGTATCAAGTCCACGGACTTATTCGAGCCAGCTAATAAAATTCTTCCTAACTCGAACTTGCGTTGTTTACGTCATTCAAAAACATTCTCAATACTTCCTTTTGGTGAACGTTTCATAATTTTTCTCAATATCTATATTAACGCCTCGTATCGACGTGCCCATGTTGTAGTCTACTGGAGACAGCAGATGACCTTTGGAATGAAATCCTGTTGGACCTCGTTCTAACCTGGGAACTGCATTTTCCATTCGACTCACCTCTATTCCATCATCCATCCAGGAGAAGACCAGCTTGTGCGAAGTCCCAATTTTCCGAAGACTTCTAATCCCGTACGAAGCTCAGTGACGACATCGTCTTACATGAAGTCCTGACCATCGTCCGTCTATCCTGCTCTTGTATTTCAGCCGCTCGAAGTACAAGTGAGTAAGTTTATCGTAATAGTGTTTTTAGTGCTTTTAAGTGATTGTGCTACCTGGTGCGTACGAAATGGCTACAGCAACGTCGAGGTAACCCAGAGTCTTCCCATCTCGACTTGGAGTGCCTGGAGATAGGACCACGGACCTCAGGTGGGTTACCACTGTTTATTTAATATTTTCATGTACCTGTCATTTGCATTATCTTTTCATCAAGTCGCTTAACTGTAAAGGGGATCACCTCCCAAGTAGTTTCAAAATTACTTTGAAACCTTTTGTTGCTTAATATCGTTTGTATGAATTGCTAATTGCTTTTGATTTCCAAGATCTCTTTTAATTCGAGCAGTAATCTCGTGTTTAATTGTAATGATATAATATGTTTTGATATGCTAACTTGCTAAGTATTCCGAACTGGCTGATAGCAGTGGTATTCCAACTCGCTGACGCCTACTCACTAATATCCTAATACTCGTAATCATTGTTCTCTTGCGTACTGACCACCTCTCGTCCGCATTCTGACGAAAACCGCCTTGCTTTTGTTATTTGTATTGTTACGGGACCCTAAAGCTGTCCCCTTGACGAGTGGTCATTCGATAGCCTATTTGCTTGAGATGGACATCTGCGCCTTTGCGCCCTCACTCGGTTGTTAATTGAAATTGTATGTTATTTAACCATCTATTATCCGAGCTGCATAGCTTCTCTTTGACACGGACTAATTTAAAGTCCCAATATAAACAGCCTTTTTCAAGGCTACCTCTTGCTATTATTCATTATTATTGTGCTAATAACAACCTCCTTCACCAAGACATACTTTGGTGACAGATTGGTGGAATGTGCACGCGCGACATAATTGTTGTCGGCCTGTGACATGCGATACCCCGCGTCACACACATAATTTGATGACTGAATCGTTGGGATATGTACCAGCTTACATAATTTGGTGGCTACATTGAGATTCGAACCCTGGCCCACATAAATGGTGGCCCTGATGTGAATTATTCTTGTTGTGCTATAATTATCCTCTGGCGGTATATAAATACTTGTTGTTCTTGGCTATCGTTCTCTGTCGGTGTCTTCACACCCTGTCAGTACGCCCATAAATTAGTTAAGCGCTCGTGTATATAAAACCAATATTTTGAATTCTACCAGAGCTTACTTGGGAGCGTGAACAAACTATTCGTTGTTCTTTGAATGCAAATGATAGAAGCGGTGTTTTTTTTACAATTTTCTAACACTGAAAATCCTACCAGTCGACAACGAAGGTCTAGCGCCCCTTAAGACCGTTCGTGGGCGCGACAGTGCAGTATACAGAGTACTTAAGATATGAAAAAATACACATTATAATACCAATTACACAGCATTATAATATTGCCTATAGTAATAAACAGTTCATACATGATTTTACTGATTATTAAAAAAAATTAAAGAAATAACACACACACACATTCTGTAACACATACTTTTGCTGGTGCAGTTGTTAAATGCAACCCATTTGGAAATGTGTTTTCATCCTTTCTCGCATAGTTTTCTTCTCATTGATCTGAATATCCTTCTTGTTGTCTCCGCAGTTTAATTTTCTTCTCTTCTTCCTCCAGCTCCTTTAGTTGTTGCTGAATCTTCCGTTTCTCTCTCCTCTTCTCGTCTCCAGCATTTATTTCTCTTTTCTTTTCCAAATACACCTGATATTGTCTCATTGAATTTCTCACTGAATTTATCATACCTCTAGTAATTATAAATCCTGATGATCCACCTATTCTCATCACACATGAGCGTGCCAGCCGAGGGGGATGAGGGGGACGCGCCCCCCCCGAAATTTTCTAGGAGGGGATTGTCTCCCCCAGAAAATTGTATAGCAGGAATTCTTCCCCAAATATCTCGGCAAAAATGATGAAATACTGGAATGGGAACGTCGATTGTCAATTAATAATTTCTGGAATTGAAAGGAATTACAGTTTCATTGAAGGAAGTTCTGTAACAATTACCAGGGTACAAATGAAGTACAGAACATAGGGACACTGTATTGGCTACGTCGAAAACTACCATAAAACGTGCACACATTCATTTGCAGCAAAAAGAAAATTTTGAAATATCTATATATTGAAATGCTACGTTTACGTTTATAATCAAGAAAAGTTTATATGTTTGTGGCAAATTGTTTTAACAATGGTATGTCGGAAACTACAAACTCTGGAAAGATGCCGTTTTCACTGATCGATTGCAAATTTTGTGAAGATTGAGTTCTAATTTAATATTCTTTTTAAATTGACGTTATTTCTTTATTGCATTTTTAGGAGTACACGGAAGTATTGAAAATTTAAAAAGTAAAGCATCATATCCTACGAGTTATACATTCCAACACCGCACATTTTTATACGAGGTTAGTATATATCTCCGGCATTTGTTTCATGGTCAAATGATAATGAAAAACGAAGCATAACTATTTCTCCAGTATAAGATGAATCTTTATTGTTTAGAGTGTTTGGCCCAGTGAATACCATATAGCTTATCACTGACATTAGAATATAATTCATTGTGTGTGTAATGTGATTGCTCATTGTATACTGCATGCAAGAAGAAAGAAAACACTGATCATACATGAATTAGAAACACCAGGCTCAAATCTTGCAAACGGTACAAGATATTGAAAAAAATAATCGAAAGACTCTCCCCTTTAATATACCACTTGCCGATTTTTATCAAGACGTCCTTCACTTGTGTCTGTAGAGGGACAAGTACAAATGTTGTGAGGAATGACAAGGAGATTCATGCTCATATGTGAATGATGCTCTGTGTAGTGAGCGCAGGCTGAGCTAGTATCTTTATGAAAATAGTAGATTCTAATTGAAAATACACAGTTCTTAGTGTCTCTTTTTATTTTGAACAGCTACCGCTTTGTGAAAGATTTACAACTTGCTTCCAAGGCAAAAATATTTCGAATTTGAATTAGTACTTATCAAAAGTTTCATGCTCAGTTTCAAATATTTCTACCTTGAGATTTTATCTTTAGTCTTCCACGAAAGGGGTAGCTGGTAGAAAAGAATGTCGCTTTCTAAGTATCTAAAAAGATTCCTTTCCCTCTACACTTATAGCATTACAAAGCGAAAAGAGAAAACGTGGAGTTTTTATTTATTTATTTATTTATTTAATATACCGACACTTGATGTATCGGCTTCGTGTAAAAATACCACCATTATTGCGTCAACCTTGACAATCGATGGAAGACTTACAACACTGTGTTTAGTTTCGGAAATATAACTCAAAACCTGCCTGAAAAGGACCTTTTTCTTCGTGTGCGGGTAACGTAGATCTCTTTGCGTTCTTTCTAATGTACTGTTGAACTTCGTCAACTGGGCTGTGCGCAAGTGCGCCACTGTTTTTGAAAGGACATGTTTTGCAGCGTGTTTTCTCCAACAGTAACGTTATTTAGACAGCTGTGTTTATGTGTGTTACTGTGAATATAACGTTGATATGAAGTTTTTCATCTCTTGTTTCTGTTTAGTGTTGTTTTATTTTTGGAAATGGATTAATCTGTAATAAGAAAATGAAAAGACAGTACGTGGGTCAAAGCAGTGCCATTATTGAAGATAAGAAGATAAAAATTAATTCAAATGATAGTTTTGCTCATGAATTACAACCTGAAAGTGACAATGGAAATTCAAATCTCGTATCGGTCACCATCAATATCTATTGAAGAAACCTCTCTTATCTCCACGTCTAGCAAGTGGTTCAGATTCTCCCCACCATTCTAAATTTTCAAAGCCCAATTAAACTTTAGTGTTACATACAAATTTTCCATAACAGTCTTTGAAAGATCGAACATTGAAATTTGTGCCAACTTGATTCCTTCCGTGGTTGCACGTCGATCAAAACAAAATTAACGTCATTTTCTGTTTCTACTGTATGGACATCTTGAAAAAAAAAAAATTAAAAAAGTTCTTACTAAAACCATGGAATATGCTTTCTATACTGTAGGATTTTGCGACTGGAAGAAGGATAAAGGGAAATTCCGTATACACAAAACTTCAGAAGGCAACAAACTGGCTGTACTGCGCTACATGCAGAGAAAAAATCCAATAGAAAACCAACTAAACAGACAAATTTTAGATGTACAGCTGAAAGCCAGGAAATTCCTGGAAAAAAATGTAATCTCAAGTATACGTTATCTTGCAAGACAAGGACTTGCATTTAGAGGACATGATTCCCAGTTCACAAATTTCTTCAAGTTGATGAGCCTTCGCTCTGAAGATTTTCCACAATTGAAGAGCTGGATAAAGGAAAACACGAAGAGATTTGTAGTTTCATGTATGTTAAAATCCAGAACGAAATCTCGAAACCATGGGCCAAGAAATTACTTTTCATATATGTAACAAAATCAAATCTCAAAACCATCCTATGTTCTCTATCGTGTATGATGGTTCCCGTGATGTGAATGGTGGAGAACAATTAAGTATTTGTGCCAGGTGAGTTGATGAAGATCTCTGTCCTCATGAAAGTTTTCTTGTGTTCTACAGTATTAAAAAAAAAAAAAAAAAACTACTGGTGAGTTTATAGCTTCAGTTATTCTGGATGAGATGGTGAGACTCCAGCTTCCCATTGCTCAACTCAGAGGACAAGTTTATGGCTCTGGAAATACGAGTGGTGCAAACATTAGTGTTCCATCTATATTTAAACAGCAACTTCTTGCCTTGTACGTACATTGTGGAGCTCACAATACTAATCTTGCGATTGAGGGTGCCTGTAGTGCGTCAGAAGTAGTGAGAAACTCTTTGCAATGGGTGCATGAACTAGGAGTACTGTTTTCACAGTCACTTTCAGTAAGGTCAAGATTTTCTGCCCTGATCGAGGCTAATGCTGGTGGTCTCGTCTCAAACATTGTAAACATTAAACCCTTGTGTCCCATTAGGTGAATTTGTTGACTCAGTCTAATAATGGGAGTTGTTGAACATTATGAAGAAATTCTCTTTACGATGGAAAAGATGAAGACTGACGGAATTGTCAACACATTTTTAGGATCAGCAGCTGGGCTTTTGCGGCTTTTTGAAAAAGGATCTACGTTTCTTGGGCTTATATGGCTAGAGATAGACCCTATTATCAGAGGTTGAAGCTTCTTAAAGACCCAATTTCAGTGTCAAAATGGGAAACAATACAAATCTTAAATGAAAACATGAACTTAAATGAAAACATGAACTTGATGCTTAGTCACTGATCATAAGTTCATTGTACTCTCATGAAACCTACAAATAAATCATTGCTCCGGGAAACCAATTAATTTTAATAAATATTGTCAATAGTACCATGAATAGGATTTTTCGTGTCTCTGGAATAGATTCTGTTATCACCATTGATAGGATTTATTTATCCTAAATTGCAGCACTTTAATTCATGTTATGTGACATTTTGAAAATTGGGGGGAGTGCAATGACATCAGCCTTTCTTTAAATTTGGCCCACAATGTTGAGTGAAGAGTACTGTCCCCCCCCCCCAGAAAATTTTTGGTTAGCACGCCTATGCATCACATAATCATATATGATCCGTTGAGCCATCAGAGATTCTTGTAAGTTATCAACAATGAGAATTTTATTTATTGTGAAACCACTTTCAAAAAATTCGTTTCCGTGAAAGAAGATAAAACACAATTTCATAACTGACCATAAGTGAACGAAGTTCTTCCCATTTCCTAAGACAAGTAAAAAAAAAAGAAAAACTCATCAAGTCCAATACCATCTCTATTATTGGCTATGAATTCATTCGAGTGTTCTTTAAATTCTTCAGTCTGAGCTTTCACTGTGAGCTGGAGATACTATTTCTTCGCGTTCTCAACCACTTGTCCAGATATTCTCTTGGCACCATGTAATTCTTCTAGAACAGCATCTACTCTTTTGAGCAAATATGCCAGGATGCAATTAGATATGTGTTTTTCGCAGAAAATTAGTTTCAACAACTATATCAAAGAACACTGTCTCTCTCAATCTCATCATTGAGGACACTACATTTTGCATCCAGTAACAGTAAAGAAATCAACCCTATTTCATAAATTCAGTAATTGAACAATGGACCAAAATCGATTTTTCTCTGACCAATCTGCCATTTCCCTGACTTCGCCTGATACATTTTTACTTCCCTGACCTTTCCCTGACTTTTACTTATTTTCCAGAATGTGGACACCCTGGTGAAGGTTTTGTATGTATTACTGTTTCATAGAAAAAATGTTGTCATATGACATTTGCCGTTGCGTGAGTACGTATTGGGTATTTGTCTTTCCGTGGAGTTAAGAAAGCTACAGGAATTTCGTTTTAATTGCAATTCAAAGCAATTAATATTGCAATTGCATATTTCCTTAAATGCCATAGCATATGCTTGCAGTACTTACTGTATTTCATTTTCTAAGAGTAAAAACATTCATTTAATGGCATGCGTGGAATTAAAAGTATAAGTTGTTCATTAATTCCTAGTTTCAATATAACTTCTGCAAAACAAGCGTCATTATTCATTACTATGATTAATATTGTCCCTTCTATTTATTTGTTTAGCAAATTTATTAAATAATCTGATCACACAATTTTCCAGACAGAATTTTAAGATGTTCATGAGCAAGAACTCAAACCTCTTCTTACACTTTCGTTGTTTAAGAGTATAAAGGGCTAGTACCTTCCTGTATTGCTCTTACGAATTTACTTTATAAAATAGAAATACGATATACGGCATTTTAAGTAAAAAAAGATAATATCCTATATTAGTTATACAACCTTTCTTCAAACAATGTTAGAAACAATCAGGAAATCTAACATTGATATACAATTGTTAAGATCATGTCTTGCCCCCCCACTTATAACGTCCAACCGCCGCCACTGGACTGAGTCAAAAGAAACCGAAATTGGGAGATATGAAAGCCAAGTCACATTTCAAGCTATTGTCTCTTACTAAAAGGATGAACTATCGTTTGGGTTTAGTTTAGTTACTACAGATACAAATGCTTCAAAATGATCCCCATAATACAGGGTGAGTCAAAAGTCCTTGGACACCTGAATAAGTTTGAAAATCGATGGGAAAATTAAAAAGGGATGATGGGAACAGAGGTTTGATGAAGGGCCGCAACTTTTGGAGTGTATGTCATTCATGGCTGGCATCTTGAAATCCGCCATTTTGGATTCAAGTCAATTTTTTAAATAAGAAGCGGGTGTATGACACATCAAATAGCACTAGCTTTAGCTCTGGAATTTAGTGATGTATTTTTTTTATCTTGTACCGTTTACAAGTTATTAATATTCAAATGTGGGAAATTACCTTGATACTGACCCAGTTCTCTCTTTGTTCCATGTGATCTAAAATTGGGTCTGGCACGTGAACAGAAGATCGAAATCATTCTTATATCAGGGGAACGCAGCTACCGAACAATAGCAGCTGACCACAACAGACGACAGCCAGACAGAGAACCGGTATCGCACCGCACGGTGGCTCACGTGATCACCAAATTCCGGGAGACGGGCTCTGTTCAAGATAGCGCACGTAGTGGGCGGGAAAGACTGCCACCAATGAGGAAACTGCAACAGCGGTTGTTGCGTCGTTTGTGAAAAGTCCTAAACGAAATACCCGTCGTGTGTCCCTAGCCTGTGCAATAAGCCAATTCTCCGTTGTCCGGATATTGCACGCCAATCAGTGGCATCCTTACAAGCTGCACTTGCAACATAAACTGAACGAGGATGACCCTGATCGCCGTTTGGAGTTCTGCATGTGGGCTACTGAACAACACGAACTGGATCCTGCGTTTGCCAAGGGCATACTGTTCAGCGACGAGGCGTATTTCACTTTCAACGGGGAGGTTAATCGACAAAATTGTCGATACTGGTGTGACGCAAATCCGAACTGGGTTGACCCGAGTCGAGAACATATTCCAGCGAAGGTGATGGTGTGGTGTGGCATATGGGACACCCGCATCATTGGGCCATTTTTCATTTACAACACCTTAACTGCACCAGAGTATCTGATGCTGCTGCAGGACCTTGTGTTCCCTGCCACAATGAACGCTGACGGCATTTTCCCATCTTATTTTCAGCACGATGGAGCCCCTCCACACTATGGACTTGGTGTGCGTGAATGGTTGGATGAACAACTGCCAGTGAAGTGGATTGGTCTCCGTGGTCCCGTGGAGTGGCTGCCCAGATCCCCTGACTTAACGCCCCTTGATTTTTATCTATGGGGAAATCTTAAGCAGATAGTGTATGCTGAGACAATCCGTGATTTGAGACACCTGGAGGAACGCATCCAACAAGTCTGTGACCAAATTTCAGGAAACATTCTCGTCCGAGTGCAGTCAGAGTGGTTGTGGCGACTACAGTTGTGCATTGCACGGGATGGACAACACGTATAACATGTGTTGTAGCATTCAGTATCAAGGTAATTTCCGACCTTTGAACATTAATAACTTCTAAACTGTACAAGATTCCTGAGCTCAAGCTAGTGTTATTTGATGTGTCATACACTCCCATCTCATTAAAAAAAATGACTTGAATCCAAAATGGCGGATTTCAAGATGGCGGTCATGAATGACATACACTCCAAAAGTAGCGGCCTCTCATCAAAAGTTGCGACCTCTGTTCCCATCATCACTTTTTACTTTTCCCGTCGATTTTCAAACTTATGCAGGTGTCCAAAGACTTTTGACTCACCCTGTATAGTACTGCATTAAGCCAGGTATCCCACCACGTGATCACGAGTGTTGGAGGAAGTGAAAGATCGAGATTTGTTTCTTTGAAAAGCTCAACTGTAGCACGTGTTTTTATGAAAATGTTTTCCCATTTGACATTAACTTGGCCACTTGAGGATAAAGGGTTCGGATTTTTCTCAAACAATCGATATATGTCACGTGAATCATATTAGGGTAGCATATAAAAAGGGCTTCACCAGCTTTCCTCATATAAGAAGCACCATCAGTCAGAAAAAGCAAACCATTGTCGTATTTCACACCATTCGGCCACAAAATGTGCAAAGATTCATCGAACAGCCTGGCAATTTCTACGTGATTCGTAACTGAAAGTTCTTTAAAGGCTAGTAGTGCTGTGTCTACGATTACTTCCCCTTCAGCTACGGTCACTCGTCCTCCCCCGAAATTTGGCTTCACAGAACAAAGCGCTCCTTTAGAAGCTCGTTGTTTGGCACAAGTTACCACAGCGCCGATAAGCAGTATTTATGCCGACGCCGATTCTACAGGTGAGAAATTGCTTGTAAATACGATTTATGTAGCTTATTCTTTTCTCTATGTTAATTTCTTTCGAGCGAAATAAAAAAAATCGTTGTGTAATTTAGAAAACAATAACGGAAAATTATTAAAAATATGTATTTATAACAAAAATATTCAAAATATTTATTTACATAACTTTTTTTCAGAAAATATGTATTTTTATGCGAAATAAATTTGTAATTTACATTTGCAGACTCTTAATTGGGATAATAAACTTTTTGGGCAGGTATGTGTTTGAGGAAAAAAATATGTTTTTCCATAATAATCCGGGCCTTAGACATCAGCATCTGAGGTCCTTCCTTTGATCAGAATTGAGGGCGCTGGTCACAACGTTGATTCACATATAGTATGTGAGACTGGCAAAGGGGCTCGAGAGAAATGAAAATATGACATGAACAATCTGTGTAAAATTGGCCCAAATCAAGCTTCAATCGAATAAATTAAGCAGGGGCGGTTTTAAGATTTTAATCTTGGGTAGGCCCGCTCCCTCGGTTATGCATATATATACGCATTTGATTATTTAATGACAGTGGGAAATTACTTTTACAGTAGTGGTTGATGCTATTTGTTAAATAATTATCTACCATTAATATCGGGCTCGGTGGCTCAGTGGTTGAGCGTTCACCTGCAGTGCTTGGGGTCCCTGATTCGATCCCAGCTCGCGCCGTGTGGACTTTATGGTGGACAAAGACCGTGCTCGTGGGTTTTCTCGGGGTTCTCCCGTTTCCTCTTACTTTCTTCATTGCACCATTTCAATCATTTCTCATAATCACCGTCTTCTGTAGCCTAACCAGCATAAGCGTGTGACGAAAAACTTAACGTAAATAGTTAAAAAAAATATTTACTCTTTATTGTATCTACTAGCGTTTATATATTTTTGGGTAGGCCCATGCCTACCCGGTCTACCCCCTAAAACCGCCACTGAAATTAAGTAGAAATAGATAAAACGAAAGGAAATTGATTTGAACCAACAAATAGGGGACGGTAGCTCAATGGTAAAGCTGTCGCCTCTGGTGAGAAGAATCAGTGGCGTCTACGGACGGGCACGTGTCGAGTCAAAGATAATTTTCTTGAGTCGAGATCCGAGCCGAGTCACTGTGTTTGAGGTCGAGTTTCGAGTCAAGTCGAGTTTAATAAATGGCTCGCTCGTTCAGCTTGTTTTAACTCGTTTTGAAAACATGACCTGACTAGACTGAAAAGTGAAAGTCATGAGAAAGGTTAACAGTAATGTGGAATAGTTTTAGTGTTGCTCACGGCAGGGATCCATCTCGTCTCGTACTTTTAGTGCAACTCGTCTCATCTCGATAACGAGACGACAATAGATTTTTATTACGAGACAGCCTCAAATGTCGTGAACACCAATATAAGAACCATCAAGGCTGGTAACATCAAGTATATAGGCTATAGTTTTACCACTATAGCTGAGATCTGCAGTCGAATTTTTGAACCCAAGCAGAAGCCCAACTCGGTAGTGATGTCAACCGGCTCGGCTATGTTCAATTGAGCGAATGGCTCGAGCCGGTTTGCTTGGGATGAGCCATCGACTCCGTCAATTGAGTCGATGATTTGAGCCGGCTCGGTTGGGACGAGCCATTGACTCGGCTCAATTCAGCTGGACTCAAACTGGTTCGTTGGAATTAGCCACCGACTCGGCTCATGTGAGCCATCGGTTCAAGCCAACTTCGTTGAAACGAGTCTATCGGCTCGATTCGGCTCAGCTCAATGAGCCGATGGCTCTAACCGAGTCGGCTGGAAAGAGCAATCAGCTCGGTTCGGTTCTGCTAGGGTGAGCCATCGGCTAGAGCCGGCTCGATTGGGTGAGCTGTTGGCTCGGCTCACTTCTCGGTTCATCTCGATACTGAGTGAGCTGTGAGCAGAGCCGTTCGAGCCGTTGACAACCGCAAACCCGGCCCGAGCTGTTTTGAACATGTTTGGCCGGAGCCCTATAACTTTTAACAATTTTTCGCTTGAGTCCGAATACTTGCTCCTCCGGAATTTAAACCCAGAACCTCGTAACCGATGTCCTTGCCTCCTAAAGACTTCTCCACGAACGAGATAGAGAGTCAACTAGATTTTAGTATTCAGGTACAAACCGCCTATCTTTCACGATTATACACGGTGTTGTTATAATAATAATAATAATAATAATAATAATAATAATAATAATAATAATAATAATAATAATAATAATAATAGAGTTGTAGTAGTATCATTGATAATTATATTGTGTATATAGGACACTTGAAGAGAGTACTTGGAACTATACATAGGATTTTAGCTCGATTTGGCTCGTTTATACTTGACTTGACTCGAAACTCGAGCCAAATTCGAGTCGAGTTGCAGGAAATTTTTCGAGTCCAATTCTCGAGTCGAACTCAAAGATCTCTGTTCCGAATCGAGTCGAGTTTCAAAGAAAATTCGCTCGAGCTCCCTCGTGCCCATCCCTAGTGGCGTCATCTTAGAATATATGGGTTTGAGGTGGACTACATCGTGTCCGTGGTTTTCTCTACGTCGTCCATTTTCTCCCACATTCTCATTCTACCAATGTTTCCAAACCATTCACTTCCATTAACCATCCGTCTCCTCTAACCTAAGGCTAACTATGGGACGTTAAATTCGGAATTCAATTCTATTTCGTTTGATGCAACAAATGATAAACTATAAATTAACAGCATTAGATAAAACTCTAAGATAGTGACGTCATTTCAAGTTTTGACAAGGAAGCTAGAGTGTCCTCCGAACAGCAGAAGAAAAATTACGATAGGAGCCATAAACAAACATTTTCCCCAGGTGAAGAGGTCCTTATTTACTTCCCAATTAGAAAACAAAAGGCCACGCAAAGTATGTTTCAAGTCCTTCCACGGATCAACGAAGGTTATTTGAAAACTGAATTCTAACTTAAACAAGGTCCAATGCCTTAAAAAATGTAAAACATGACTTCAAGATATCTCTGCCGATCGAATTAAATCATTCTTTCAAGAATAAAGAGAAAAAACGAGAAACTATAGGATAATTATAACCTCACAGACGCTACGCAAGAAGGGGGAGGGAAAGAAATCAAACATTTTAATTACTTAGCAAACAAGAAGGAAAATAACAGGATACTTACCAGTAACAAATGCTGAAAATATCATCACGCTCGCTAATTTCAAGAATCCACTTCATGTATTTAACGTTCACCTCACCATTTTCCTTAATTTGCTGGTACTCCTTACACTGATGCTTTAAAACTTCCAGCCAGTCAGGGGCCGCGGTGGCTCAGTGGTAGCACGTTCATCTCTGGTGCTTGGGGTCCCGGGTTTGATCTCGACCCCTGCCAAGTGAACTTTGTGATGGAGAAATACAGTGTGCGTGGGTTCTCCCGTTTCCTCCCACTTTCTTCATTCCACCATTTCATTCATTTCTCATTATCACCGTCTCCTTTAGTGTAGCTGGCATAATTGTGGGACGTAAAACTCAAAGATTTTTCCCAACCAGTCACTCAATGAATTTTACGATAGAGCACAAAACTCTGCCTGAGAATTTTGATTTCAACTTTATCCTCGGTCTTCAAAACATCAGGCTATCTACAAATTCAATGCAGTCTCTCTTGAAACGAGAACAATACAACTTACCAGATCACTTATAACCGGACCGTCATAACCATAAGCGTTTTAATCTTTCTACTCCTTATTGTAAATTAGCATTTCCCTACATTTTCTATACAAACGCTTAACGCGTAGTGCGTGAACACGACAGTGACATTTTCTTCTTTCCAGCATGATTGTAATAGTGATATTGAGTAGGCCTATTATCATAGCCATTGAAACAATCACTCTTTTAATACATATGTGCCTTATATATAGAATACACCCTCAACAAAATAAATAGCACTCCAAAATCAAGATATCAATGTTCCTCAAAAGCACAGTATTAGATTCAACCGCCTTTAATTAGAAACTGAACATTTTAATGAAATTCCAACAATAAATGGAAATTTTAATATATCTATTAAATAGCATGAGTAACAACAAAACCCTATCTTTGATGCAAGTGATTCCTAGCGTTGATCCTGCTTAGTTAATGGGGACAAAATGTATTACCACATATTAACTCTAGGAACACCAAGGGAGGGGGAGCTCGGGGCCCACAAATTATTTCTGTTACATTTTATAACATTTCTAATTGCATAAAAAATCTGAAAAAAATTGATATTGTCAAGCTTGACCCCATTTATCATAAAACGTACTTGCTTAGTTTTTAGTGTTTTTTTTTATTTATAAATAAAGAAAGTGTTGTGGGCCTCAGAGCCCCCCCCCCTGGTAGTACTAAGGGGCTATTCACCGCATACACTAACTGTTATATTCCAGTGTTTTGCCTATTTATTTCATTTTCCTTTGATACAAATTTGGTATTACAACATGCAGTGGCACTCAGCTGTTATTCTGATGCAGTGTTGCCAACTGCATATTACAAAATTTAGAATATACTTTTTTAAATATTTTTTTGGGTACCTAAATATTTTATTTTCTATTAGTGATTGGAAAGAACTATGCTGCTCCACCTCTTTTGTTATCAAGTATTTTTAATCATAGAATCTACAAGCAGCAGTCTTTAACACTGACTGAAAACGAATATTTCGTAGGAAATTGTAAGTTCGTTATTCTGTGACTGTGACTGTATGTGGGAATCTGCAGCAACATGGGAACGATGGCAAATGCTATTCGCCAGAGTTCAATAGAGAAAGAACTTAAAGAGCTTTTGAATGAATCTGACATAACTCGAATATAGCAAGGTGGAAATAACTCTGTCAGATTTTGATACAAAAGACAGTGATTTCAACATTTTATTTGATATTGATAATGGAACAAATGGAAGCAATGGTACGTTTCTTGGAATTAACCCCTTGTAATATTCAAGATGTTGTAGTAGTGCTAGTTTACAAAACTGACAGACAAGTCGTAGCTTGTTTGCTTACGTTTTACATGTTCAATCCATAGGTGCAAAAACCTGACGTTGTGCTACTAGAAAAATTATAACTTCTCTTGTGTTGGCAACACTGCTTCTCTGGTGACATCCCCTATAGTGTCCAATGAACGTCCCTCATACTATTTATCTTTTTGTGGAAACAAAATCTGAAAGAATTTCCCCATTCCAAGGACAATCGGGATGGAATTATAAAAGATTACTCCTGAAGTCATTGAAGTACGGAAGTATACCCCAGTCTTCCCCATTCTACCCCAGTTTACTGCAGCACCACCAAAATGCTTTTAGAATCAGCCTTTGTACACATACTACACTGTGCTAAGTTGCGATTGACCTGTTTGATAGTTTTTCTACAGAAACAAATAAAATAAATACGTCATAATTACTGACATAAATACAAAAAATGTAACTTAAACAATTACACACACATATATTTGGCAACACTGTACTTAGGAACCTAGTAATAATAAAGAATAAAAATATATGATTTCTTATTTATCGTCTGATATGAACTTGGGATATCTTATTTTCCGTGAGGAATAGTGACCTAATGCTGTGGGCCTCAAAGCCCCCCTCCTTCTTCGTTGATGTTCCATGTAACCCAAAAATACCTTGGTGTTCCTAGGGTTAATTAACTACATACGTTCCTCAAAACATTGATACTGTGTTGATTATATAGTGTTATACAATGGGTCCTCCAAGTCTCCGTTTAATATTCAGAATTATTAGTGTTTTCAGTGATTAGTGACTAGTGATCGGTGTTGCCAGTGCATTATTATGTGTTCTCGACTCCATCCAGAAAATAATTCCCAACATTATTTTTCCCCATCTGGGATGGAATATCTCCTCATTGACTCCTATTAAATATTGACAGTGAGTACTACATGACTCATATTGATAAAGCCACGTACCTCAATACCATTGCCAGCAAACAGACGACGAATATCATCGACATCAACGGAACACGAAGAGGACTCCATTCGACACTCTTCCACGAGCTCCGCCTCTGAAGACTAGCTATATAAGAGGACGTTCAAAGGCAGAATACATCAGTTTTCAACTGGGTATTTCCCACCCAATATTTCTAGCAGCAACGGGCAAGAGATACTCCTTTCTCTCCAAGCTGCAACGGGTGGGAGACTCTTAACCGTACCTCTGTGCTGCAATGGGCAGGACAAATCCTAGACCCAGTTGCTACACGCAGTCATTCTTAATCTTCTATCTCATCCTCCATGGTGAAATGGGTAGAAGGTTTTCTTGTACTTTACCTTTAGGAATTCTGAGAGACTTATAGAAATCACTTATTTCTGACCCATTGTGTTATATAATGTACAAAATATTTTCATAGTTTTCATAATAAATGGTGAGAAACAAAACACCCGAGTACAGTTTCTTCTACCAAATATTAAAATATTGGCAGATGAAGTATCGGAACTTCAAGAACTGAAAAGAGATGGATTAAACTTGAAATGAGCATAACCCTAAATCAAATATACATTTTTAATTACCATAAGAGAAGACATACAAAGTAATTTTGTATGAATGGCCTTTATTAAATGAAATGTTAAAAATATTACAATATGCAGTTATGACTGAGTTTCGAAAATCCGACAGACAAATTGCAAGGTACAGTATCTTCATTCAGGCAGTATACTCCCAATGTAGAAGGTGTCAGGATTACAGGAACGAGACTTAATATAACTAGTAACAAAGAGAAAATACATAAAAGCAAAAATAAATCTGTACTCTACATTGTCTCAGAGACTAATTGCAAATATCATTATCATAAATGTTTCAATCTGCAACTTGGAAGTTTCCAAGTCATTTGACAAGCAAATTCTATGATCAAAACTGGTAAGGATCTCAACATATGCATCTTAATGCTCATTTTAAACCAAACATTGTATTGTTTATATAACTAAAATTATAAAATAACATTTAATTTGTCTAGTAAAAGTGAGTTGTAAAACGAACAAATCATCTTTTAAAATGCTGCTAAATGTAAAGAAACCCATTGTCTTATGTTCAAAAGCCAATATTTAAATAATACACAAGAGTTCTAGGATACAGTAATGTGGACAAAGAGGAAAATATTTTCGTCAGAAAGTGGTATGATAACTGTGTTGCTACCAAACAATGCATGATCACCGATTGCGCCTGGTAAGGGCTGGTGCAATGAATTATATTTAGAGATGAATGAGTCATGTCGGTATTAGAAAGCATGTCTAGAATGAACGCAGATGAATTTGTTGAATTTTTGGAAGACGTTTTTCTCTAATCAGTTCGTCTTAAGATAAAAGAGAAAAAATAACACTACTAGAATACAACAGCAGTGTCTAAAGCACATCATACCACTTCGTAGTTTGATTGAACAACATCCACAAATATTGTTAACCGTTTCCTTCTAGCCTCCAGACTTAAATCCCATACAAATGTGTGGTTGTTAATGATTTGTGATTGGGAGCCAATACACGAACGTATTCGGGAAACGTTGTTGTGGCATATGCAGGAGGTATGGGAGAGTGCAAAGAGAGTCCGTAAATGGTTAAAGATTGGTCAAATTTATGCAAAGATGACATAACGAAGTGATTGAAACCAATCACTGATGGACACGTTAGTGAAATTAGTGACACGTTCCCTTTCTGTTTCCCGTTGAAAGTCAATATTTATGTGTCTAGAGTAAGTCAATATTTGGTGAGTACTTCAAATTATATCTCCGTAGCCAAACCCCTCTGTAAAAAGTGTTGTGTGAGTACCTTAAGATTCTGAAACATGTATTTTTGGATACCGCACATATTAGTTCCTAAGTGAAGTCTTGACCCTACTACGGTTGGTCCCATAGTTTTGGACCTATAGACCTTAAAAGTTCATTTCTTTCATGCTTTTGGCAGCACATAACTCTGAAAGGAAGCATTTGTGCACCCAGGATGGTCTATACTGTTTGTCTTATTTTTGTGTCAGGAATCACCTTCCAAACGTTCTCTGTGTTGTTTTGAAATACCCTGTATATACCCCATTAGCAAATGCTCTACGTGCTTACAGTTCTTCATCCACAACGGCGGCAGAACGGCTCGAATGTTTAAGCACACTTGGATCAGTCCGGATATTTCAAGCGGTTGTTGGCGCTGATGTGGCTCGATGTCGTATTTGGACCGAAGCCGGATCGAGTCATTACCTATTCCAACTAGGAGGGGGTACTACGACTAGACTGTAACTTGGTTGGCCGAATTGTTCCTAAACTTTTGGTCAGCCATATTCGCGTTGCGTTTATCAATTATTATTTTATCGCTTGAGGTCCGCTAGCTATCTACCGCCGGTTTGCTTGCTAATATAAATTAGGACAGTAAAAAATATCGAAGCATACCGAAATACCGAACCACAGTGAAATACAGAAATATCGATCAATACCTTAATGTTTTTTCTTCATTTTTTTCTCTTGTTAAAACAGGTACCTAATCTATCTTCTATATTATCCTTTCTGTGTTTTATCTTGCATACGCAATTGCATTTTGTGAGAATGTAATTCTTGGTTCTTTATTTTAATTATATTTTCTAAATGAAGTTCGAATATTTGGCGCTGCATAAGGATAAAACACATTAAACTCAAAACTAGAATCTCCTCTGCTGCATTAGTGGTTTGTATTTCTTAAAATAAAACCAATATTGTGAAAAATGAGTCTGTGACCGCTGGTTCGAGAAGAATGATATCTTTGAATTTTAGTTTTAAAATTCCATCCATTTCCTACCAACGTAATAGTACCTCGAACAAATTGCAATCTTATAACGAGAGAAAAAATTAACCGAGTACTCCCAATCACCTCTCGCACTACGATAATGTATCATGCATTCCGAATAATTATTGAAACTTAGGAAAATTTGAATAATGACTGTTAGGAACGAGTCACGATTGGACCTACAGTTATTGTGATGATAACCCGTTTACATATCTTTTTTTTTTCGTTTCAGCGTGAGTAACAACCCACGATTTCCCCTAGGAAATACGTATCGCGACCTAATTTCTCACTCTGAATTGGAACTAAACCATGATTTCGTCATAATTTAATGCTATTTTACAATTTAAAATACTATATTTCGAAAAATGTCTTAAAACTACAGTTATTTTGCACTTTCTCGACTATTATAAAGTTATTTATAAAAATAGACATACTTTGAGCAATAATTAAATTCATACAGAAACAATAAATAAGTATATTAAACTACAAAATACAAATAATGTAGCGGACATGTTAAACACATAATTCAAAGATCAATATAAGTAATATTTTTTAGTCATTCGTAGTATCTGTCTTTGAACCTACGTCGTCCGCGCTGTTTATTATTTTTTAACTACACAACATAATTACACAAATACAAAGCGGTCCTGTCAGTATTACTTTACTGTAATTTTTCGGAATGAATATGCTTGCTTCCTGAAGCAGATACTAACTAAATGTACTTTAATAGTGTCCTTTGGTGACAGCTACTTTGTAATTTACACATTGATTCTTGACAAATCCCTGACGATATATTTTTTTACTGAACTTTAAACTTTCCAATTAAGTTAATTATCAATAATTATTTTATTACTTATAATTTCTCCATGAGGTGCACCTTATTCCATAAACACAAAAATTACATGATTACCTTCTGGGAACGTTCCGGTTTCTATATTTACACGTACTAGACTAATTATGTACCACAGCGTTATAAGGATACGTCACTTATTATTTGCAATACATTTATAGTTAATTAAGTCATTCCAGGTACTGTTTTTGATCTCAATTGATCAATTTTAATTTTCGCACATATTTTATTAACCATACTGTGTACTTATAATCTTATCATAAAAACAAGATTGAATAGAGTTTACTTTAATATCAGTTTCGCCTTAGTAGGTCGAGTGATTTCGTAGATAATTATATATTTACGTGTAAAAGAATTCTTTTTTCTCTCTGCTTCAGTTTCCTTCTATTAATTCAATAAAAATAAAATTAATATTAGGGTTTGCCATATCTATCTATCTATCTATCTATCTATCTATCTATATATATATATATATATATATATATATATATATATATATATATATATGGTAAACGCTAATATTAATTTTATTAAATGTATTTTGAGTTGCTTTTATAAAATGTTGCTTGGAGACTATTTTGTATTGTTCCCCATTTCTTCATTTCTTCCAGACCTAATAGATGAAACAGCTATAATCTTGCCATTTCGTTTGTACACTGAAATATATACGATGAGCAAGTTATAATGTGTATCAATTTATCTGTTTTTCACTTATCTGAAGAGATAAATACATAATGAATAAACATACAATTATCAATATTCTCAACGGTTCTGTATTTCTAACAACTTTTTCACAGCAAATAATTGCTTTCATTTTTATTATTCTTATTTCTTCTTCATGTGTGCAATGCTAATGAATGACCTTATTATTACTTTTTATTTTGTTTTATTTTATTTTATTATTATTTTTTAAACCAAAGCACACCATTAATCTAAGAAAAGTACTATCTTAAACCATAAGTATTTATTTCAACAAGCTCCTGTAAAATTAGCATCAACATCTGTTACCATCAAACATAATCGAATCATTCATTTAGCTAAACAAGTCTTGAAATTTTAAGACTTATTAGTTAAAGTCTTTAATCTATCTAGCAAATGAGTGAAACGGGTGGTAAACATCTTATCGTTTAAATGAATAAATTAGAGTTTCCCATGAACTGAATAAAATAAATCTTAATATAAAATACAACCAAGACTGTACCTTGAAATATTACAAGCATCCATAAATCCAATTAACAAAATAGTCAGAAAACTCTATGGTTGTTATTTTCATTAAATACACTATTGATTATCAGCAATTGAGCATTACAACTATAAATACACTTGTTCGCATAATCCATTTAGAATTTTAAAATGCAAGCATTAAGCAAAAATTTTTAAATCAGTCGCCTTAACAACAAATCAGTAAAAGGTCACTAGCATATTCGCATTCGATCATTATATTCACGTGACTCAAAAGTCAGTTTCCACACCGAAAAACTGCATATGTAACTCAAAAATAAAATGGTGTTAAGAACGTCTTCGGGAAAACTAAGCTAAGTAGTAAAGCCGTCTGTACAAACTGCTATATTGTGAAAACAATCCTATGTACCGATACGTCCAATCCATCATCTCGTAGCAAGAAGATGCCATATAGCACTACGCGGTTCCTGTTTCTTATTTCTTGAATGAACTCTTACTTGAATGGAATGCGCACCGTAGGATACTTGACTGACCTCCTTGCTCATGTTATCTTATACTGTGGGACCGGTTTATGGCTTTAATTAAGGATACCATCTATGCTGAGAAATTACAAAATTTGAAGGATTTACGACATAGCATTGAAAACCTTTCTGATTAAATTTATCACAAAAATGTTACCAAAGATATATAAGTCCTATCATCGTTATTTAGAATGTAATTCAAATGTTAGGAAACATAAGATGCATGCATGGTATATATTGTGCTTCTCTGGCCTTTCTTCAGCAGAAAATATTTATTTATTAAAAATATAATATTGTTCTCTCTAGAGGAAACTGTCTTTTCTGCCACCTTCTATATATTATCGTTAAAGGCTAGTGAAAACGAGTTTGTCAGACAAAGGCGTGAAACGTTACAATCGTATTTAATACAGGAAACATGAACCAGCTTCGACCAAAATGACGTCTTTTAAGTGTCTTGGGCCCATATGAGTCGGTAGTGATGTTGGATAAAAATCGTGAGGGAAGTGATTAATAAGGACCGGCACTAAATTTCGTGTAATAGCGCGTATCTTACAACAAATAAATTTCTTTAATTTCGAGATCGTATGGAGATGATCGCCAAGTTCGTTTTCTTTGAGACGCGCCAAGGGGAAGTACGAAATTTTCTCATTGTAACAAAACAAAGGTAACTCATTGAGTTTCAACAAGGCGACGTAGGCACAAACATACATGCATACGTTTGACTTCATTTCTAAGTTATATAATCTTCTGTTTCGGTATTTGAATTGACCACCTCATCTCCAGATTTATCAGACTCGCACTGATTTCATTGGTTGTTCTTGAAGCCGAGACTCCCCTTAATTAGAAAAAACCTCGAGGAATTGAAAATCTTAATTTCTCGTGAAGTGCACACGATTTTACAGGAAGAAGCCCCCTTCACAAGTTCATTCTCAAGTGAACTCCAAAAGTGCATCTATGCGGTCAGAGGACATTTAGTACTAATTTATTTAAAAAGAAGCCCAAACTTATATTCTGCATTGATTGTATGTGTCACCGTTCATTAAATGACAAATAAGATTTTTAGAGTTTTTTACTGTACGTTATCTATTGGATTGAAAAGGTACAACGTACAGCACTTTATAGTTTCGCTTTTTTCGTTGTTTAAGCAGTGTTACTTTTATTCCATTTTTAGACTATATGAATCCTCTGAGGTTTCTCACTTCACAATTCGATGACAATAATCGAAATCCTCTTTTACTCATTAAAATTATACACTTCCTGCAGCTATGCCCGTTGAATTTGTCTTTGTACATCTGAAATTTCAGTCTGTGACACTGACATTTTTGAAGCAAGGGTTAACATCACATATAAAGGAAAATCTTCAAGTTATGTACTAAGCGAAACCCTTAGATGAAAACACATACTCGGTGTGTCACTACAAAATGGATTTTCAACACAGCATTGTACTAATTTTGGTTATGAAATAATAATAATAATGATGTAAGAAAAACTAAGTTAAACTAATTCTTGAAGTAAAAAATTAATAGTGGATGGACAAGTAAAATGTGAAATTACTAGTACCATTATTATACTGCTATATACTTAAAGACTAGCATTTATTTACATTCATAAAAATGTTTAACCTGCTTTTTTAAATAAAAATAACATTGTGGTTTTACTATCTTGAACACACTTTACAAAATGTTTCGACTTACAGTTACTTCCAAAAATATTTCATCATTATCGGAAACATGACATTTATCTTCTAGTTTTTGAAATGCCACTGACATGATTTCCACTCCTTTATTATCTTCACCATTCAAAGGTTTTCGAAAGTATTCACTGTAATCACCTACACGACGACGAACGAAATCCTTACTTCTGTCTTTTAAATTAATCAGTTTAAAAGTTACTTTCTTCCTGAAAGGCCACTCCAAAAGAGCGTCGTATTCTCCAGAACATATTACAATACACAACCAAAAAATACTAGTAGTAGAAAGCAAATATTTACAAGAGTACAACATTACTCTTAACTTATACCCGTACTGAGAGTCATAAAAGTAGTCACTGTATAAAGGATTAAATATTCCATGTAATTTAAACTTCTCCGAAATATTTGAAATTCTCCACAAAAATGTGCAATCACTCCTAGCTCTTGCTTCAATCAATTTCATTTTCATTTCTTTAAGCTTCTCTTCTAAGTTTACGATTGCAATATCTTTGGCTTCCAACTTTTTTGAATGTTGCTCTACCATACCTTTCGTAAGTTCTGAATGGCGAATAATAAATGTTTGCATGTGGTTACGTAATGCAATGGGAAAACCTTCGTAACTGCAACCAACACTTTCAAAGCTACATTTCGTAAAGAGTTTAATACACTCTTCATCAAGATGTGTAGCCATAGCCCCTCTTTCAACACTTATGCCACAATTCTCTGGACAATCTACTAGGAATTTCACGCACTTCGAATGATGATCTTCCAAATTTTTGGCCTCCATTTCCTCACTACAATATTCACAAATGACCAGTCTTTTAGGACATTCCTCCAACAAATGTTTCTTCATATCTTTACGCGGCATTTCTCTTCCACATTTATTTTCGCAGTAAACATGAATTAGATCACATACATTGAAATGATCTTGAAGTATATCAGCCACTATTTCAGAAACACAATATTCACACTTCACAATTCTCTTACTGCAAACATTCTCCATATGATGTTTCTTATATAACTTTTGGACCATTACAGCACATTTCTCACATCTAATTAAAGCAAATTCGCAGATTTGGATGTGTAGTTCTAAATTCACTTCTGACGTTTTCTTTCCACAATAATTACAATTAGAATAAGCTTCTTGAGAATGTTTCTTTTCATGTTTAGACATGTCGAAACGTTGTGTTTTCAAAGAACATTTTGTACATTGTATAAGTTCTGCTTTACATTGTTCAATATGATTACTATGTAGTTGCTGAGTGTTAAATTCTTGTGAACAGAATTCACATTTCAATATCTCGCCAGTGTAGTTGTTATCAGTATTGACAGTCGTATCAGTTTGCTGTGATTGAGTTTCGCCACGTATACAATATAATTGGTGGTTTTCTAGGTCTCCTTCGATATACTTTTGGCAATTGTGGCAAAGCTTGTACGTGGGCATTGCAGCTAATGATAAGTATTTCATAAACTTCGAATACAGGTTTTAATTTTATTTGATTTTCCTACAACTTTGGAACGCTGTTGCGCTCTAGATGAAAGAATAAGGAAACATTTTAGTAGTTGTTCGTAGCATTACAAAACGAAAACTTGCAAGTCACGATGAATAGTCAAGGAAGTAGTTAGATAACCAAATGCTGCAAAAAAAAAAAAAAAAAAAAAAGTATATCAATGATTTTTCTTATAAATTCACAAAATAATTCTTGTTTTGAAAATTCGGTCGCAAGGACAAATATATGAGTATACATCTAAATCTGTCATTTATCTTTATATTAGACTCCGAAGTTTGTACTACAATTATTTGGACTAGAATGAGCGTGTTTTTCAGTGGGAGTAGTAGCCTTGGAACGCAATTCACAACTTAACTTAGAGCGTTTATCCGTAGTTACATTCGAAATAAAAATAAACAACATAATTTTCTTGATCTCGTTATAATCTCGTAAAAATATTTAGAATTATTAACACTTTCGTAGCATGTTGCTAACTGTTTAAACAAAACATACAATAGTGGAATTGCACACCTTCGCACTGCCTTATTTGAATTTTCAAAGCCAACGGAAATGAGGGGAATGCTATCTACTTTAAAAGATGAATGTATTGTTTATCTTACGCACACTTATTTACTGCAGTGATATGTTACTCTGCTTAAGTATAAATACACGCTATGTAATTTATCTTCTACGACGCATTTAGATGCTTTGACCCATTTTGTGTGATGTATGGTTAAAATATCTTGACATTTTTTTTATTATTTTACAGTATTTCCTTACGCTACAAATGGTAGGAAAGTATAGCAAATTTCTTGATAAATATATAAGTTTGTCATGAACACACATTTATAATATTACCATAAATTTTAGTTTAAAACATCTTACCTACTCACGTTTCTTGAGATGGCCATATTCAGACAACTATATGTGGGACATTCTAATACTTTAACTCTAAATATATACCTCAAATTAATCAAAGTACACATACGTTTGTTTGATTTAATTCCAATTGTGCGCAAGAATACGAAGCTTTTCAAGGAGAGGTGGGTTGTGACGACTGTACGTCTGAAGCAAGTTTGTAGGGAAAGTAAATTCGGCAAAGTTATAAAATATAAGAAAATTTAAGTTTACTTCAAAGGAGGGAATGCAAAACAATCACATGTTAAAAAAAAGCGTTGTCATATTGTTAATACTAAATATCTTTCTGCATCTTATAGCCTATAAAAACGATGGATGGGAATTATAATAATAAATATAATGCAGCGAACGTAACTTCTCAATTACTTCTAGTATGCGAAACTTTAAAAAAAAATTAGAATGATTTAAATATGGAGAAATCTTTAAGGTTACGCAGTGAAATATTTAATTCAGAGTTTCTAAATATATCGTGTAGGTTAAAGGGAATGTACGTTTAATAAAAACGGATGATTATATCAAGAGTGCTCATTCACCTGCCCCTAAGATCCATAATGCTACATCTCTAATTTCTGTTACGTCATCCTCAATAGCAATACATACGTGAAGACTTTCTCAATGGTTCTGTGTACTGATCCCTGCAAGACGAGAAATTTTTCATATCTCTATTCTCGTCTCAAAATCGAGACGAGAAGTATATTTTCAAATGTGAAACAAACACGAAACATGACAATTGTCGAAAAAAATTAATTTTTCCTAGCGACGTGATTTTTATAAGACTTCTCGGGTTATCAGTCAGATGAAGGTATTGATATCCGATGTTTCGAATGCAAATTTTGCATTCATATTCAGGGATTGTATTGAAGAGACAGGAGATATGGGTATGTATATATGGTGACTATTTAGGGGCAGAACTTTGAATGAGGGCTTGTGATTGGCTGAGAGAAAAGTTGGCTTCTGATTGACCAAGGGATGCTAGCTCCTGATTGCCTGTTTTTGTGGCTACGAGAAACGGCTTTGTTGAATGTCTTCTTTTTTGTTTTTGAAAAGGGCCGATCATAAAGGGCTAAGTTGAAACCCATTGTCCTTGTTGAGACTCTTCCTTTCTCGTGAGATAGCTATGGTGGCTTTGTTTATTGTTCTGTATCAAAAGTCGTTGCACTTGACTATTATGGCGATATTTGAAAACTCAATTTTGTGTCCAATCTCTACGCTGTGTTCTGCTGGTCCTGACTTTTCGTGTTGCTGAAGGCTTGTGTAGCAGTTGTGTTTTGCATCGTTGTTCTATTGTACGGCCAGTTTGCCCTGTGTGCTCTGCAACATTCACATCGTATATGGTATACACCAGGAACGCGCAGGTGAAGGTCATTTTTCACAGTTTTGAGTAATGATTTGATATGGGCTGAGATTTATGAATAACTTTTATACCATGTCTAGCAAGTGTTCTGCTGAATTTGCCATACAAGCTGCCGATGAAAAGTAATACGGTAGCAGAGATAATCTTCACTCTTTTTCTTTTTTGATTATTCGTGTTGCGAACTAATGGGCCTTTTAATGGCTATGTTGATATCTGAGACTGAGGACAGGTAAAATAATTGATGATGAAAACTAGAAAATAATTTCCCAACAAAAAGAACGATAACAAAATGTTCTTAAATGACTTCTCGACCAACACCAGATGACTTTCAGAGGAACAAATCCTACACAAAAGGGACAGTGAAAATTATTTAAGGCTTGTTGAACTAATAGCCCAATTTGATCCTGCAATGAAAGAGCATATACATACAGTATTGGCAAATGAAAAGCAAAGATGTCTGTCATACTCGGAGAAAAACATACAAAACAAATTATTGACTCTGATGAAAGACAAAGTAAGAGGATATATACTAAGTAGAACTAAAGAAGACAAATACTATGCTTTGATCCTCGAATGAACACGCGATTTAAGTACGAAAGAAGAGCTCTCTGTTATTTTGAGGTACCGTATGTTTATGAAACAAAAGGTAAAAAAGTTGAAATTTAAAGAAGTTTCCTATATTTCTTTGAAATAACAGACACTTCAGGAAGGGGATGTCAGAAACACTCTTTAAAAAATGCAAAAATACTATTGGAACATTCCTAATTGGAGAGCCAGGGGATAAGGGCTACAAAAGGAAATTTAGGAAAAACAAGAGCTTATTTTGTACCATGTGGCTGTCACAGCCTAAACTTCAAACTAAGGATGCCCCAAAACCCTCAGTGTCAACAGTTATCCTTTAGCGATTGTTTGTGTTAGTTAGCTCAACAACAAAATGTTGGAGAAAATTGTTAGAGAGTCTGTCACAATCACATGAGGTATCATCAGTATTTGGACTTTCTTTCATATTAAAAGAACTGTGTGTATCTCGCTGGAAAACACGTATTGAATCACTGAAAACAGTAAGACACCAGATTTGCAAATCCGACAAGCAGTTTGAAACTTGCACGAAGATGCATCACTTGAAGACGAGGTTAGAAGTGAGGCAAATTCCTTGTTCGAAACAATTCAAGATTTTGGTTTCTTAGTGTCTTTGACTTCATGATATGATGTCCTGTTTCAAATAAACATTGCTAGTGAGATATTGGAATCAAAGATCGTCAACTTACTTCAAGCTGTAGCTATTTTGAAGGCCATTGGGCACTTTTTGACGGGCTTTCGCGAAAATGGATTTGTTAGTTTTTAGTGAAAGCCAAAGAGTGAACTGAAGATTTAGAAGTCGAAGGAAAATTCGGAACACAACGGATTGAAACAAAGAAGATGGAGTTTGATTATAAGGCTAATGATGAAACACTGATTGGTCCCCAAAAACGTTTTAGAGTTGATTTTTATACCATTTGTTGAAACTGTCTAAATGGCTGTACAAGAGAGGTTAGAACAGCTTAAGGTCAAAATATCAAAAGTTGAGTTTCTTTCTAAATTGGACGAATTGCTCAACGGAGAGGACTCGTTTGCTAAATACAACGACCCAGAAGACCTCCTTTCAGCTAGGGACGACAGTGACATAAAATTAGCTCAGTTATTCGAGAAGCCGATCTCTATCAAGCACCTCATACCAAATAAAGGTATGTTTTACTTTTAGGTTTATCTATTCAAAATTTATCATCCAGATTCATTGTTTGGTCAGTTAATTCAAAATTTTTATGGATTTAAACAATGTTATTATTTTTCATTTTTTAATTTTCAAAATTAAAGAGCATTATTTTAATTCCTTTTTGTTTGATTTTAGGCGGAAAAACACCTCTAAACCTGATGAACTTTCTATTGGAAACTGGATCTGCAGGCGCTTCTGCAAATAAGTCCCGTTATGTGAGATGATGAGTAGTTTTTGGCTTCTTAATGGGTGTGTATTGCTCCCTCCCATTAGAGCCTACATCTCACGGCGTTAATGCTCTTTGACGGATGTTGAAAATTTTATAGCTTGTTGGCAAGCTTGAATGACCTTTCTTGAGGTAAATGACACTTGTATCGTGGTCTTTTGAATCGTGCCGTTCATCGTAGGAACGACCCTTGGGAGGCCACATGGGCAAGGGACCATGAAAGCTTTGTTTGCTCAGCGCGGAAGGTATTTGTTTGGACCATTGCGACTTTTGAACAGTTTTAAAGTTATTACACATATTAATAAGAGGATTGGATCATTGTATGGATCATGCGATGCACCCTCAGGGGTCATTGATATTATTATGGTCCTGAAGAGCTTAACGTTATTATTATTACGCACATTAAAATGAGGTTTTGACTATTGGATGCGTTCCAGGGTTTAAAAATGCACCACTACACATATTAAAAAGAGGTTTTGACTATTGGATGGGTCCCCAAGATTTAAAAAAATTATTACATATATACTTAGGTAGTTTAATTATTTTTGGTTTGTACGTTTCAAACTCAGAACGTTCGTAATTGGATGGAAAATATTCACAAAGATTGTTTTCACGAGGTTAGATTCGATATTCGTGAAAATTATTTCTCTGGTAATTACATGATTTAAAAATGAACAACCTTGTTACGAAATGATAAATGTTTATTGCAGAAGTTCATTGTTTAAAATTTCAAACTTCATTTGGAAGTACTAAAATTGACTGTGAGCTAATAAAATAATTGTTAAAACTTCCGCGAGCAGTTGGATTGTACACTTAACGGAGAAACCTAACTATATAAAAGAACAGTATAAAAACGATTGCTTAATACTGATTAATTTTATAGTAGGAGAAAAATGTGAGGAATAAAGGTATTATTATTTATTCACATATTCAACGAACTTAGAAAGTTCGTTACTGAATTCTCTATGTCTGTCTGTCTGTTATTTGCGATTTGTTCAATTTTGAACACTGCATTCGATAAAGCATCAAAACTATCAGAGAAAGTGATTAAATTTTTTCGCGTCACTTTTACCGTTCCCGAGATATTGGCCAAAAAATGACCGACTCCCAGAGAGTCAAGGAGCCATATCTCGGGAACCGTAAGTCATTTTGGTGTTGATCAATATCTAAAAGGATGGTAAATATTTTTGTACCAAATAGTGACCGGTGGCCACTGGTTTGGCCAATGTCCAGTTGGCCAGTGGCCACCAATGAATATTGGTACCAAAATGTTTAATATTCTCTTAGGTATTGAGCAACACCAATATCATATCCCTATGAGTTACCGTTCAAGTGATATTGGCCAAAAAATGGCCAATTTCTAGATGTTTAAAGAGCCATACCTCTGGAACCATAAATTGTAGAGAGATGATATTGATGTTGATCAATACCTAAGTCGATGGTAAAAATTTTAGTACCAAATAGTAACAGGTGGCCACTGTCCAACTGTCCACTGGTTACTAGCCAATTGTATAGTAGTCATGTCTTAATATCGGTACGAAAATGTTTAACGTTCTCTTAGGGATTGATTACCACTAATATAATCTCTCTGTGACCTACCGTTCCCGTTATATTGGCCAAAAATGGCCAATTTCTTGATATTTAAGGAGTCATAGCTCGAGAACCATAAGCTGTAGAGAGATCATATTGATGTTGATCAATACCTAAGAGGATGGTAAATATTTTGGTACCAAATAATAACCGGTCGCCACTGTCCAACTGGCCACTAGTTTGCCACTCGCCAGTTGTAAAGTTGCCATCAATTAATATCGGTACGAGAATGTTTAACATTCTATTAGAGATTGTTTAACACCGATATCATCTCTCTCTATGACTTCTCTTTCCGCGATATTGGCCATAAGATAGTTCCGATTTCGGCAGATTTAACCTTTTCCGGATCCTGGCTTTTGGGGCTATTTTTTTAGATTTTCAGTCAAGCAGCTACTGTATCGTCACTATTTATCCTAGGATCATGGTTCATACTTCATTCTCTTCAGAATAGAGTTGGCTTTCAAATGGTACCACTTGCGTGCTCATACCGTATACCAGCAGCGGGGAAAAATGTCAAAGTGAAAATTTCGGAGGGAAAAAATTTTTCTCGAACTTTGGCCCCCCTGGCCCCCCTGTGTGATCGTAGCCATCTAAAAAAATCTGATAAATAGTACTTGGTATACTGAATGTGTGTGCCAAATTTCAAGTTTCTATCTTGAATAGTAAGGGCGGGAGAATTTTTATCAAAAATTCCCACAGTGCCCCAAAGTACCATAAAACACTATGATCTCAGGGAAAAAATCCTGAGACATCCCTAATTACCCTAGGACTATAATCCGCCAATCATTCTCTTCAGAATAGAACTGTCTTTCAGGCGGTACCATTCATATGTCTCCATCATGTATGTAAGGCGGGAAAATGACGAAATACGGGATTTTTTGGGGCAAAATTTCCTTTTTTTCAACTTTTGCCCCTCTGGACCCCCCTGTTTTTACGCAGAAATCGAAAAAAAAACTTCTGGTAAATACTACTCGGTGGACTGAATGTTTGTGCAAAATTTCAATCTTCTACGTGAAGAAATAGGCCCGCCAGAAAAAATTTCCCTACCATGCCCCACTTTTACCCTATACAGAAGTATATTTGGATAAAAATTCACTGAGATGGCCCTAATTACTCTAGAATAATAATTCGACGTCGTTCTCTTCAGAATGGAACGGCCTTTCAGACGGTATGACTCACGTGGTCCTATCATGTTTATTTTGGCAGGAAAATAACGAAATACGGAATTTTTGGGGTAAAAAATCCCTATTTTTACCCCTTTGCCCCTCTGGTTCCCCCCCCCCCTGTTTTAGCAATGACATCGGAACAAAAAATCTGGTAAATAGTACTCGGTGGACTGAATGTTTGTGCAAAATTTCAATCTTCTACGTTCAAAAATAAGCCCGCCAAAATATATATATATATATACCGACAATGCCCCATATTTCCCTATATAGAAGTATATTTTTCAAAAAATCCCTGAGACTTCCCTAATTACCCTAGAATAATAATTCGACCGTCATTCTCTTCAGAATGGAACGGCCTTTTAGGCGGTATGACTCACGTGGTCCTATCATGTATGTGAGGCGGGAAAATGACGAGAAACGGGATTTTGGGGGTAAAAAATCCCTTTTTTTTACCCCTTTTCCCCTCTGGTTCCCCCCCTGTTTTAGCACTGACATCGGAACAAAAAATCTGGTAAATACTACTCGGTGGACTGAATGTTTGTGCAAAATTTCAATCTTCTACGTAGAAAAATAAGCCCGCCAAAAAATATTGAACATAAGCTTGAAGAGAAATTTTTGACTTATGACGTCATCACTTCCTATGTCTGGATGCAGGACGGTCTGAAACCATACGTAATGTCTTCTACAAGGCCTCTGGACTTGGAAAACAAAAAAACCCGGACGAAAAAGCTCAAATAGAAGAGAAATAACGCAATGTACCATGAAAAGTGCATATGGTACAAATTGTACCATAGGATTCCGAAAGGGTTAAGGAGCCAAATCTCGGGGACCATAAATCACACAGAGATCAGATTGGTGCCGATCAATACCTACGAGGCTGGTAAACATTTCGTACCAAATGGTAACTGGTGACCACTGATTAAGTGTCTACTGGCCAACTGACCACCGTTCCCCAGATATTGGGCAAAAAAGTTCGAATCTCTAGATATTTAGGTAGCCATATCTCGAGAACTGTAATTCATAGAGAGATGATAATTTGCTAATTTTTGTGAGAAATTGAAGAAGGTGCGAATAAAATGATTTAGTTTTACATCCAGGAGCAATGACAGTTATCCTTCCCACTACATCTCTTCATTATTTTCATGTTCGTTCTGGCAATGCTCTTGGAGCATTCTCAACTGGTTTAGTTTTGTAGTTCCATACTATATGGTGGAAGAACGGACTTTTCCAATCACGCTTCGAAATGTTCACGTTAGAATCTGGCTAAAGAATTAGAGATGTGTGCAAACCCCGTAAGAAAGTTGGGGAGGTGTGACTTTCTCCCTTAACGTTCTGCGAATCAGAAGCGAGAGTTTGTACAGCGCCCACTGGATGAGGGCGAAAACGTATACAGAGAGGTCGTGAACCCAAGCAGAGCGACAGAAATGGGATAAGCAAGGTTGAAAACACACAGGTCGTGAACTCGGATAGAGGAAATGACTGGAAATTATTTTTGTTAACGACTCTCGGTACGATGAGTATAGTTGTACAGAGAGCATTTTGATGGTATCATTGTTAATTTCAGACATGATATCTAGTCAGCATAGACAGAAATGCTATTTGAATTCACATTTAGAACGGATAAAATCTGTTATGTTGTCTGGGAACTCGCGTAAAGTACTTGTATGGGTTTGATAGCTTTCTGACATACATATTTCACAACCTTCTCTGTGAGCAGTGTTATGCGGATATTAGTTTTCAAGGATTCGTAACTATGGTGTCAGTTCCCTTCATTGACGCGCAACATGGCCTATCGGAAAAAATTTAAGTAAGACATAGTACCACCTTTCGTGATATCGTTCGCGAAAAAGATGATGAACATAGATTTTTTTGATATCGATTCTACTTAAGGAAAATGTCAGAAGTTGTTCTCAAGTATACATTCGAATGACAAATCCCCGAAAGAAGAATTGAGTTATACACTTCAGGTAGGTAGCAATTTAACATAATATAGGGCCTATAGCATATTGTATATTACGTACTTCAGTAGATGACATAAATAATTTACTATATATCAATTACTACAATAGAATTAGGTATATATATATATATATATATATATATATATATATATATATATATATATATATATATATTCTAAGAATACAATTTAGAAATAGCACATTGATACAACAAATTAATCACATTCTTTTTCCTTTACATAGAGATTCCATGTCTAGCGATTCATCAATTTTGGTAAGCATTCCAAAGTATTCCAAACAGCTATTTCCTCAAATAGTTTTTTAGTAGAATGTAGTTAATAGATTAGAATAGCTTAAACTTAGTAGTGTCGACAATAATAGTAGTAATGATAAATTAGATTGACATAGAGTTATATTGTAAATTAAACATTAAATGGCAATTTGAAAATAGGTTTAGGACAGGTTATTTTCCTTTCTCCAGAAGGCAGGGTCTTGTATTTCATTTATATTCCCATACAGTAGGAAGTAAAAATAATAATATAACGTTAAGAATATTAATCAGTATTCAAATAATGTTCTTTGCAAAGTTAGGCTAGGTTTCAGAGAAAAGAAAGAGGTGCTTGATAACCTTTATAAAGCAGTACTGAATATAGAAAGGATACGTATTTTGTATTTGCATATTGATTCTTTTTAGAAACTTGCTAAGTGATGTATTTGCCTTTTCTTTACAGTTTCCTAATACAAATTGTAGCTGATTTGACTCCATCAACCATGTTGTAAATACTCTACCAATAGCATCGTCTTATTCTTCACAACGATCACAAATACTGCGATGTGCAGCACATAAATATTAATTATAATTATAATTATTACAGAATCTCCATAATCACTAGTTGCAATCGCCACCTAGGATAATTAATGTATTATTAAAAATAATTTTGATATGGAGGAGGAGAGGTAACATAAACATTGTATGATATTTCTTAAATTGAGGATAAGCAGCAACAATATGCAATTGTAGAATATTTATGCAGTTATCAAGACACAAAATTACCAGTGATGCTTATACCTATATGCTGATTAAACCAGTTATCACTTCTGTAACACTATGCTTCCTTCTTAATTAAATATGTATATCTGGAGCAATCGGAAAAGATCCATAAGAATACCGAAATTTGAAAAATCAAAATTTAGAAGGCAGTAAAGCGCCTTAGATGATTAGGACATTCGTATGTAACGGCATTATGTTGTGGAAAGAGTGGATCTAGCCATATAATATGATTACTGCTGCATCATTATCTTGCAATGCCAACCTTTAGAAAAACAATACATATTTAAAATGGCTAATGAGATTTACTTATAACAGTTTTACCGTTTTCAGACAAATTTTAAATTTTAAAATTGTCTTTCTGACGGGTAGTATTAAAAATATTATACAGCCTAATGTACTTAATAATAAAAATTCTATAGGGACTATATTTAACCGTAATAATAAAATTCCAAGGACATTGTGGACCATCCTTCTTCTTCTGCAAAAACCACTTTCACCATAATAATAACAATAGTAATAGTATATCGTATAATATACGTACTAACAAGAAATGACGACACATGTATGTGTACGTAGCAAGGTAAAAAGAAATTCCCGCCAATTAAATTTCTCAGCTCACAACTTTTATTTTTAATCTTTCAGAATCATAGATTCCTCTAATAATCCAATTTTAGTAATAGTACATGTATGTGATGATCAAAGGTATAAAAATAAAAAAATATCACATAACATATGTACTTCTTAAAGCAAGAAAGATCATTCACTTAAACAACTTGCTGAAACTCATTCCCATATCCTCACCCCCTCTCCTAACAGGACATCATGTACCTACAAGTGAAAGTTATTTAGAAACCAAAAACAACATATCATCTTATCTAATGGGACTTGTTTAGTATTACAGTCGATTCTACTAATACCAATGTCTGTAGCGTAGGCGGAGCGAAGCTCTTTAAATTAAAATTAATAAAAAATCTACCTAAGGTCTACTCTTTCGCAAGAAAAGCTCTACGGGGTTGCAATTTTTCCATTCAAAATGATATTTCATTGTCATTAGATTGTGATGACTAATAAAACATCTTTGGCTACTAAGCTAGCAAGATCCACTGCTAAGTATATAATACAGATTATTTTAATCAATTTTCTGTAATATTTTTTCTTGGTTTTTTGCACTACTACCGTCAATTTACAGTTATATTGATGTACCTTTTCTAGAAAAGTGGATATCAAGGTTTATATTTCTGAATTTTTCCGTATTTTTTCTAATGCAGTGACGTAACTTTTTCTAATATTAATATATTTAGACTGAAATGCACTTTTCATGAATATTAAATCAAATAAAACTTTTGTTAAAAAATGTGTCTGTTATTTTCCACCTGACAAAACAATGAACTAAATAAAAGCATTTGTTAGGAGTTTGCTCTTTGCACTACAGTAAACACGGCTCTCAAGTTTGAGAAAGCCAGTTAAAGGAATAAGCATTAGGAGATATCTTAAAAAAACAAAAATAACGAAAAAGTACTAAATGCTTTCATATTTACTATTTATTATATACATATTTACTATTGTGTATTTATTAGTTTCAGTTTTTGGTTTCTAATTCCTTTAAAATGACTTTAGGTATTAAGTTTCTAGAAATTTTCAGTTATAGATCACCCACACAAGTTTTAGAGTGTCTTCTATATCCATTTTCAGTGTAAGATCCACCAAAACTCATTCTTCCACACACACACAGCATTTTGCTTTTAGGCCGCCCTGTCAATATGCTCTTTAGATACCACGTTAAATATTTTATTTACTACGTTAAGTATCAGAGGCAAGTCGAATTGCAGTAGAGAGAAATAACAAACAAGTCTCAAAGTTTTCTTTATAGTCATATGAGCTTGATATACGGTACTGATGAAATTAGTTAACAGACATAATGAACAGGTACCCAATTAGCTGCCATTACACTTCATGAACGGTTATGGCTACCCAGATGTAGCACGTTCAACGTGATGATGCCTGGTTAGTGCAACAGATCTTAGTGCAACCGATTTCTAAGTTTCTGGATATGAGTTCCTTACTTCTTAATTCACGTAATCCCCGAATTGCCTTATGATATGAAAAAATAAAATCTTTTAGTTTTACGACTCAGAGTTATGCCTTTGAGGCTAAGGAAGGTGATGATAATGACCGAGATGGTGGAATGAAGAAAGCGGAAGGAAACAGAAGAACGTGAGAAAACCTTCGAAATAGTGTTTGTTCAGCAAAACGCCTACTTGGCATGAGCTGGAATTAAACCAGGAATTTCACGCACCAGAGAGAAATACTCTACCACTGACCTAGCGCGGCCCTTTATTATGATGAGCTAACACCACAAAATGTTAGTGGTCCAATTGAGAGTAGAACCAGGACTACGTACTACGAAGTCACATGCACTAATAATTCTACTAAGCAAATCAATACCGGTACATTAAATAATAAAGCAAATTGTTTCTTTTTTCACGCTCTTACTCGCAGCTGCAGACGTTACAATTTTATGCTTATGCTGACGAGACAGAGCATATTTCTCTAAGAGTAGAATTCAGTACATAACCAATTTGTTAAAATCTTATGTAGGGTTATCGGGAACATTTAGAAAGTAGGTCCTGTTTTTAACATGGCTGCACATACTGATGTGAGGTGGAAAATTTTCCGCTATATTTTTCCGGAAAATTTTCTGTTCTAAAAAAAAATATCAGTAATCAAGTAACAATTCCTCAGCAATCATAAAACTGATTGAATTCATATATAGAAATGTTAAAGAGTGAAAGATCGTTTAAAGAACCTGAAAATTTTCATGGCTCAGACAATTTTCAGTACTATGTAGAAACAAGGTAAACAATTTTTCATGAATCGAAATATTTTCTTTCTTATATGGAAAAATTGAAGAACTTTTTATCAGTCGGAAAATTTTCATCATTTTGAAGCAAACAGTAAAACAACTTTTTGTGAATTGGAAAGTTTTAGGGGAGACCGGGGCTATTTGAGTCAAGGGGCTATTTGGGTCAAACTTAAGAAAAAAGGTCACTGCGCATTTAATATGCGCACCAGTACGCTGAACCTACGTTCAATTGTAAGTTCGTTGGCTAAGGGAAGGTTGTATATATCTTTGATCTTCTAGTTTCTTATCGCTTGCTGTGAATGTGCGACTATTCTGAGCAAGGTGAGTTGCAATACTTCATATTTTGCTCTGATATAAAATTGTGTTTCTATGACATAAGGTGCTGAATATGTGTAAATGCAAATATTTGTAAAGTTATTACCGTACGCGTAAAACAGAACGTCCATATGTTATAACTGCAAGTTTTGGTGCTCTCCTGTGTTTCGTGTGAAAGTAATACGTTCCTACGTAAACTTTAGCAAAATGGAGTTATTTGAGTCGAAAAAATGGGGCTATTTGAGTCAATGGGGGCTATTTGAGTCAGGTGTAAACTTATGTGAATATATTTAATTTATGAATTTTAATTTTGTATTATGATTCAGCCTCCTATATGGTCATGTATGTAAAACAAAACACTTTATTTTCTTTTTAGATGGTACGGACATACAAATCAAAACATAAATACAACAAGTGGAGTAATGAAGACATGGAAAAGGCAGTGCAAAGTGTAACAAAAGGTGATTTGAGTTTGCGTGGAGCTTTACAGCTCTGCAATGTTCCTTTTGAAACTTTGCGAAGAAAAGTGCAGATCGAAAAGTTGAGACTAACTTTGGGTGATAATAACGAAATAGTTCAAAATGTAAAACCAAAAGTCATAGGACACCACGCAGTACTGACAAACGAACAGGAGGAAGAGTTGGTGTTGCGAATTATGACTCTTGCGGAAAAGGGACTAGGTTGCACCCCTGAAACGATTCGAAAAGCTGTGCATCGATATGTAACGATAAATCAAATTCCGCATCCCTGGAAATACAAAGGATTAGCTGGTGAGGATTGGTTTTCAAGTTTCATGAAAAGACATCAGAACTTATTACGAAAGACTGAGGGACTTTCAAGAGCCCATGCTGAGGGCGTTAATAAGGAAGCAGTGAGTGCCTTTTTTCAACTGTTGAAATCTGTTTATTCGACGATTGGCGTCAACACTAAGCCACAACGTATATACAACGTGGATGAAACAGGTTTTCCTCTTAACAACAACCCAAACAAGGTCATTGCCAAGAAGGGGAAAGAAAGAGGTGGTTGCTCTCACTGACGTCGAAAGAGGCGAGAATGTCACTGTAATAGTTGCTTGCAACGCAGTTGGACAATACATCTCACCATTTTTTATTTTTAAAGGTCAGCGCATGAGAGAAGAATTCATAAACAATCTACCACCTGGTTCTCATGTTTCATTATCAGATAGTGGTTACGTTAATGAAGAACTGTTTGTTAGGTGGCTGGAGTTTTTTTTCAAACAGGGTTGAGGAAAATGTTTATTAATTTTGGATTTACATATTTCTCATTGTTCGCTACAAGCTCTGGAATTTTGTGAGCAACATGACATTGAACTTTTGCGCTTGCCACCTCATGTATTACAGCCTCTAAATAAAGCACTATTTAAACCTATGAAGACTTTTTACCATCAAGAAGCTACGAAGTACTTTTATAACATCAGTCCATCACAGCCCGAAAGTTCAGGTAATAATCGAATTACGAAAGCCAGTTTTGGAAATATATTTAAGAATACATGGGATAGAGCAGCAATTCCATCATATACATGGATTCAGCTCTACAGGTTTACTCATTTCTCATAATCACCGTCTCCTTTAGCCTAACCGGCATAACCGTGGGACGTAAAACTCAAAGATTTCATTTCATTTCATTTCAGCTCTACAGGCATATATACATACAACCCAGATCCATTCCTGAAGATAAGTTTCTTCCCGCCAGTTTATTCAACACTACTGAATTTGCAAGCAAAAGAACCGATATCACTTGTACAACTCTCACCTCACCGGAAGATACAAGTTTAAGTTCAACTACAGAAGTTAAAACAACAGCAGAGATTCCCTCTTCAACCTCAGCATCAGAATCTGAAGAACGTCCATCAGCAACACCATCATGCTCAACATCGACGTTCTTCCAAATTCTTCGCACTCCTACAAAAAAATGTCAAAAGTATCTCCACGAAAAAGAAGCGAACTACTCGCCTACTCACTTCTTCCGAAAATGTCCAACAACTTCGTATGAAACGGAAGTTATCAGTGAAGGGATTTGGCAAAACTGGCTCGAAAACGATAAGCATTAAGAAGAAAATATTAAACAGACCTATGACCTCAAGTGTTACGTATGCTGCACGTGATAATGGCAGTGATCAGAATAAATCCGAGGACAATGTAGGCCTACCATGCGGATTCTGCAATGTGAAATGTTACTCTAAAGAATCAGTCGGTAAAGGGGAGTGGATTCGCTGCCAATATTGTAAACAATGGTGCCATGAGATATGTGTTGGAGCTTATGGGAGAAAACAGTTTGTATGTGGCAAATGTCTCTGAGTTTCACATTTCGCGATAACTTTCATTGTCGCGTATTTCAGAAGTTTGAGAAACAGTGATTTCTCTGATGTTCGTATAAAAAATAATTATAATTCTCTTAGGTTTCTCTAGCACAAGGTTTGGATTTCTCGTACTATACATTTGATTTTAATGTATAGGACTACTAGTTAAACGGGAACACATGTGTTATTGTCAGTTCAGTTTTTATTTTAAAAGTTAAATTTGAACTAAAGTTTTCATTATTAATGTGTGTTATTTTTATTTACTGAAACTTAATGCAGAAAATGTAGAAGTATGCGAAGTTTCTTTTTATGTTATTTTCTCAGAGTTGCCTTTTTTCTTTCTTTGCTTTTACAAATGTTTATTTCAAAAAGGATAAGTCAAACTACTCGCAGACGAACCTGTACGTGTACGGTATTATGTAACAGATAAGAAAATAAATAGCCTTATATTATTAGGACGCTGAATAAGTTTATTCTTAACTTATTCTTAACACCCTTTCTTAAACATTTGCTCTACTTATTTTCTTTTCCTTTTGACATGTTTTTACAAGTTATATATAAAAGGGTATAATTTAATAATATATATGAATGCTAATGTGATTAATGTAAACAATGTTGATACAGTGAAATACCCAAATAGCCCCCTGAGAAACCCAAATAGCCTCGTGATTTTTGCTAATCTCGAATTCTGCCATTTTTATTTTAATTTCGTTTCCTGAATTTCCATGATTTAACAGGTTCTTTATTCTTTAATATGATGTACTATAGTAAAGTATGTTGATTATGGTCTAATTATCTAAAGTCTAAAGTGCGTCATTTTTTGGAAATGTTGAGTTTTCCCTTACTATACTCAAATAGCCCCGGTCTCCCCTATTGCTCTGTAGAAACAAGTGAAAGGAATTTTCATAGATTGGAAAATTTTCATCACGATGTAGAAACAAGTGGAAAAAACTTTTCATAATCCGGACAATTTTGGGTATTATGTATAGTGATATTAAGTGGAAAATTTTCCACTATATTTAACTGCACATAGAGCTACAAAATTGAATTTCTGTAGAAGAAAGTTAGTCAACAACAAATTATAGGGCCTAATTTTCCAATTAGTTCTCGGGAACCGGAAAATTTTCTAATATTTCAAGTTGGGAAGTAAAATTTTACACAGTGTTTCTCTCTCTCTCTTCCTCTACGAGCTCCTACGTTGCTAAGCGGTTAGCATACGAGCCTTTGGCATAGAAAACCTGGCTTCGATTCCCAGCGAAAGCTCATGTAGTTCGGATTCCACGTTAATCAGTTGGTCCCGTCTTATATAGTCTCACTGCTGAAAGGGACATTAAACTCACAATAAACCCAATTCAACTCTTCCCTCTCTCCCCCCCCTCTCTCTCTCTCTGTGTATGCAAAGTGCAGAGAACATACATCCAGTTCTTAGAGTACAAATATCCAATTCTATTATTTAAAATTTCAATTTATTAAAATTCATGAATATTTTCCGATTCATAAAAACATACTCCAGTTATTCCTACATCGTTGTTTAACCGTAAAATTTATTGGTAATAAATATTGTCTTAAAAAAGTTTCATGAAGTTAAAATCTAACGAATTTTCATTTAAAAAATGTTTCAAAAACTTCAATGCGTTCTTCCCGCAGAATCCACTTTTGATCTTACAATATTAGATTTCGTCAGGTTAATAAGCATAAGACGGTTTTCGCATAGCTTTACTACTTTTATAAATTTACAGAGATCTACTGCAACATTTATAAATAAGTAGATATAATATAAAGTGCCTACTGTAAATTTGTGACTATCAAAAATTCGAGTTTAAGTAACTCATGAAAGCAAATACTGACCATTTTTGGAAATAAGCATTTATTTATTCATATATTCATTCAGAAGAGAAAGTGAAATATAACTAATAAGGAAGCTGATTTGTGTAGTTCTTCTTCCAATAAAAGAAACATAAAAAGCCGCACCATTAGCGCTGCGTTCTAAAAGCAACAAGTAATTTCATCTTAATTTACAAAATAAGAAACATAATATATATTTGTTCTTTAGAGGGGCCGCGGTGGCTCAGTGGTAGAGCGTTCACCTCTGGTGCTAGGGGTCTCGGGTTCAAACCCTGCTCCCGCCAAGTGAACTTTGTGGTGGCAAACACCGTGTGCGTGGGTTTTCTCGGGGTTCTCCCGTTTCCTCCCACTTTCTTCATTCCACCATTTCATTCATTTCTCATCATCACCGTCTCCTTTAGCCTAACCAGCATAAGCGTGGGACGTAAAACTCAAAAATTTTATTTCATATTTTTTTTGTTCTTTAGAATCGTCAATATTTCTAATACATTTTTATACATAATAATGGTAGTTTTACAATACAAATATCTGCTCTAAGATGTTGATTATACAAAATTCCAATATTGAAATTATGCTTTACCAGTATTAAACACAATAAAATCATTTTTTTCTTATTTTCTATTACAAAAATAATCTTCATAAGGAACTTTTATGTAGTTATTTCATTACATAGGCAGACCTACAAGTGAAGAAATAGTGGAATTTCCTGTTTCTGAAATTGATAAATTCATAAAGGTTTCTTTTCAATTTCTTGTTACATTTTAAATATTGGAATGGGATATTTGTTCTCTACGAAATCGATGTATGTTCTCTGCACTTTACACACACACACACACACACACACACACACACACACACACACACACACACACACACACCCCACCCCCACACACACACACACAGAGAGAGAGAGAGAGAGAGAGAGAGAGACTATATATTTTTACTTCCCAACTTGAAATATTAGAAAATTTTCCGCTTTCCGGAAGCTAATTGGAAAATGATAATTTGTTGCTGTCTAACTTTTCTCTACAGGAATTGAATTTTATAGGTGAATGTGCAGTTAAATATAGAGGAAAATTTTCCACCTAACATCACTATACATAATATCCAAAATGTCCGGCTTATGAAAAGTTTTTTTTTTTTTAACTTGTTTCTTCATCCTGATGAAAATTTTCCGATTCATGAAAATTCCTTTCACTTGTTTCTACAGAGCAATAAAACTTTCCGATTCACAAAAAGTTGTTTTACTTTTTGCTTCAAAATGATGAAAATTTTCCAACTCATAAAAAGTTCTTCAATTTTTCCATGCAAGACAGAAAATATTTCGATTCATGAAAAATTGTTTCACTTGTTCCTACATAGTACTGAAAATTGTCTGAGCCATCAAAAGTTTCAGATTCTTTAACCGATCATTCACTTTTTAAAATTTCTATACATGATTTCAATCAATTTTATGAATACTGAGGAACTGTTTCTTGATCACTGATATTTGCTAAGAACGGAATTTTTTTCGGGAAAATGTAAAAGAAAATTTACCAACTCACATCTTAGCTAAACAACAATGTAGGAATAAGTGGTGTTTTTTTATGAATCGGAAAATTTTCCGTTTCAAAATTTTCCGGAAAATTTTCATCACTGTACAAGACAGACAATTTTTCGATTCATGAAAAATTGTTTCACTTGTTCCTACATAGTACTGAAAATTGTCTGAGCCATGAAAATTTTCCGATTCTTTAAACGATCTTTCACTTTTTAACATTTCTACACATGAATTCAATCAATTTTATGAATACTGAGGAATTGTTACTTGATCACTGATGTTTGTTAAGAACGGAAAATTTTCCGGAAAGATATAGAAGAAAATTTTCCACCACACATCACGGCTAAACAACGATGTAAGAATAAGTGGGGTATGTTTTTATGAATCGGAAAATTTTCATCACTGGCTGCACAATACTTATGACAAATTATAAGAGAAGTCGTATTAATCGGTGATCACAAATAGAATGTGCTGCATATTAGCACTATCAATTTATATCACTATACTAACAGGGAGTAATCTTCAGCGCGTCTGACTCTTCTCTACGCCACTGGTCTAGTATGGCTTTAAGCATATAATCTACTTTAAATAGTATGGTTAAATAAAACGTACCAATTTTAATAAAAGACCTTGTATCTACCGTAAAGACAGCTCTTTCTGTTGTTTTACTAATTGCAATATAGTCCGGTTTTTCCATTCTTTTCTACAAAGGTACTATAACACTTTATGGTATATATAGTACCTTTAATATCGAAATGCGTTACTTCGAGTGGAGATTTTTCCTTTTCGTTTCCATTTTCCACTTCAAATCACAACAATCTATTTAACAATACCATAACACAACAAACCAAGAAATGGACAGTGGGTATTGACTTTTAGTGCTCGTATATTCTGGCCACAGTGTGAAGTAGAACAGAAAAGTACTCATACTGTTAAGTTTGTAGCAAGAGGTGAAAAACTTGTCTGTGTAGTAGTCTGTGGTTTTAGTAGAGAATAAAGGAGGCAAAAATGTAACAGGTTTTAGAGGAAGATTAAACGGGTAGTTTAATTCTGTTCCTAACATTTTGGTGACCTCGAGGTGATAGAAACTTGCAAGAAAGTACAAATTATTGTCTCAGTAATTTTGTGTGAATACAAAGAAAGAAAGTATGGAATCCTTGGTACAAAAACGAAAAGTAGTACGGGCGTCTTTATCCCGTGCACACAATGCCTTGTTAGTAGTGCTCAAAGAAGAAACTGTTTCAGAAAAATCTGTAAGGACAAAGTTCGCTACGTTAGAAAGATTATCCGGTGAACTAGAAGAGTTAACCGGGAAAGTGACTGAATTGATTTTGCAAGATTCTACGAAAACAGAGGAAGACTTTGAACAGGAATTCGGTAAGGCAGAAGAGTATAGAGAAAAGATGAACGCTGCTCGTATCGAGGTTGAAATGTTTTTTAGTGCTCGTGCAGTGTCAAACAAAGGGAGTGAAGTGTCAGTTGTGTCTTCGCCTACTTCAAGGACGAAGTTGAAGCTGCCAAAAATTGAACTAATAAAATACGGTGGTGAAGTTAAAAACTGGTTGAGTTTCTGGAGCCAGTTTAAAAGAATTCATGAGGATAGAGAGATGGAAGAAGAAGACAAGTTTCAGTACTTGATCCAAGCCACGGTGGAAGGATCCAGAGCTCGTGAAATAGTGGATAGTTTCCCGCCTACAGCAGAGAATTATTCTAAGGCCATTGAATGTTTGAAAAATAGGTTTGGTAGGGAAGAGTTATTAATAGAATTTTATGTGAGGGAACTGCTTGGATTAGTTATTAAAAACGCTACAAGTACAAAGTGCAAGGTTGATACGTCACAGTCAGGGACGTACGGAAGGGGGGGGGGACACGGGGGTCCGGACCCCCCCCCCGAAATTTCGACTTTTTAAAAATTTAGCCTAATTTTAGGGGCAATTTTAGCAATTTTAATATAAAATAGCTTCATATTTAGTTTGAACCCCCCCCCCGAAATAAATTCCTGGGTACGCTACTGGTCACAGTTGTATGATAAACTTGAATCGTACTTGAGAGCACTAGAATCCATAGGAATGACTACTGATAAGTATGCTGCGATGTTATTTCCATTGGTTGAATCGTGCATGCCAGAGGACATTTTAAGAGTGTGGTTGAGAAATGCTAGTGTCACAATAAGTAGCGAGGATGGGCAAGAAAGAACATATGGTGCCAAGTTAAACCAGTTGTTGGCGTTCTTGAGAGCGGAAGTTGAAGGTAAGGAAAGAATATCACTTGCAAAAACGGGATTCAAGTTAATGGAAGCTTCTAATAAGAGGGAGAAAAAGAAGAGAGAAGAGGAGCACGTTATGACCGCGAGTGAATTGTTTGTGGGTGAACGAAATAAAAATTCTGTTAGTTGTATTTTTTGTGATAAGCATCATGAAAGTAAGGAATGTTTTCATGCTTCAAAGCTTTCTTTAAACAAGAAGCAAGAACTCGTAAAAAAGAAAAAAGCGTGTTTTGTTTGCTTAAAAGTTGGGCATTTTTCAAAGGCGTGCAAAGCAAAAGTGCAGTGTGTTATTTGTAAACAAAAACATTGGGTGATTATTTGCGCGGAGTTACCGTCCGAACGTAAGGATACTAGCGAATCGGAAAAGGAGGGAGAGAAACCTAAAGCTACCCTGTCTAATCAGTGTTGCACCCAAGATGTTGTGTTACAAACTTTACGTGTAGTGTTGGAAGCTAACGGTAAAAGACGCATTGTAAGGGCGCTCATTGATTCAAGTTCTCAACGGTCCTACATTTTGTCTAGTACTGCTAAAGAGATGTGTTACACACCAGTGAAAACTAAACAAGTAATACATGCGTTATTCGGAGGTGGTTCTTCGAAGAAAACAGAACATAAATGTTACAATATAATGTTGAAAAGTAAGGTAGGTAATGGTGCAGTTGAAATACAAGTTTTGGATCAAACTGTTATTTGTAATCTCATACCAAAACTAAAACCAGGTCCTTGGCTTGAAGAGTTGAAGGCAAATAATATAATTGTCTCAGATATTGGTGTCGGTTCTCCAAAAATCGAAATATTGCTAGGTGCTGATGTTATGGGTAAACTTTATACCGGAACTTTGCATCACTTAGATTGTGGTCTAACTGCTATTCAAACTGTGCTAGGTTGGGTAGTAGTCGGAAAATTGGTCGAGCATATGAGTGAAAATGTTCATTCTTTGGTGGCTCTTACTCTTTTGAATCAAAATACACGTTTAGCAGATTTGTGGAATTTAGAAGCCATAGGAATTTCTGACTCCTGTGAAACCTTGAGAAAAAGTGAAATAGACGCAGCGGTTTTAGATCATTTTGAGAAAACTGTAACTGTTAACGAAGAGGGAAGATATGAGACTTGTTTACCTTGGCTAGATGGCAACAGTGATATTCCCGATAACCGAGATCTATCGGATAAACGACTAAGAAAAGCAACTAAGAAATTAATAGCGGATGGAAAGTTTGATGAGTATAGCGCAATTTTCGAAGACTGGAAAAATGAGGGAATTATAGAAGAAGTTCCAGAAGAAGAGTTAGGTAATCGAGGGCATTATTGACCTCATCGGGGAGTCTTTAAAGCAAATTCCACGACAAATGTTAGACCTGTTTTTGACGCTTCGTGTAAAGAAAAGGGATCTCGTTCCTTAAATGATTGTCTAGCAAAGGGACTTAACATGTTGGAACTTATTCCTGCCATTCTCATGAATTTCAGAAAGAAAGGAATAGGTGTTGTTTCGGACATAAGAAGAGCTTTTTTTTACAAATCTCTATTAATCCAGCAGATCGCGATCACTTATATTTTTTGTGGTGGCAAGATTATAATGAACAGGTGATTAAAGTGTTTCGACACCGTCGGGTAGTTTTTGGAGTTAACTGTAGTCCCTTTCTTTTACATGCTGTAATAGACCACCATATGAAACAATACAATTATCCTTATAGTACTGTAACTGAAAAGCTTAAAACTTCCATGTATGTTGATAATTGTGTAGCATCCGTTGATTTTGAAATGAATTGAAAGAGTTTATTGAACAAGCAACGAACATTATGGCTAAAGGAAATTTGAGTTAAGAGGGTGAAAGCATACTACGTTGTGCAAGGAAGAACAGAAATGTGTACCAATATCTGTTCTAGGTTTATTGTGGGACAAGAAAGATGATGTTTTATTTTGTGATCTAAAATTAAGTGAGAAACCTCCTGAACAAGTAACGAGAAGAGTTGTTTTGTCCTTTGCGCAACGAGTGTTTGATCCAATTGGTTTCAGTTGTCCTGTTACTCTTTTTCCAAAACTCTGGTTACAGGAAACGTGGAAAGAAAAGTTGAGTTGGGATACTGAATTACCGGAAGAAACAAGCAAACAGTTTCTTAAATGGTTAGAAGAACTGTGTAATATATATATTACACAATATATATATTAGACTGTGAAAATACCCAGGTGTGTTTCGTTTGTAGACATAGAATCTTCTAGTTTACACATATTCTGTCATTCATCTAAAATGCCCTATGCTGCAGTAGTGTTTTTGAGAACTGAGATTAATGGCACTGTTTCAGTACAATTATTGCAAGCTAAATCGAGAATCGCGCCACTGAAGGGTATCACTATACCTAGATTAGAATTACTGGCATGTTTCATAGGAGCTCGTTTAGCGAATTTTGTGAAAATAGCAATGGGTTTTGAAAAGATCAAAGAATATTTTTGGACGGATTCATCTACAGCTTTGTGTTGGATACAGAGTGAAGGACCATGGGCAACATTTGTTAATAATAGAGTGAAGGAAATACGCAATTTAACAAATGTAGAAGATTGGCGTCATATTTCAGGGCAGCACAACCCGGCTGACCTGCCTTCACGAGGATATTCAGTTAGTAAACTTTTAGAATCGCAATGGTGGGAGGGTCCCCAGTGGCTCAAGCAAGAAGAAACAGATTGGCTTCGATCTACTGTCATGACAAATAAAGAAGAAGTAAGTGCTGAAAGAAAAAAGGATTGGTGATGAGCATGTACGTTGAGAGTAAAGTAGATCCGTGGTACTGTACCTATTTTTCGAAGTATTCAAAGATAGTAAGAATGGTTGCTTGGATTATTCGATTTTGTCACAATGCAAAGAAATCAAACGAGCGAGTTTGCGGAGAGCTGACAGCTATTGAGCTTAATTCAGCAGAACGTATTTTAATCAGGAACGTACAAGACGAAAGTTTTTCAACTGACAGGAAGTCCGACTTGAAGTCTCTTGATATTTTCCAGGATAAGGAAGGTATTTACCGAGTAAAGACGAAGTTAATAGAACGTCAGGATGAAGAAGATTTTAAGTTCCCTATGATTCTACCTAGTAAACATAAATTGGTGGAATTGCTGATTTTTGAGCAACATGTCAGTGTGAATCATGCTGGTGTAAGTGTAGTATTGACTTCTCTCAGAGAAAGATTTTGGATTCTCAAAGGTAGAAGAACGGTAAAAAGGATTCTTGCTCAGTGTGTTAGATGTAAACGACATGGAACAAAAGGGATTCAGTGCATGCCCGCTCCGCTACCTGAAGCCGAATACGAGATGCTTCTCCATTTGAAGTGACCGGTGTTGATTTAAGTGGCCCTCTTATTTTGAAAGATGGTACAAAGGCTTGGATTATCCTATTTACGTGTGCTGTGATAAGAGCTGTCCACCTTGAACTCACCACATCTTTGTCCACTAAGAGTTTTCTGCTTGGATTTAGAAGGTTCATTGCTCGGCGAGGACGTCCGAAAATTATGTTTAGTGACAATGGGACAAATTTCGTAGGCGCAAGTAATTTGCTCAATGAAGTGGATTGGAATGAAATACAAAGAGAAGCCTCAGTAAGAAGAATCGAATGGAAATTCAATCCGTCTACAGCGGTATGGTGGGGTGGTTTCTGGGAGAGACTTATACAGATTGTCAAAAGGCTTCTAAGGAGAGTATTGGGACGTGCATCTCTACAGTATGAGGAGTTACTGACTATTGTATGTGATTGTGAGGCTACAGTAAATTCAAGTCTTCTGACTTATGTTTCTCATGATCCACATGATCCCATTCCTATTACACCTGCAATGTTCTTGCAAGATATTTCTAATGTAGGTGTACCAGATTTAGATAATTTGGATCGTTTCTTTTTTGACAAGAAATTTCGACATCAACAGAATTTGAGAGATACTTTAAGGAAACGCTTCCGGAATGAATATTTAAGCCAATTAATACAACGGCCTGGGAAGACAGATACTTATCAAAACATCAAGAAAGGTGATGTAGTTCTGTTGGAGCTAGACGATAAGAAGAGAGTGGCTTGGCCCTTGGCTAGAGTCATTGATGTGTATCCTGGTAGAGACGGACCGTACAGAGTTGTTCGTTTGAAAACTTCATCAGGTGAGATGATTCGACCCATTCAACGTGTGTTTCCTTTGGAAATAACTTCCGGTGAGAAATTACCTGCAGAGAAAGTTAAAAGGATTGCAAGTGTACCTAAAGTTGAAAAGACTGTAACCACAAGGAGTGGTAGGCAAGTGAAATTCCCTAAGAAATTTTTAGATTAAGACTGTACCTTGTGTAATATATATTTTTTGTTTGATTAATGTATTAATCAAAGGTGGGAGAATGTTAAGTTTGTAGCAAGAGGTGAGAAACTGTTGTAGCAACAGGTGAAAAACTTGTCTGTGTAGTAGTCTGTGGTTTTAGTAGAGAATAAAGGAGGCAAAAATGTAACAGCTTTTAGAGGAAGATTAAACGGGTAGTTTAATTCTGTTCCTAACACATACCTTACCTCTTGACAACTACTTCAATCAATAACAGCATTTAAACACAAAAAAGCGACTTTACAAAATAAACCCATAAACTCGTCAGATATGTAATACATACATGCCATACCATTTAAAATATTTGTTTCAACTTTGTTATTTGAGTCTGCTTTTGGTGTATAAACCACTAGACGTTTCATCAGAAGCACTAGGTATTGTTACAAATCAAAAGCAACACTCCATCAGGGCTGCCAACTGTACGGGTATTACCTGTATTGTACGGGTTTAAAGCTCAGATACGGGTGTACGGGTTTCTACTCAAAATGTACGGGTGAAATAATAATTTTGACATTGGTTTTGACGCTTTCTTTGTTAAGGTATTGTCGTACTTAAAGGAATGGTATGATTAAGAAAATTCCGTATACAAATATTGTAAACCATTGAATTCGGAAGAACCTCTCAATTGGTCTGATTTACTGATAATTTGAATCATGTTGAAGTTAACGTAAACATTGACAGCTGTATTCAAAATTCACTACCTTAAAAATGTGCAAAACGAAATTGATCAGTCATCTGTTACTTGTGAATGGTTAAAAGTTTTTCAAGCTATACCTGACTTAACAGAGTTGTTTAATTTAGCTGCATTTGTATTACCAATACCTGAAAGCAGTGCATTTTATGAAAGAGTGTTTAGTATGATCGGAAATGCTTGGACTGATGCAAGAAACTATGGGCCTTATGCAGAGTTGTTTCGACGTATGATTAGCGTCATACTAAAATCCTGACCACTGCACGAAATATGTTGATCGAACTCTAGTATGGCACTAATAACCCGTCAGAACGACTCTGAATAAGGCGGTATACGTCTGAAAATTTACTACAGTCGGACTTAGTTGTACAAAGTAACTTTCACATGACCGGCAAAGAATTTTACTTTTATGTAATAAAGAATCCTGCTGTATTGAAAAGTGCTAGAGATGAAAACAAGTGTAAGTCTATTCAGAAAGAACTGTTAGTTACAGTTTCAAATCAACCTTAATTTGTTTATCTAACAAATATTGCTAAACCGATTTTTTTAAAAAAAGAAACATACATTGATTTGTTTAACTGAAATAAGGTTCTAATTTAATGAAATTAAATTTGGAGGACTCAAGCTGTGAATGTACAGTTGAGCAGGTTTGAAAAGTTGGCAGCCCTGACTACAAAATAAAATATTCTTCAAATATTTCAGTTTAAGTTTAGAAATTATAGCTGGTTCTATTCCTTTTTTCTTTTCTTAAATTTTTCCCCTATTGGGAAAATATTAATAATATTTTTCTACATTCTTCCTAAGAGTGATGTAATATACAGGAAGGAGAGATTACAATGGTTTTCGATTACAGGAATTCGAAAATGTAACTTGCACCAAACTTTAGAATTACTCACTTATGAATAATCTTACTACTGGAGAGGTTTCTTATTAATCCTTGAATTGTTTCAAATGATAGTCACTGGTGAGAGCTCATTTTAGAACAACCCGTTTATTATTAAATTCGAACGACATTCAAGAATACGTTTAGAATACGTTTTGTAAAATAATAGTTTACTCGTATATTAGTTTGGAAGTCCAAGCATACCGGCCACCGAGAGTTTTTTTTTTTTTTTTTTTTTTTGGTATCGGGAGAAACTGTAATATTTATGAACTTGTTTCTATTGCAGAGCAGTGCCGGACACGTGAATATCAATTTACCTGCAAGTGAGAACTAAACTCCAGCATGCTTTCACAATAACCATAGAAGGGACTCACACGTAGACATTTTGGTATGGTAGCATGAAGTTACACATGTCACGTCTTGTGCTGTGACTTCATATTGAGTTTGTTAATGCGTTTCCACCCGTATATTTGCAAATTCGCTATTTTCCAAACAAGTAGTGTCAAATTTAAAGAACTTTACGTGCCTTAAATATGTTTCTCCTAATAACATTGATGACATTTATTGTTACCACTTACTTCCCTCTTAACATCCTCAAATGAAGAGAAGGCAGAAGTGGTATTTTATTTTTAACCTAGTACTTTTAAAAACCGTAACAGGCAAGTTACAGAAAATTGGAAGATTATCGATTTGAAAACGTTTATCGCTATCTACTATATCATTTCTGTTCCATGTTGACAAATTTTGAAACCAGAAATCGTTAGTTTTACCCACTTCTGGTTTAAAGAGAAGGTTAATGGAGAAGATGGAGCCTTTTCTTCTCAAGCTGAATCGATTGCAAATATTACATCTTGATATCTCCTAATGTATTTGCTCATTAGGTGTATTGAAACCGGAAGTATTAGTAAATTTCAATCATCTCCTATTTTGTCGGAATGTTGTCTATAAGTCGTCTTGTGTTGAGACGCTGTATCGTTTGTTAAAAAAAATGCTTTTCGCTGTCTGTTACCGTTTTCACTCGGTGGCGAAAACAACTACGGAAATGTCTACTTTTAACCGTTTCCACTTTAAATAGAGCTTCAAAGGAAAATGTGAGACTTATCCTTGGGACACTGAATCGATTACTTCTTGATTTGTTTTACAATTTTTGCTCTATACATATCAGCATTGAAACTGGAAGTAATAGAAAATATAAACCACTTCCGGTTTAGTAGTGCTGTAAATAATCATGATGTCTTCGGACACTAAAATGTTTGAAAAAACAAACGCTTCTCACTATTACTATGTTCTTTCTGTGACGATAAACCTTGGAACCGGAAATCGCTAATTTTACCCACTTTCGGTTTGAATACAGCTTCAACGGAGGAAACAGAACACATTCTTCAAACCTTCAATCGATTGTAGAAAAGGGCATCTTGATAGCATTTACCGTTTTTGTTCTACGGAAATCATATTAGAACCTAAAATAACAGTAAATGTAAAGCACTCCCGATTTTAGCAGAGTATTGTCGATAGACATGATATGTTGTTTTGAGCTACTGGATCGCAGGCGGATAGAAACCGCTTGTTGCTGCTACCGTTTCCGTTCTATGGAGATAAACGCTGAACTGGAAATAAACCACTTAGGTTGGAATAAAGTGTTAACCAGAGGGAATGCAATCTATTTTTGGAACCGTGAATCGATTGGCTATCACCTCGTCTTTATAAGATTTACTGTTTTGGATCTCTGGAAATCAGTATTGAGACTGGAATAATAAATTTGAAAAATTTCCGGTTTAGGTAGAATGTTGTGGATAGTCACGATATGTCTTGAGACGCTGAATAGTTTGCGAAAAATCGCTTTTCGCTAAAATATTAGGTTCTATAGCGAAAATTGTTGAAACCGGAAGTAATAGTTAATTTGAAGCACTTCCTGTTTTTGTTTTATAGTGTGTCTTCTTTAAACTCTGAATTGTAGCCAAAAAAATATCCTCACCCCTATCTGTTACCGTTTTCGTTGTATAGAAATAAAAGCTTGAAACTGATAATTTGGACCACTTTTCGTTTCAAATAGAGAGGTAACGAAAGATATACAATCTATTGTTGGAATGCTGAATCGATTGCAAAAAACCTCTTTTTGATCTCTTTTACTGTTTTTGCCCTGATACTTGTTGACGGACGGTTGGACAAAGCCGTTCTCTAAGACTTCCAACATAATTTGGAAATGTAATAACCACGCACTTCCACTGCCATACACAAACTGGAGTTTCTTTTTATCTCCATATCTTTTTAGGGAAAATAAACTTGACACTGCATCTAATTTTAAACTATTCAGTACCTAATCTTTCTGCACGAAGGTGGTAACATTTCCTGAAAAGTAAACAGAAAGTATTGCGTACCTTTATGCTGCTATATGGTTTTCTTTCCTCAACTGCGTGTAGAACTCCGGGAACTGGGGTAGAAACCTCCTCAACAAGAATACATGACTTCCGGAGTCAACGCTTTGTAACAGCAGGACAAGAATACTTGCCGTTCAATCTCAAAAGTGTTCATAATTATCATTATAACGATAATTATATTTACTCTCCTGATGGTCTTTGCAAATCTTATCACACACTGTCAGATATCGCAACCAATTCATCTTAATCTTCCACATAAGTACATAGCAAGCAGCGTTGCCAGACTCACTAACCGCGATAACCATACGCAAGAAAAGTATGAAACGTTTCATCCTCCACAGGACCATATAGCAGTACGAAGGCGCGTTTCTTCTTAAACACACATGACTTTTTCTCTTTTTGTTTATGAATACATAGAATATTTATTTTTTTACTTTGAAATTATGGATGAGAAAATAAAAGAGCATTATTAAAATTGTTTTAAAATGAATAATGTTAGTTGTAGCATGACAATAACAGAAAAAATCACTCTCATTTGTTAATTATCAAAACTGAAGGGTGCTCTTTATCTTCCAAAGGAACATAGTCATTTTTCATGTAATTCTGAACTGTGTTCGAACTATATACAGAAGACAATTTGTCATGCAAATTAACTTACTTTGTGATGGTCCAGACACGTAGCCAGGATTTCGTAATAGGGGAGGTCGGTCCGTGACGAAATACTGTGGTTATCACACCAGGGGCTCAATCATTCAAAACAATTTTATTGGCAACACATATTAGTTCCTTTAGTTATTAGAGTATGAGGCTTCGATTACCGTGTGTCCCTGTTTGGGATAAGCCATATATTAGAGGGTATTTGGGTTCGTTTCCTGTGGGCTACCGTTTGTATAAACAGATTTAATGGCATCGGGTTTAATCCCTGAATGTCCTTGTACTGATTCATGAAAGAAAACAGACTCTTGGACTAAGTGATACCAACCCACAAGTAAACATTAACCAACTGAGAACAAAACTGGTGAAATTCAGGATTCGAACCATAGACTTTTGGTATATACCGTGTTCGTGATTATTCCCTGTTTCCACCTAAGCTGAATCAGCTGATTGTTCCATTCGTGGTTACCCAGTGTACGGTCAGTGTTCGGGAAACGTTGGGTACGATATGTATTCCTTCTCCATGTATTCCGCTAAAAACAATACCAACCTCTTGCGCTGCTAAAACTATAAATATAATAAATAAAATACATGCACAATACTTATCTCTAACAAAAAAATATTATTATATAGCATGCACACTTTTACGTCACTTGCATATCAATTAACACACACAAAACATATTTGATACGTACCGTAAAATGGGGCTACTTTGACATAGAGCGGGGCTACTTTGACATGAGTGATTCTTCTTTCCTGTGAGCGTCGTTGCATCTTGACGAATCTGCTCCAGCCTCTGGACGTGTGTATAACAAACTAAAGAAGTGGAGAGCCGTGCTGAATTATGGCGGAAGGAGACCCGACAAAGCGGATCGATCCCCAAGGAACAATTCCCTGATCTACTATCCGGACTCATGGATTCCCTAACTCCCACCGTAGGCGAAAACCTGAAGGCAGGATTCCGTGCGACAGATCTGGTTTCCCTAAACGTTGAATCTCCCCTCTCAAAGTTACCCAAAGAGCCTGATAGCATACAGGTCAAGAAAAACATTGATGCAAGTCTCCTGCACTTTTTTGACGATTCCAGAGTGGGGCAGTAGCCCCGTTCTACGGTATATTTCAAACTGTTTAATTATTGTGGCACTTCACATTTTACAAGAACTAAAATACTTTTCAAATTGTAATAATGTGGCCCCGCATAGCGCTGAATACCGAATACCAATATTTTCGCGCACATATTTACAGTAACGAAAGTCGAATCATTGAAGACGTTGGCGTGGTCACTGTTCACTGGAGTTGAGAATTTAATGCATCATTAGTTAGAATGTTCACTCCTTCTACATGCTGATTTCCTCCTAGCTAGCACAGCCTACTCCATTACATCATTTTGTAGTTTTTGTAGATAATTAAAACTTAGATGCATTTTCATATTGGAATCTTCTTTTTAAATTACTTTTCTAGTTGAAACATTAGTAATGAAATTAACGCAAAGAAATTCATTGATACTTTTGAGATTGCATTTATTATTGTATAAAACATTGGAGTGGATGGTGGTATGCTCTAATATCTTTCGTTGCCAAAGTTCCACTTTCCGCGTCCAGTCATTGCTATTCTTTTCTCTCGCAATGAATGCGCATGGATACATTATGGGGATAAAAAATAGTTCCCAAAAACACTTAGTTTTTAGGTAGTTCCTTCACTGATGAAAGTTAATTAACTGATTATTGTCTTATTGGGAATACATTAACCACATTTAAACACATAGTAATGTAAATAATCAATGATTATCTAAAAACGCACGTTATGACGTATGGTCCACTGCTATCTTTCAGCTTTTTGGTGAGGAGGGAGAAGAGGGTTAAGCTGAGTTGAATTTTTCATCCGTATTAAGCAATACGATGAGAGAAATGGGCAAGCAACCACACACACACACATAGAAACTTGTGAGTGAGAAACGTCGCAGCATTCCAATTCCAAGAATTCTGTCCTGGCGCGCACTGATTCTAAGAAGTCCTCTTCTGTATACGAGTGTTGTTTCAAAAATATATAACGATATAACGGTCTATAGTCAGGATTTCGTAATGGGGGTGTGTGACATGAAATTGTGTGGTTCCCAGTGGTCGAAGTGAGACGATATGCGATGGTATGCAATACCGCCTCTGGTTTTTCAGTAATGAGGACATACCGTCTCTGTTTTTTTTAGTGATGAAGACAATATTTAAGTGGCCGGTATGTTGAGTCAAAATCATAATAAAACACACCGCCTCTGCTTTTTTCCACTTCGAACACTGGTGGTTACACGCCATGGGCTCAACCATTTTAAACAACTTTACTGGCAACATATATTGGTTTGTTAGGGAAATAAAATGAGGATATGTTAGTGTTTTGATAACAAAGTATGAATAAATCTCGAGTAAAAGAATATAAAAAGAGTACAGAAAAAATCTTCCGAGGTCATTCGAACTCGGTTCTTCTTGTCTTTTCTTTTCTTTTTCATATCTTCGTTTAATACCGCTAAGGATAGCAACGAGATCTCTTTCGGCAGTAGACATTTTATAAAATGAGTTAATGTTGCTGCAAAATTAAAAATTTATTTAACAATTGTAACCGGAATCCATGTTGTCAGGCTCATATTATTGGTGATTGTGGACATTTCTTAAGTTCTATCTGAGAGTCTATCTGATCGAACCGGTTTATCAATCGTCATTTGTAGTCCATAGAACTACAATGGAGCTAAGTAGAATTCGGAATGCTCCATTCCAATAATATCCACTTTTAACTTTATCCCTATCCCCGTTTCCTTCACACAAACCTTTTTATAAGGAAGAGTAACCAACCGCTTGCTGTAGCTTTATATTTTTAAAGCTGATTCTCCTTTTTCCCGTTTCTTTTTGTTTTATCTTTCCTTAATATTTTGTTCATTTCTGGTTTGGAAGAGAAGGTCGGGACATCCCGGATCCTCCTCTTGGCTACGTGCCTGGATGGTGTGAAATTGAAACGTGTGGTGTTACATTTCCCATTGACTGACTAAAACGCATGCATTCGCTTTCGATAAGCTTATTTCACGTCCGGTTTAACAGACCCGTTCCACCACTTCTTCAGAATTTCAATGAAATAGTCTCAAAATTTTGTGCATTGTAAACGTTTCTGCACAAAAATTTCTCGTTTGTATATGAAAGAGTGTGTGAAATTTTGGCGTATCTAATTTGGACACCAGCATCCCCAAACCTAACTATTAGCGCGAAAATAGTTGTGGTTAGGTTTTCAGCTTTTGGGTCTAGCCTTGAAGGACAGGGACGATTGGAGCCAAACTTGCAGTATCCATAGCTCTCTGGTCTTCGATTAAAAAGCAAAGATATAAACTCATCTATTTACATACACCCTCCCCGATAAACACCACTTTTACGAAGACATTTATATGTAGGGTGCGGAGGATTGCGTGCTACAGTGAAATTTAGAGCTATGTCGGTGGTAGTTCACCACCCATACTGAATTGGTCTAAATGAGTAGCAAGACGAAGAGTGTTCTGGGAGAAGGCAGCAGTTCTCCAGTAGCCAAGTTGGCGGAAATCATAGTGCTTGGTACGGCAACTTGGACATTAGTTCCAGGCATGGTCAGACTCGGGGTACTCTATTTTCCCTAGTTTGTTGGCAGCAAAAAGAGAACTTATGTACAATGGTATTTCGCATGTCAAAACATTGCTCCAGAGGTAAAATATCCCCCATTCGGGTCTCGGGAGGTGGATGGCTTGGGAAGGACTATTGGACGAGAAAGTAACAATGGGGGGGAAGAACAGACAGACAAAAAATGACAAGAAAGAGCAAAAGGTTTACGATACAGACATGGAACGTACGTACTATATTACAGGGAGGAAAATTATAAAATCTTAAAGAAGAAATGAAACAAAATAATCTAGATTTGGTAGGAGTTTGTGAATTTAGATGGGAAGGTAATGGAGTGTTGAACAGCGAAGGAGAATGTTTTACTTAGGTAATGAAAAGGGCGGTCATAATGGCGTAGGAATAATTCTTGGAAAGCGCTTAAAGGAGAAGGTAGTGAAACTAGAATTTATTGATGATAGAGATATGATGTTAAGACTTGAAGGGAAAACGAAGGATGTAGTGATGGTACAGACATATGCACCGACGACTTCGCATGCAACTGAAGATGAAGAGGAAAATTATGAGAAAATAGAAGAAATTATAGATGGGGAGAAGAGGGGTGCATGCGTAATTGTAATGGGAGACTTCAATGCAGTTGTGGGAGAAAAACAGGAAGGTAGTATCGTAGGCAAATATAGTTTAGGCGAAAGAAATGAAAGGGGAGAGGGACTGGTGAATTTTTGTAGACAGAATTCACTAATAATTGGGAACACTTGGTTCAATCAGCACAAGAGAAGAAGATATACATGGAAATCACCAACAGACGGTGGAAGATATCAGATAGACTATGTTATGATTCAGAACAGGTATCGGAATAGCTTGAAGAACGTGAATACCCTTCCCGGGGCTGATGTGTTCTCTGATCATAATCTTGTCCTGGCCGAAGTAGATATTCAACTGAAAAATCTAGGCCGAAGAAAAGTAGACAACAAAGTGTTGAATACTGGGAAGTTGCAAAACGAGGAAATAAGAAATATTTTCGTTGAAATATTTTTCGAAGAAAAATGTTCAAACGAGTAAAGGATAAGTGCAGGTAATAACGCACGGTGGGAACATATTAAACGTTGCTTACAGCAGGCTGCAAAAGAAGCAGTAGGTTACCGCACACAGAACAGCTAAGAAACCATGGGTTACAGAGCAGATGTTGCAGAAAATGGGGGAGAGGAAGACGTGGAAACAGGCTGATACAGAAAAGGGTAGAAAGATGCACAGAAAGTTAAATAATGAATTACGAAGACAAACAGACAGAGCGAGGGAGCAGTTTTACAGAAGAAAATGCGAGGGCGTTTAAGAATTAGAAAGAGTTGGGAAATATGAAGAAATGTACAAGGAGGTGAATTCTATGGAATTTCGGAGGAAACAACGGGGTATTACGATGGCAGTGGAAAATAAGCATGGGAAGGTAGAGAAATGAGAGAAGTGAGGAGCGAGAATGAGCAGCGAGAGAAATGAGGTCATAGGAAGGTGGAAAGAATACGTTGAAGACTTATATGTGAGTAGGGATAGACTGTGTAGCCTAAATGTTGAAGTAGAAAATGAAGTAGGTGAGGATGATAAAGGATTTAGTATTCTTCGGGATGAGTTTGAAAAGGCTATATCCGAGATTAAGAATGGAAAGGCAACCGTAATAGATAACATACCAATCGAACTCATTGAAAATATGGGAGGCAAGTGGAAGAAAGAATTGTTCCGACTCTGCAATGAAATATATAAAACAGGAGAGTGACCGAAAGACTTTCTGAAGACAATTATGGTTCCGATGGCTAAGAAATCGAACCCAAACAGATGTGAGGACAATAGAACTATTAGTCTCATATCTCATGCATCTAATATTCTGATCCGAATACTGAACCAGAAGGTTATATGGAAGAACAAATGAAGAAGTTGAGGAGGAGCAGTTCGGATTCAGAAGAGGCAAGGACACAAGAGGTGCTATTGGATTATTAAGGGTGATCGGTGAAAGATTTATAGAAAAAAGGAAAAGAAGTGTATGTTGTATTTATTGATCTAGAAAAGGCTTTTGACCGCGTGAATTGGGAATTGTTATTGGGACTTCTAAAGAAGATTGGGTTGGAATGGAAAGATCGAAGACTCATAAGAAACTTATACATGAACCAACAAGTAAGTGTTAGGATGGGGGAAGAACTGACGGAAGAGAGTGCAATTGGAAGGGGAGTTTGACAAGGATGCTGCCTCTCGCCAACACTATTTAATGCCTATCTAGAAGAGATAGTGAAAAAGAGCAAATATGACGATGACGGCATTTCGGCAGGAGGTAGAGTGATTAGATGCATAAAATTTGCAGACGATATGGCGCTTGTTTCCGAATCTGAAAAGAAAATCAATAAAATGTTAGGAAAAATTAGGAAGGGCTTTGAAGAATATAGGATGAAAATAAATAATAGAAAAACAAAAGCAATGGTGATTGGAACAAAGGGGTATGTGTAGTGTGTAAATAGAAAAAAACCGTTCGTATTTTTTCAGAAATGTACTTTTTTTAAGAAAAAACATTGCCTCTCGTTTTTTTCTAAATTTCGTTTTTTTTCAAATAGTCATTTGTAATGCATCTTACGTCTATTTAAGTATTAAATATTTTTATGTAGGTATAATCACCGTAAAATGCAACATAAATTAAACGCTAGATACTGATACGCTACAAATATTTTACAATTTACATGAATACCATACCTATTAACAATTCGGGTTTCAGCAGTTTTCATCCATATCAACTAAGAAATAAAAGTAGAATTGAAATTTTGTTTCTTCGCGAAAGCAGGCCTTTAAATAAGTACGAAAATAATATCACGAACAGTATAAAATTCAAATAACTTGTCTAAAGGTAAAAACTAATACTAATTTGATTAATAGTATTTTTCTAAATGTCATATATAAATAATTTGTCGACTAGATATATATGATATGCAGAGCCGGCTCTACCATATATGCAACACGTGCATTTGCGTGGAGCGGCAATTTGGATGGCTCAGCAAAATCTGTCATAAGTATATTATTTAAATTAAATATTTCTTGTTGGAAACAGACTTCATGATGATGGTAGTTACATTTACTAAGCTGACCTTCTATTTGAATACTACATTCATAAATTATGTTTAGGTTGCATTAGTTTAAGGCCACATGGACAATGCTAAAGCAAATGGTCGAATAAATCCGAGCACTAATTGCTTGATTGTTGCCAAATGCAAGAATTCAATTCTCGAATAGTAGTGAATATCTGTTCCATTTAGCAAGTTATCACAGTTTTGATATGAAACTAGTCTTGTTTTTGTCACAAACAAGTTCCTTATCATTGAAGATGGAAACAAGTTTTTAAAAAAAATTTAACAGATATAGAAGAGAAATCAAGAAATAAAGATAAAAGAGCTAGTTGCACTGAAATTACAAACTGATACATTGAGATTGAAGCTCGATAGTGAATTCTATAAAAAGGATTACCATCTTTCCTGCAGGTGTGTTTGCTTTATCTTTCACTAACATAATAGATTAATATTTAAAAAAAACACAACGGGATTGCATTTTTAGTAAGTATTTAAGCCTTCCTGAGTGCAACTACACTTACCCTCACCATTGTTGTTCATGCTGGAGTAGCATACTTAAAATCACGACTTTTAAGATTTGTTCTTTCTGTAGAAAAGGGAAGGCGGCAAATTATGCCATTGCATGGGGCGACAAATTGACTAGGACCGGCCCTGATGATATATATATATATATATATATATATATATATATATATATATATAAAAGACATGAATATAGGATGACACAATTTGAAGTAATGCAGGGTGTTTTAAAATTAATATTAGGGTCTTGAAACTTTGTAGTATCTATTACAATTAACGTACGTTATAAATATTATATCAAATGAAAGAGCAACTCACACAGTTTTGTACGCACGCATGTACATGCATTGCTTCTTCTGTCTGCCGTTAGAAAGAGCAATCAGCAAAGATGGAGACTAGAGAGCAGGAAGTTTTTTTGTGTTTTAATAAAGACAGAATCTGTACAGTGCAACGGTCTGTGTGAAGAATATTAAGGAGACGGTTGCAACTACGTCCTTATCGTTTGCAGTTGCTACAGGTCTAAAGCCTACAGACTACGGTTTACGTGCCAATTTCGCAAGTGAAATATTGCTGCATAACAATGAAGATTTTCTGGATCGTGTCGTATTCAGTGATAAATCGACATTTGACCTAAGAGTTAATGTGAACACTCATAATGTTTGTATCTGACCGTCAGCAAATCCTCAGGAGATTGCACACTTGAAAAGAGATTCCCCTAAATTGAATGTGTTTTGTGCCATATGGCGGAAAGTTTATGGGCCTTTCTCGCCTATCGACTAGATGTGTGCCGTGTGACCAATGAATCTCACATTGAACACTTGTAGCAAAGACTGTGGTGCTCTTGTACTTGATGCATTGCTTATAATTGTACGTAAAATGTAATAAGTACTACGAAGACTTAAAACCCCAAAATTCATTTGGAAACGCCCTGCATTTCTCACCAACAGTGTTAGAACTAAGATGTAAAAAGGAGAGAAAATTTTCCTTATAAAGTTATTGTTTACAACAACGATATTATTATTAGTCGAGACTATACTCACAACAACAACACGAGTTAGTAGTCAAAAAAAATGTAATCAAATGTATACTCGGTGGCCCAGGTGGCCAAAGTGTCACACACGGGTGTGTCATTTGTTTAATCCGCTCCTGTGTGGACACAAATTAAGATATCGGGATATTATTCTTGCAAAATATGGTTGGACTATAGTTTATCATATTAATTTTTTTCTTCTGGTGTCGAATTTCCTTCTCAAATTTCACCCCAGTCAAAAATTCGAGAATTTTCTAATTTCGAATTTCCTTTACTTCTTTGTTCCCGGTAGCTTCCTTCATTGTAGAAAGACATCCTTAAGACTTACCAGGTAGATACCTCGGATGGATACCTAACTGTTGACATCAATCGGACGGGCCTGCACGCAGTGTTGTCAATTAGGGAAATTAAAATTTTCCTAAATTTAAGCAAAAAATCAGAAATTTTTGTTTATAAATCCGTACCTATACGTACGAGTGCAAGTCAACTTACGCCAATCGAACAATTGTCCTTATTTAACAAACTTAGGTACAGATCGTTACAATGGGGTAATTAGGGAACGCACGAAAAATTCGTATTTAGGTTCTAACCCTTGATTTTTCTAGTTTTTCCCTACTTTTATGTTTATCGTAATATATTTTTGGTAATTAGAAGTTTTGTTCCTTAAATATCGTCATAATAATTGTAGGGTATATTAGTGGTGTACCAATGTTTAATTTAAGATAGTTTGCTTCTGTCTGGTAGCAATGTTACCAGCTACAGAAAATTTTAATTCCAGATTTTAGGGGGAAATTTTGAAAAAATTATCTGTTTTGTCTCTATTATTTTCCTCTTGTTGGCTATATCAGACCAAACGTACCAGTATCTGGAATTCTCCTCTTTGCCCTACACAACGCACTATAGAAAGTTCCAATAGGATAATTAGGGGAAGTACAGTTGAGGTTTACAGTAGACCTTGTTCTCTAATTGGGAAGATAACTGTGGGAAGATAAGGTAGAATGATATATTTTTATTGACATGCTTCTTTATTAGATATCGTCACAATACTTGTAGGATATATTAGAGGGATACCAAAGCTTATTTTAAGATAATTTGTGTGTGTCTGATAGTAGTATTGCCAGCTACAGAAAATTTTAATTCCAGATTTTAGGGGCAAATTTTGGAAAAAAATCCCTTTTTTATTTCAATTATTTCCTTCTTGTTGGCTACATTCGAACAAACGTACCAGTGTCTAACAGCCTCATCTTTAGCCTACACAACGCACCATAAAAAGTTTCACTAGTATAATTAGGGAAAGTACAGTTGAGATTTATAATAAACCATGTTCTGGAAATGGTGAATTTCTGAGCTAGAATGAGATTTTTTTTTTCAATTTCATGCTTACTTTGTTATATATCGCCATGATACTTGTAGGATATATTCTTGGAGTACTAAGGTATATTATCAGATAGTTTTCGTCCGTCTGATGGCAGTGTTTCCAGCCAAAACAATTAATTCCCCATTTTATGTAAAAAATTCGGAAAATTTCCCTTTTCCCCTCTATAATTACCCTCTTACTGGCTACATTGAAACAAACGTACCACTACCTGAAATCTTTCTCTTTGCCCTACAGAACGCACCATAAAATGTTTCAATAGGATAATTAGAGATGCTGTAGCTCCGGCATATTTGATTTTTACTTGTGAGGCGTAAAAAGTTTCAAAATTTCATGTGTGTGACAGAATTTTTTCTTTCCCTCTTTGAATGGAAGCCAGCGACTTCAGGATTTCACTGTACCTTGCCAACACGCCAAAGATTTTTTTAGGTGACTTGAACGTATATAGCAGCAGTGGTACTAGATACAAAAAATTTTGAAATTCGGTTAGGGAATTTTTTGTAAATTTTCACCCCTACATTTCCCTCAATAATTTCCCATCCATTGGCAACACTGCAATGCAACTTACACCAAAAAATAGCCACATCCATTTTCTAAAAAACAAGGCCTTAACCATATCAATCGAATAAATGGTTTTTGAGCAATAAGTCACTAACTGGAAATGTAGGAAAACGCCAAAAATGACCTGGGGCCGAAAGGAATAATCACACAATTTTGCTAGTATATAGGTACAAAGAAACAAAAGATTTGTAAGTTACGAGGGCTTCAACTCAAGTTCTGTTGATTATTTCAATAATCTGCAACGTAAATCAATAAATAATAGTCGCCAGAAAAAAAACAGACATTTAAAAAAAAAACATGAAAAAGAACGATGTTTTTTATTGAAAAAAAAACTTCACAGAAAAAAAACCGTTTTTTTACAACACTAGGTATGTGTCAAATATAAAAGTGGGAAGAGAGAAAATAGAACAAATGAATAGTTTTCGATATCTGGGTAGTATTCTTACTCATGACATGAAGTGCGAACGTGAAATAAAAGCAAGGATAAGAATGGCGAAAGCAGCCTTTAAGAGGAAGGAAAGTCTGTTTTGTGGGACATTGAATAAAGAGTTGAGAAAAGACTCATAAAATGCTTCGTGTGGAGTGTTGTACTGTAAGGGGCGGAAAGGTGGATATTACGTAAAAGTGTTGAAAATCGACGGGAAGCCTTCGAAATGTGGGTGTGTAGAAGAATGGAAAGAATTAGTTGGGTCGAGCGGAAAACGAATGAGAGAGTGTTAGAAATGGTGGGTCAGAAAATAACACTTTTAGATATTATTAGGAAGAGGAAGAGAAACTGGTTGGGACATTGCCTAAGAAGAGATTGTATCATGAGGGACGCCCTAGAGGGTATGGAAGCGGGAAGAGAGGGAGGGGGCGAAGGAGACTACAATTAATGGATTATATAAAAACAGAAAGATCATACGCGAAGACGAAGAAGTTAGCGGAGGACCGTGGAGCATGGAAGTTTCTCAGCTGTGGCAAGTGACCTGTCAATAAGGGCAGAATACCTATAATGATGATGATGATGATGATTTACATATACAAAGAGCATACTTCACACATAAAACGTCATGAAACAAAACTTGCCGAATTAACTCTGCATGAAGCTCTGAAGAATAACATAATATTTCAATTTTCCATTTCCTATTCGGCGGGAGCAGACAAGGCGTAGTCACCCATGCCCCTAATGCCATGGTTAGGCTCTTAGGTCTAGCATAGAATGCGTAGAACGACAGGAATCAACTTGCAGTTATCTATAGTTCTTCGTTCTACAACAAAATAATAATAATAATAATAATAATAATAATAATAATAATAATAATTATTATTATTATTATTATTATTATTATTATTATTATTATTATTATTATTATTATTATTATTATTATTATTATTATTATTATTATTATAAGCATTCTTATCTAAAAACAAAAGCTGAGAAGATGTTAGAGTTAGCGTCTATATTTAGCTTAAAGCAGTATAATCAACCATACGACTCTCAGTTGCCGTATAATATATTGGATTTTGTTCTAACTGATATTACTGAATGCTCAATATGGTTTGATGTGAGTCCATTAGTCAAGGTAGATAGGTTTCACCCACCTTTCGTATTCGAATGGCAGGTTGACGAAAAGTTAAATTTCTTAAATGCAGATACAGCTCGAGCTCAAGGTGAGTTATATGACTATGTAAGAGCAGACTTCTATCAATTATACGAGGACATTAAAAATGAGATGAAAGTAGATAGGGTTTCAGGAAATGTAAATAACAATACGGTATTATTGCAAGATTGTTTGGAAAATATATTGGAAGCAAATGTACCGAAAAAGCATGTTATACAAAAGAAGAAATACAAAGCTTCTTGGATTATTAAAGAGTTAAAAGCATTAATTAATAAAAAAAACAAAATATTTTGTAAAATTTAGGGAAACTGGTAATTTAGTCATTTATGAAAAATTTTCGGTTTTAAGAAAAAATGTTAAAAGAATGTACAATAAACTTAAAAAATGTTAGTTTGAGCAGTTGAAAAGTAGTATTTGTACCAACAAAGTGTATTTTTGGAATAACTTTAAAAAGTCTGAAGACAAAAGTATACCAAACACAATTTTGTTCAATGGTACCACCATTACAGGGGTAAAGCAAATTGCTGAAGTTTTTAAAGATGTATTTTACAATAATTTTAATTTAAAAGTTAATACCCTAGATTGTGCTGTAGTTAGTAATCTGAACAGCAATAATATAACGATTCCAGTAATATGTGAAAATGATGTTACTGAAGTAATAGTTAAACTTCGGCCATTAGCATCTTCAGGACCTGGAAGCTTTCCAAATTATATCCTTAAAGCATGTTCGAAACAAATAGCTCCAGTCTTGTCAAAAATTTACAATACCTCATTAAGAACAGGGTCATTCCCATCTAAATGGAAACATGTACATGTGGTACCGGTTTACAAGAATAATGACAAGTTAAATCCGAACAACTACAGGCCGATAACCTTATTGAACATATTTTCTAATATTTTTGAAACCATCATTCACAAACACTTGTTTTTTAATGTAAAAAATATATTGCAAAAATCACAGCATGGCTTTTATAAAGGGAAATCAGTTGTAACCAATCTCCGTGAAATAACGGATTTTATCTACTATGCAATGAAAAGTAGATCACAAACTGATGTCATATACATTGACATGAGTAAAGCTTTTGATTCAGTTGACCATAAATTACTATTAAAAAAAACTGTCAAATACAGGTGTAACACCCTTGTATCTAAAATTTTTTGAAAGCTATTTCACTGGTAGAACATACCAAATTAAAATTGGAAATGTCATGTCAGATTCAGCCAGTGTTAGTAACGGTGTTCCTCAAGGTTCTCCTCTGGGTCCATTACTTTTCTCTATTTTTATTAATGACTTACCAACAGTCTTAAATCATTCAAATGTTTTACTTTATGCTGATGGCATTAAGCTTATTAGTGTAGTAAATATTATTGAGGACAACGATAGGCTACAAGATGACTTAAATAGAATCATTATGTGGTGCAAGGATAACGGTATGAGTATCAATTGTCTGAAAACTAAGTGCATGACCTACAGTAACAAATCGCAATACTATGTAAGTCAATACGAAATACAAGATACTGTAGTACAGAAAGTTGACACAATAAAGGATTTAGGTGTAACATTTGACAGGTCACTATTCTTTGGTGATCATATACAAAATGTGTGTAATGAAGCAAGAAAAATTATCGGTTACCTGTTTAATCAATGGCCTGCTTTCTGTCAATCAAATACATATGTACTATTATATAAATTACTGGTAAGGTCGAAACTAGAATATGTATCAGTGACTTGGAATAGCCTAACAAAAACTCTCGTAAAAAAAAACTCGAGATGGTGCAAAAGTGTTTTATTAGAATGCTTTGTTTTAAGTTAGGATTTGACTATTAATCTAGCACGTATAAATATTGGATAACGTATTTTATTTTGGAACGACTGGCTGACAGGAGAAAATTGATTGAATCTGTATTCGTAGAAAAGTTACTTGACAACCAATATACCTCAGACTATATTTTAAAAAATGTTGATTTTAAAGTTCCAACATATGGTACAAGGGTAAAAATTTAATTGCAACCGCATAATAGAAAACATATTTTAATCTGTAGGATTTTAGAAAGCTATAATGAATGATTATCTTAAAATATGACTTTATTTTATAATTTTAAATATAACTTAGTAGTTTTTATTTTTTACTTTTAATTTTTGACACTTCTTTGTTTTAATAATTGACGTACACTACACTGTCAGTGTTTTTATTATTAATAATTTATGTTATAGATGTAATCATAATTTTATCACTAGTACTATATATTCATTGCTAAAATAATGTAGAATAAGACAAAGTGCTGTATTTTTGCTGTTCTCAGCACGTAAAAAATAAAGTTTACTATTATTATTATTATTATTATTATTATTATTATTATAGTAATAATAATAATAATACATTATATATATATATATATATATATATATATATATATATATATATATATATATATATATATATATATATCGGGTGTTGCAAAATAAGTGTTACAACTCTTGGGAGGTGACTCCTGCCATTGAGACAAGAAAAGAAGTTCGCTTGAACTTTCGGCTATCGGACATAGTTTCGGATCTACAAGGTGCCAAAAACGTGGGAAAATGACTTTCGGACGCCAATAGTTCGGAAACTATCCAACGTAAAGAGGGCGGATAAAAAATTCACTGAAGAAGTCATACCTGTTGTATTGAATTTTACATGTTTCACAATCCTACCATGCACGCGCAAGGGATTCCCCAAAGGAACGTAGGGAGTCCCGGATAATCTGCCAAATGAAAATTGGTCTAAATGGATATGAATTGATGGGATTTCTACCAAGTAACAATAATTCGTTTGTATTAAGTCGGTATCTGGAACAAATACAAAATGGCGGACACCTTCATGCCCGTTGTGTGTAGTTGCATAATCGCCAGGTACGGATGCTGGCCAACAGTGACGTTCTGAGTATTAAGTGTAGCGAATTTGTACTCAAATGCTCTAGAAAGACATCTGGAGTGTCGGTAGAGCACAACAGATAAAGCAGGGTGATTCACATGTGTGGAAACACTTAACGAAAAATGCCCAGAAATGCACTTAGTAAACGTGAGTTCAAAGCGTAAGGATTAGCGTCAAGAACATGAGAGCCATTTCCAATTCACCAATAAGATTCCCTCAAACCTATGCAATATGATGCGCAAGGTTGCATACCAATAACAAATGAAATGAAATCTTTAAGTTTTACGTCCCATGTTTATGCCGGTTAGGCTAAAGGAGACGGTGATGATGAGAGATGAATGAAATGAAGAAAGTGGGAGGAAACGGGAGAACCCCGGGAAAACCCACGAGCACGGTGTTTGTCCACCACAAAGTTCACACGGCGCGAGCTGGGATCGAACCAAGGACCCCAAGCACTGGAGGTGAACGCTTTACCACTTAGCCACCGCGCCTCCATTCCACACCAATAAGAATGGAACAACTGAGGCCAAGTTGAAATTGTGCTAGGGGACTCACTAAGAAACAAGAAAAACTAAATGAATGTCACTAGTGGGATCACATGATCGGTATTGAAATGTGGCGAATGTGTGTGTTGATATCGACATGTAGCTAATGAACAAATATCAACATATCCCACTACTGCTGGGACACCATCCCACGTGCGAAAAATAGGAAAATAACTACTCGGGTCTTGAATCTAAGGACGTGAGCTCCCAGTAAGATTGGAAACTGCGACCACGCGAGCGAAAGCGAGCGCTCTAGCCCTAAGGCTTCAAGGGAGCCTCACTTTCTCTGTATTCATTTCTTTGAGGAGTTCCCACTTTGTTTGGCAAGCGCTCTTGTACAGCTTCCCGACATGCTTGTGTGTTTCATTTTGTTATTCCTACTGCACAGTTGTAAACAATCAGAGCTTTAAGTCGTTTCTTCCTATTTCTCATGTCGTTTTATTTTCCATATGTATGGTATTCCAGCAGTAGGGTTACATGTGCCTAATTGGTTCATTTTCGTCTTTGTCTTGGCATGTGCACTGTTGTGTAAGATACAAATTTCTGGAAGTATTTCCCTATATTTCGAGTACGTCATATGTCCCATAAGACGTGGGACATGATAAAAGTTTGTTATTTTTACGCTCTATCAGAATTTGAACCATGGATTCTTTTCATATGTGCCGACTCTGGAACAATCCCAAACAAAGAGGGACATTGATACAATCGTGTTCTAGTTACGTTCTACCAAATATTTCACTAGATGTAACAGCAGAACGTACAACGTTATTTTCCTAGTTTTTGCACGTTGGACCGTGTCCTAGCAGTAGTGGGACATGTTGACATTTGTACATTAGCTACATGTTGATATCAATACACACATTCGCCACATTTCAATATCGAACATGCGATCCCACTAGTGACATTCCTTTAGTTTGCCCAGTTTCTTTGTGAGTCCCCTTGCACAATTTCAACTTAGCCTCAGTTGTTGCATCCTTATCGATATGCAACCGTGCAGATAATATTGCATCGAATTGATTTAATATTATTGGTGAACTGGCAATGGCTCTCATGTTCGTGATGCTATTCCTTACATTTTCGACGCTTTGAACTCACGTTTACTTAGTATGAGTGCATTTCTGGACATTTTTCGTTAATTTTTTCCACACATGTGAATCACCCTGCTTTATCTGTTGTGCTCTACCGACACTCCAGATGTCTTTCTAGAGCATTTGAGTACAAATTCGCTACACTTAATACTCAGAACGTCACTGTTGGCCAGCATCCGTACCTGGCGATTATGCAACTACACACAACGGGCATGAAGGTGTCCGCCATTTTGTATTTGTTCCAGATACCGACTTAATACAAACGAATTATTGTTACCTGGTAGAAACCCCATCAATTCATATCCATTTAGACCAATTTTCATTTGGCAGATTATCCGGGACTCCCTACGTTCCTTTGGGGAATCCCTTGCGCGTGCATGGTAGGATTGTGAAACATGTAAAATTCAATACAACAGGTATGACTTCTTCAGTGAATTTTTTATCCGCCCTCTTTACGTTGGATAGTTTCCGAACTATTGGCGTCCGAAAGTCATTTTCCCACGTTTTCGGCACCTTGTAGATCCGAAACTATGTCCGATAGCCGAAAGTTCAAGCGAACTTTTTTTCTTGTCTCAATGGCACGAGTCACCTCCCAAGAGTTGTAACACTTATTTTGCAACACCCGATATATATATACATATATATATATATACAGGGTGTTTCAGATAAAACGTTCAGGGCTGATAAATCCAAAACGGCTGAGAATAAAAAGATGAAACAAAAACTGAGGTAGGAAAATATCATAGGGTACATCACACGGTGTTTTTGCGGTGACCCCCAGGGCCCTCCTTCAAGGAGGACCAGGGGCCAACTTCAAATTTTCAAATGGGAATATGTATTGAATCATACCTCATTCAATACTCCTTAAAAAATGAAACAACTTTTGTAGGAAACAATTTGAGTCACCGTTTTCAAAATGACCGCAAAAGTGAGTCCTGTATCAGATATGACGTCCAGTGCTTATAGGCCTAAATCAGAAACGGTTGAGAATAGAGAGATGAGGCAATAACTGAGATAGGAAACGATGATAAAGCATATCAAGTGGTGTTGTTGTGGTGACCCTCAGGGAACTGTGTGAAGGGGCCCAGGTGCCAAGTTCAAACTGATACAGGACTTTTTGCGGCAATCTTAAAAACGGGAGCCCAAATCGAAAATTGTTTCCTACAAAAGTTGTTTTGTTTTTCAAGTACTATTGAATGACGTATGATTCAATAGAAGTTCCCATTCAAAAATCTGAAGTTGGCCCCTAACCCCCTTTGAAGAAGGGGCTTGGAGGTCACCAAAACAACACCATGTGATGTTCCCTATGATATTTTCCTATCTCAGTTTTTGTTTCATCTTTTTATTCTCAGCTATTTCGGATTTATAAGCACTGGACATTTTATCTGATACAGGACCCACCTTTTGCGGGCATTTTGAAAACGGTGACCCAAATCGAAAATTGTTTCCTACAAAAGTTGTTTCGTTTTTCAAGGACTATTGAATGAGGTATGATTCAATACATGTTCCGATTTGAAAATTTGAAGTTGGCCCCTGGGACCCCTTGAAGGAGGTCCCTTGGTGTCACTACAGCAACACCATGTGATGTTCTCTATGACATTTTCCTATCTCAGTTTTTGCTTCATCTTGTTAATCTCAGCCGTTTCGGATTTATAAGCACTGGACGTTTTATCTAATACAGGAACCACTTATTGCGGCAATTTTGAAACCAGTGGCCCAAATCGAAAATTGTTTCTTACAAAAGTTGTTTCGGTTTTCAAGGACTATTGAATGAGGTATGATTCAATAATGTCCTGATTTGAAAATTTGAAGTTGGCCCCTGGGCCCTCTTGGAGGAGGGTCCTGGGGGTCACCACAACAGCACCATGTGATGTCCTCTATGACATTTTGCTATCTCAATTTTTATTTTCTGCCGTTTCGGATTTTTAAGCACTTGACGCTTTATCTGAAACACCCTATATATATATATATATATATATATATATATATATATATATATATATATATATATATATATATATATATATATATATATATATTAACTTTTTACTCCATTTTTGACGATTTATAATGAAGAATCTGCTGTACAATTGAGTTCAAATGATATGTAAAAAACGGATATCAATGATGGTTCGTTGGTATGCAACCAATGCTTACTGTAAGTTGGATTATATATATGTACCAAATTTCTCAAAAGTAAATCCCCACGTTAAGCGGCTTTACATATCCAGGCTCCTAACTATGAAAACATTTACGATCACTCCAACCCCAATCATTTCACAGATTCAACCTTTTGTATATAATTTATTAAAACGTAAAATTGAATATAATTTATACGAAAAAGACATTTATGCATTGCAAGACCTGTAGCTGCCAAATATTCACCACAAACTTATAGTCGTATCGACATAAACAAAAAGAAGTGTGGAGCAGGAAACTACTTTATCCAAAAGTCAAAAGAGACTCACTGAAGACATACGAACTGGTCGAGCGGTTTAGGTCACTAGTCTATCAATTAGAAGTTTATGTGTTCAAACCCTGAAGGCAGTATTCCTTTTTTTTAAAAAGTGTGTTCCTATTTTCATCAGAGAACTGAGAACATTTCTTTAAATAAATCTTTGGCAACTACTTTTCTCTCAAATTCCATTAGAAGGGAACATTATATGAATTGCAAATCTAAAATCCACAGCTGAGAACAAAATATTATGTTCAATATTTCATTATTATCCTTTGATTTGTAATGAAAAACTAATTATAAGCATTGACGATTTCAGAAGATTCTCCCCCGGTAATGGTCAATATACGAATGAGAGAAAACTGATAAAACATTATTAATCCACTTTGAGCATGATCGAAGATAACTTATGGCCACGAAGGGGGGAATTTATGTCGACAGAGTCTCAAATTCTCCCACAGGTCATGCCCTGAAATCATCAGTTTGAAAGGTTTCCTTAAAAAATAGAATATTACATTTATTTCTCGTTCTACGTTTTGAAATGGAAAAATCATAATTTTAAAGTGAATTATAATACGATAACCATAAAGATTTATAGAACTAATGAAGTAAATATTCTTGTGTAACTTATCGATTTCTAATCAGATTAAAACTCGAATATTCGTTTGCATCGCACTTTAAAGTAAATCCTCTCTATATATAATTCTTACTGGAAAGTATGTTTAACTCAAATTATTTAATCAATATTTTTAATAATATATTTTTATTGTAATACTTTTACTATTCAAGGTTGTATACACTACATTTCTCAAAGCAAAACCTCGCAAATGTATAGTGGACTAGTGAATATTATCAAATAAATTATCATTTTGTTTACGTAAATACTCCATCGCCTCATTTGAAACTTCGTACTTTAAATAATAATAGTAATAATAATAATAATAATAATAATAATAATAATAATAATAATAATAATATAATCATAGCCATACCTTTATCAGAATTTCAGGCTTGGTCAATAAATGAATTCAAAGTGATCTCTATTCGAAGTTCTATTTAATCGAATCCGATAGAAATACAAAGAGAAACTTCGAAAACAGGTAAAAGAAAACTGTTACCTTGGTGGGACTGGAACTAACCTTTAAGAGTTCCTTTCAATTTACAGACAAATGCCTTAGGCACTTTGTTTCTTTTCTTTAAGTTAATTGATTCACCGAACGTATCTGAGTAACTTGCCTCTATCTTCTACTCGGTTATATACGTTTTACAATCATTTCCGTTAATCTTGAATGACAGGAACACGAATACGAAAACTTCTAAGAGAATTAAAATTCCAAACTCACCCACCGGGAATCGAACCGGGGACGCCATACACCTTAGGCACACGTGCTAGCCACTAGACCAGCGGGGAAACAAGTGAAATGCATTTTGTAGTATCTGAAGTTTACACCTATTTCATCCTTCTGTAATAATGTTTACCGTATTCGTTACTTTGAGGAATGATATATGTTATTCATATAGGTTCTATTACATATTCGTTCATCAGAATTATTCATGATCTTATATGGAAATTCACTGGTGCATGCGCAGTAGAAATAGAAGAATGCAGTTTACTGATATTAGTCAGAATGCAAATTTCTAACAGGCTATCAGAATTCCTTAATGGAAAATAGTGGTTCTCAACCTGGGGACGCGCAGCTTCCTCCTGAGTAAGCATTAAGTGGGAGTAAGGGGGCGAATGCTACTGGCAGAAATGAATTGTAAAAGAAATTATTATTATTATTATTATTATTATTATTATTATTATTATTATTATTATTATTATTATTATTATTATTATTATTATTATTATTATTTGTCATACCGCTAAATCAATTTCTTCACTGCTTTCTCGACACAGCCCAAAACCCAAGCGATCTGAATGAGAGTTTGTTCCACTTTTACTCGACTATAATTTCTCCTCGCAGACTAACAGATAGTTGTCTACAGTCTTTAGAGCTAGGCATTTTGACAACTTGTAGAAATTTGCATTGTGATTCGTATTAGCAATGACAGTAAAGTGGATCTTTCTGTTTCTACTGTGCATCATCAGCATCATTGTATCAGAAGTATTCCGCCATTACCAGCGGGTCACTTTCCACAGCTGAGAAGCTGCCATGCTCCACAATCTTCTGTTAGCCTCTCCATCTTCACATACGATTTTTCTGTTTTGATATCGCCAAAAGCCTAATTATGTTTCTATATAGTCTAATTCGTCCATTCCCTCTCTTTCCTGCCACCATACCCTCTAGCACATCCCTCATGATACAGTTCTTTCTTAACCCTTTGGGGATCTTATCGTACAATTTGTACGATATGGGTGTTTTCTGGGATTTAGCGTTATAACTCTCCTATTTGAGCTTTCTCGTCCGGTTTTTTTCAAATCCAGAGACATTGTAGAAGACATTACATATGGTTTCAGACCGTCCTGCGTCCAGACATAGGAGGTGATGACGTCATAATCTTAAAATGTATTTTTTCCCTTTTTAAGCCTATGTTTATTATTTTTTGAGGGCTTAGTTTTGAACGTAGAAGATTGAAATTTTGCACAAGCATTCAGTCCACCGAGTAGTATATACCATATTTTTTGTTCCGATGTCAATGTTAAAACAGGGGGGAACCAGAGGCGCAAAAGGTTTTAAAAAGGGATATTTTACCAAAAAAATCCCATTTTTCCTCATTTTCCCGCCTCACATACATGATGGGGACACGTGAGTCATACCGTCTGAAAGGCAGTTCCATTTTGAAGAGAACGACTGTCCAATTATTATCCTAGGGTAATTAGGGATGTTTCAGGAAATTTTTAAAAAATATACTTCTATATAGGGAAAAATGGGACAAAGTCGTTTTTTTTTGGCGGGCTTACTTTTGCACCTAGAAGATTGAAATTTTGCACAAACATTCAGTCCACCGAGTAGTATTTACCAGAGTTTTTGTTCTGATGTCAGTGTTAAAACAGGAGGGTTCCAGAGGGGGACAAAGTTAAAAAAAGGGATTTTTAGACCCAAAAATCCCGTTTATCGTCATTTTCCCGCCACACATACATGACGGAGACACGTGAGTCATACCGTCTGAAAGGCAGTTCCATTCTGAAGAGATCGACGTTCGAATTATTATTCTAGGGTAATTAGGGCCGTTTCAGTGAATTTTTATCCAAATATACTTCTGTATAGGGTAAAAGTGGGGCATGGTCGGGAATTTTTTTCTGGTGGGCCTATTTTAGAAGATTGAAATTTTGCACAAACATTCAGTCCACCGAGTAGTATTTATCAGAATTTTTTTCCGATTTCTGCGTAAAAACAGTGGGGTCCAGAGGGGCAAAAGTTGAAAAAAGGGAATTTTAGTCCAAAAAAATTCCCTTTTTTCGTGATTTTCCCGCCTTACGTACATGATAGAGACACGTGAGTCATACCGTCTGAAAGACAGTTCTGTTCTCAAGAGAATGATGGGCGAAACATGACCTTAGGGTAATTAGGGATGTCTCAGGAAATTTTTTCCCTGAGATCATGGTGTTTTGCGGTAGTTTTGGGCATGGTGGTAATTGCTGATAAAATTTCTCCTGCCCTTACTATTCAAGATAAAAACTTGCAATTTGGTACACACATTTAGTTTACCAAGTACTATTGATCAGATTTTTTTGGAAGTCTGTACGTTTACACAGGGGGGGGGGCAGGGGGGCCCAAAGTTTGACAAAAAATTTCCCCATCAAATTTTTTCTTTCGACATCAATTTTCCCTCTCCTGGTATATGGTATGGGTATGGAAGTGACACCATTTGAATGCCTGCTCTATTCTGAAGAGAATGAGGTATGAACCATGATCCTAGGATAAATAGTGACGATGCAGTAGCTGCTTGACTGAAAGTCTAAAAAATAGCCCAAAAAGCCAGGATCCGGAAAGGGTTAACCAATATTCCAACCAGTTTCTCTTCCTCTTCTTAATAATATTTTTCTCCTTCCATTTCCAACCCTCTCATTCGTTTTCCTCTCGACCTAGCTATTACTCTCCATTCTTCTCCATCCACATATTTCGAAAGCCTCCACTTGTTTCTCATCATTTCTGCGTAATGTCCATGTTTCTGTCCTATAAATACAGTACACGAAGCATTTTATGAGTCTTTTTTTTTCAACTCTAAGGCCCCACAAAATAGTATTTTCTTCATCCTAAAGGCTTCTTTCGCCATATCTATCCTTGCTTTTATTTCACGTTCGCATGTCATATCACTAATATTACTACTCAGACATCAAAAACTAGTCACCTGTTTTTTTCCCGCTCCTACTTCTATATTTGACACCGATCGCTTCGTTTCAATCACCATGGTTTTTGTCTTTCTAACATTTATTTTCATCCCATATTCTTGAGAAGCCTTTCTCAAGTTTTCTACATCTTATTAATTTTCTTTTTAGATTCTGCAACAACAATCATATTAACCCCAAACCGTATACACCTCATCATTCTATCTACTACCGAAATTCCATCTTCATTATGAAAACTCATTTTTGCTATCTTTTCTACATAGCTATTAAATAATGTCGGCGATATATATAATACCTGTTGAACTCACCTTTCAATTACACTGTCTTTCTACTGTGCATGCGCCAGTGAATTTCTATGGAAGATCATTCTGATAATTTATATAATATTTATGAACGAATAGGTAATAGAACCTATATGAATAACATATATCAATCCTCAAAGTAACGAATACGGTAAACATTATTACAGCAGGAGGAAATAGGTGTAAACTTCAGATACTACAAAATGCATTTCACTTGCTTTCCCCGCTAGTCTAGTGGCTAGCACGTGTGCATAAGGTGTATGGCGTCCCCGGTTCGATTCCCGGTGGGTGAGTTTGGAATTTTAATTCTTTTAGAAGTTTTCGTATTCGTGTTCCTGTCGTTCAAGATTAACGGAAATGATTGTAAAACGTATATAACCGAGTAGAAAATAGAGACAAGTTACTCAGATACGTTCGGTGAATCAGTTAACTTAAAGAAAAGAAACAAAGTGCCTAAGGCATTTGTCTGTAAATTGAAAGGAACTCTTAAAGGTTAGTTCCAGTCCCACCAAGGTAACATTTTTCTTTTACCTGTTTTCGAAGTTTCTCTTTGTATTTCTATCGGATTCGATTAAATAGAACTTCGAATAGAGATCACGTTGAATTCATTTATTGACCAAGCCTGAAATTCTGATAAAGGTATGGCTATGATTATATTATTATTATTATTATTATTATTATTATTATTATTATTATTATTATTACTATTATTATTTAAAGTACGAAGTTTCAAATGAGGCGATGGAGTATTTACGTAAACAAAATGATAATTTATTTGATAATATTCACTAGTCCACTATACATTTGCGAGGTTTTGCTTTGGGAAATGTAGTGTATACAACATTGAATAGTAAAAGTATTACAATAAAAATATATTATTAAAAATATTGATTAAATAATTAGAGTTAAACATACTTTCCAGTAAGAATTATATATAGAGAGGATTTACTTTAAAGTGCGATGCAAACGAATATTCGAGTTTTAATCTGATTAGAAATCGATAACTTACACAAGAATATTTACTTCATTAGTCCTATAAATCTTTATGCATATCGTATTATAATTCGCTTTAAAATTATGATTTTTCCATTTCAAAATGTAGAACGAGAAATAAATGTAATATTCTATTTTTTAAGGAAACCTTTCAAACTGATGATTTCAGGGCATGACCTGTGGGAGAATTTGAGACTCTGTTGACATAAATTTCCCCCTTCGTGGTCATAAGTACAACGACTCACCAAAGGTAATCGTTAACCCTGGTTGGGCTACTAATATAAGTAAATTTTTAGTGGTATTAATTATTCACACCTTAAAATATCTTCCGTGATTATATTTACTAGTATTCTCACTTTTTATACTGAAATTACATAACGATGATACGTATTAAACAATTTTATTCGTTGATTCTCTTTGAACGAATATGCACATAGACTGTCTTGCAATCGTACATGTTTGTTAGGTATCTATAAACAACTACATAGCAACTAATTATACAATAATGTATATATCTTATATATTTTGAAAACATTCTTCTTTTGTTATTTTTAAATTAACATTATATCTGGTATAGTGCTTATGTAGAAGCACTTTCTGCCCAAAAATACAAATAATTATCAATTTATACAAAGTATCTCGTTGTATAAAATGTCGCCCGACGATGGGACTGAATATAAAAGTTACAAGGGAACTTGGTTTTTATATTTAAGAACCACTGGTCAGTTTACAATAACAATATTCCATTAATTATGTCCTATACATTTTGATCGACCCTCGTATGTATATATAACATTATTTAGTTTCCTTTACATGAATACATTTATAATAAATCTTTTATTCCATTAATACTTATCTTTTATTACATTAATATCTATCCTTTATTATTATTAAAACGTCGTCGCTTATTAATATACTCAACGAAGGGTACGAATTCAAAATTGTAAGAAATAATTTCATTTTAAAACATGAGTCACCATGATCAAGGGCGCATTATATAGTAATTACTTTAGATGATATTTTACAGTATACATTGTATCAATTAGGCGTCAGAATATAGAAGAATCTTATTCAAGTAACATATAAGATGGTGCATGAAGACAGTTGTCGGATAATTAGCTTAATAGAATGAACCTTATACTTAACATAATCTTTGACAATTAAGTTTCAACACACATCAAATATAACATAAATAACCTTTGCTTTTAATTAATTATGAATTAAATTATAATTCTTCATACTAACAAGAAAGAATTAAAATCATTTGAAAATTATCATTCGTTGAAACAAATGTGATAAAATATTTAACTACTCCTTCAATGTGTTGTACTTCAAAGTCATAAGAGTTGTTTTCATTATTGATATTAACACATAAACTTGAAAATAAATGTTCATAAGAATCTATAGCTGGTATGGGTTTAACCCTTACTTCATTAACTAGAGTCAGGTTAAATTTGTACTAGCATATGATTCTAATAAAGTACATTGTACTGCACTATCATGATTAGGTTCCGCAATATTTTGTACATGTATTGCGTCGTGATTCAGATTTTGATACGAAGTGCCATCTCTTGAACAACGATTATGTCTATACATAGGATTTGTAGCATTTCTAGAATTTCGCCATGTATTTCGATTGTTTTTGTGTCTACTTCGGTTGAGTGATCTGACATAATTATTGTCACGATTGGTTAGGTTAGGTTGATTCCCAACATAGCTTTGCCTATTTTGCTCGTTCTGATTGCTTGAATTTACTCGATTTAGATTGTGTTCCGTATCGTTCACACTACGGATATTTAGATTCCGAACAGGTACAAAATGATCTGAATTATTTTTACTTTTACCTACTCCTGCTTGTTGATTCAGAGCATGGTATTGAGTTTCATAACATTGAACAAGCATTAATAAGTGATTAAAACTCATACACTGTGTAGAAAACAGGATCTGTTGTAACTTAAACGGTAGCAAATTTCGAATTGATGCTATGATTCTAGATTCCGATTGCAATGGATTTACGACTTTTAATTCGTTGTATGTATTTACAACAAACTCGACAACAGATTTGTGCAAACGAGGATTGAAATGTTGGTTTCTAATCGTGGCATCTCTATTTGCAAGCAAAAAGTCATTTTCGTAATTTGCGATTAGCGCTGCTTTGAACTCCTCATACGTACTAACGTGATCTCGTACTGCTTTAAACCATAAAGAACATGGTGGGAGTAATAAATGAGGGATTAGTTTCATATATTGCGATCTATCTATACACATTATATTGCACTCGTCCTGAAATTTTTCTAGGAAAGAAGTAGCATTTTCATTACATTTACCACTGAACTTACTCATAGCACGTATTTCACTCATCTTTACGCTTAACTTTACCTTCCTTTTATCATTCCGTGTTCTTGTTGAGTGACAATTCCTACCTACGGCGTGATGTGTAGTTCCACCATCTCTTTTCCGCCCATCTGTACTCCTCGGATGAATTTCTTCCAAAATAATGTCCTCATCAGATACGGGTGAAGGCGAGGTCATCTCTTGTGAACAAGGGAATTCCCCACGATCATTAACCATGTTGTTGTGGTATGTGTTGTCCTTGATCTGTAGTGTCCTAATTTCCTCTTGTAAGGTAGCTATCAACTGAGTATTCGCACGTATCTGGTTGGAGTTATCCGTGACCTGAATCTTTTGTTGACGTACAGAAGATTCTATTACTTCCAAATCCCTTTTTACACCACTGACTTCTTGGATTAGATGGGTGTGATTATCCTGGCAATCCTCAGATATTCTTTTTAACTTTTCATCAAACTGCGAGGTGATGTCATTCATCGCCTGGATAATAAATTGTTTCGTCTCTTCTGACTTCTGCTCCAATCGTCTGTTGGATTCCTCGGACTTCTGCTCCATCGTCTGCTTTAATTCCTCATATTGTCTGCTAGATTCCTCGGATTTCTGTTGTATCGTCTGCTTTAATTCCTCATATTGTCTGCTGGACATCTGCGCCAAATTTTGTTTCATGGCTTCCATATCGTCCTTTCGGCTTTGTTCTTGCCGCTGTAAGACTAGTAGGATTCGGTCTTCTAATGTCATTCCTGGTGCTGCACTTTGTTCACCGTTATCATTGTCACTGGTTTCTTTCTCCATTGCCTCACCGTTCATTTTTCTTGTGATTATTCTACCACTTCTAAGTCTTGTCAAGTTCGTAGTCATTAACCTTATTACAGAAGTAAATTCACCCTTACTTTACTTCGGGATATGAATTTACAAGAGTCCCGGGTGAGGTAAACCAAAATTTTTACAACGACTCACCAAAGGTAATCGTTAACCCTGGTTGGGCTACTAATATAAGTAAATTTTTAGTGGTATTAATTATTCACACCTTAAAATATCTTCCGTGATTATATTTACTAGTATTCTCACCTTTTATACTGAAATTACATAACGATGATACGTATTAAACAATTTTATTCGTTGATTCTCTTTGAACGAATATGCACATAGACTGTCTTGCAATCGTACATGTTTGTTAGGTATCTATAAACAACTACATAGCAACTAATTATACAATAATGTATATATCTTATATATTTTGAAAACATTCTTCTTTTGTTATTTTTAAATTAACATTATATCTGGTATAGTGCTTATGCAGAAGCACTTTCTGCCCAAAAATACAAATAATTATCAATTTATACAAAGTATCTCGTTGTATAAATTATCTTTGATCATGCTCAAAGTGGACTAATAATGTTTTATCAGTTTTCTCTCATTCATATATTGACCATTACCGGGCGAGAATCTTCTGAAATCGTCAATGCTGATAATTAGTTTTTCATTACAAATCAAAGGATAATAATGAAATATTGAACAAAATATTTTGTTCTCAGCTGTGGATTTTAGGTTTGCAATTCATATAATGTTCCCTTCTAATGGAATTTGAGAGAAAAGTAGTTGCCAAAGATTTATTTAAAGAAATGTTCTCAGTCCTCTGATGAAAATAGGAACACAGTTAAAAAAAAGAAATACTCCCTTCAGGGTTCGAACATATAAACTTCTACTTGATAGACTAGTGACCCAAACCGCTCGACCAGTTCGTATGTCTTCTGTGAATCTCTTTTGACTTTTGGGTAAAGTAGTTTCCTGCTCCATACTTCTTTTTGTTTATGTCGATACGACTATAAGTTTGTGGTGAATATTTGGCAGTTGCAGGTCTTGTAATGCATAAAAGTCTTTTTCGTATAAATTATATTCAATTTTACGTCCTAATAACTTATATACAACAGGTTGAATCTGTGAAATGATTGGAGTTGGAGTGATCGTAAATGTTTTCATAGTTAGGAGCCTGGATATGCAAACCTGCTCAGCGTGGGGATTTACTTTTGAGAGATTTGGTACAAGTAGTCTCAATGAAAACTGTCCTCTTAGTATCCTTTGAATATACAACCAAACTTAGCTATGGCGTGTACACCATGGGTTGCATTTACAACGAGCTGCTACTGTTTTCAACGTACTTAAAATTATATTGGTCTTAACAAAATTTACAGTATAGGGCTTTTATTTCTAATATTAAAAGTGTTTTTACAGATTAATCCCTTTTCTAGCTACTAAAATCTATCTCAGACAAGTTGATAGGAACTTCTATCCCCACCATCCATCTGCTTGCTGCCTGCAGTTTGAGACGGGGGTTGTGTTGCTGTTCTCTTTAGCAAACAAACCCCCATTCGTTGCTATGTAGATATTTAAAAAAAACAGTGTGTAAATAACGGATTGAAACTCTCAGGTAAATGTGTACGTACTTCTTGGTTCTTAACACATTAAACAGAATAACCAAAAACGGGTTAACAAGTAAGTGTCATCTCAATTTAAGTATGCTCATTAATTCAAAAAGCGGGGTGTGTGCAGAAGCGTTGGAATAGCGGACTATGTCTGCTACTCGAGTGCGCATTACAACTGATTGCAGGGTTGGACCCTGTACACAATTTATTGTATCAGCACGATGATTTTATCAGGTTTCTTTTTTGTTAATACACCAACATATGCATGAAAAAAATGAAAGGACATATTTAGTTAACGTCTCACACGTATGTCATATAGATTAAAGGATACTATGATAATTGAAAATGAATGATAATGAAGTATTGATGGAAGAGGCAAGTGGCAGCAAAGGGAGAACCCCGAGAAAACTCACTGACACGATGTCATTAGCCACGAATTTACATGACCAAGGACCGGACCGGAAGTAAATAATTTAACACTGAGCCCCCATACTTCCGTAACATATGGCAACAAAAATATAACATATGACGAGAAAACTAAAAAGTGTGTCGACTCCTTTTCAGGCCCGTATCAAAGGGGGTCTAGGGAACCGCCCCCCTAAATGTTTACTGGCTTCCCTAAAATTTTCACTGTAGACTTCAAAATGAACAATAATATGTTGATGAACTATAATGTGATTGGATCGCCCCCCCTAAATTCTACCGGACCCCCTTTACATTTTTGGACTGGCTACTGGCCAGCAGTTTTTCATGAAGATAGCGGAGATACTTTCTCCTCCAGATCACAATATCATCCCTATCAACTATGAAACCTTTTCTGTTGCGCAACACGTTTTTAAATGTCATAACTTTTAATAGTCTGTTTAAAGTTGCACGAGAGAAAAATGGAAGGTCATCATCGGTGTTTATTGCTCACAGAATTAAATCTAACGTTGGCAACTCATTTCGGAAAAAGAACTGATGTACCTTCGATCGAATAGCCGACTTCGTAAAATCGTCGTATTTTTCAAGTAAGGAAGTGCTCTTGCGCGTCTTTTTTGGACTTTTCAGTTTATTTTCATTAAATTTGGCCTCCCGTCGGATTCTGTACACAGTTGCTTGTCCCACCCCTGTCTGTTTTACAGTCATGTCGGCCAATTGTTCTACATTTAAATGAGGATGATGTTCTCTCAAAGAATTAAACACATTCAAAACGCAGTGCCTCTCACCATTTCTCAAAGCTTTTCCGCGTTTAAGTTTTATCACAGAACTGGAAGACATTCTAGAGTCTTGCTTAACACGCACACTAAAAACACGTTACAAATAAATAAATAAATAAATAAATATAGTTTCGTATGTATTACACATACATGCACTAATACACTTTCTACTATATACTAGCAATACAGTATTTTCACACACTATAGAGTTCACACACGCTAAATGAAATGAAATAACATTTTTGAGTTTTACGTCCCACGGTTATGCCGGTTAGGCTAAAGGAGACGGTGATGATGAGTAATGAATGAAAATGGTGGAAGGAAGGAAGTGGGAGGAAACGGAAGAACCCCGAGAAAACCCACGCACACGGTGTTTGTCCACCACCAAGTTCACTTGGCGGGGCTAAGATCGAACCGGGACCCCAAGCACCAGAGGTGAACGCTACCACTGAGCCCACACACGCTAAATTTGTACAATCTTCACAGCGATGTTCCACGTATTCGATGTCCAATCGAATATACAACTATTTTTGTTTCTTTACAGTGGGAACATATGTCAACTATTCCTTATAACTCTCCCCCCCTTCTAACATCAAATAAAAGAATCAGCATAAATTTGGTTTATAAATAACTGTTGTTATACTTTTTTCTAAATGGTCAAATCAATATTTATTAGTCCTATAAAATACATAAACAATGCTATATCCTTTTCTTAAAATAACCATATTAATTGAAGTTGTGAATGATGGTTGGGTTAAGAGTAGCTAAAAGGAACAGCAAACTCCCTCACATTGACAGAAAGCGCACGCGTATGGAGTGGAAAATTTAGATTTTAAACAGTACTGATATGAATGTCTCAAACGTTTCCTTCCCTGTCAGGGGTGGTATTCCTGCTTTCCCCTCTTACGGCGAGAAAGAGGAGGAGAGTAGGGGAGTTTTCTTGTTTTCCTATCAACTAGTCTGAGATGGCGTATAGTTTATTTAGGAAAATATGTTGGACAAGTGTAATCTTTGGTAGCCATTTTAATATGAAGTCCACACAGGTTTTATGACAGTTTTGCAATTTCAGTTTGGAATCCAAGGTATGTATGCCATAAATCCAGCGCAATCATAAATCTCGAAACTTAAAGCGATTGATTTTTATCCAACTACTTTTAATTAAAAACATCGAATTTCTCGACTAATTGTATTTTGATTTGGATGATTCTTCTTTTAAAAAACAAAGCTAATTCAATGTTCAATCTAAACTATTTCAAGCATTGTTTTCGAATTCTTAACGGTTTTGGAGATTCTCTACAACCAACCCAAGAACAGGGTTTTCAAGATGTATCACTTTATATTTTAATGGAAAATCGTGGCTTTGTGTGGAGTTTTACGAGAAAGAAGTATTAAGGAAAGTTATAGATCAGAGCTTCGAGAGCAAAAGTGCTTTTACAGAATTGGAATATCTTAAATAGTCTCAGAGTTACAAGCTTAAATTGGGAGACATGTACATTCGGGACGGCCGCCAACTTTGTCCGCCATTTTGAGGATGAACACAAGATTTTAGGGGACTTTCGATATTTCAATTAAGATCACGTGAAAAACAAATCCTGAGAATTTCAGCTTTCTCTAAATTATTTCAGCTCGTGGTAATTTATTTACTGGAGTATCTGAAGTTTATCACTTAACAATTCGCTGACACTAATCGAAATCCTCTTCTACTCATGAAAATTACATACTTACTGCAGCTATACGCCTTGCATTTGTCTTTGCTCATCTGAAATTTCAGTCTGTGCGACTGACATTTTAGACGAAAGGGTTGAAATTGCATAAAAAAAAAGAAAATCTTCAACTTATGTACTGAGCGAAACTCTTAAATGAAAACACAAAAATACAGTATTAAGTCCAAAATGAATTTGCAACACAGTATGAAACTAATTTTGGGTATAAAACCATGATAATAATGTAAGAAAACTAACCCTTTCAGATCTGATTTTTTGTTTACTCTCCGGTGTTATTGTTATTTTGAATTATTATTCTTTATGACTTAACAAATGAAATACAACCGTCAATTCGTTTGCGGATATCATATTTAGAGAATTATGGACGAAACATTTTGCGTGCATTAGGGTTGAAATACGTATGTAAAATAAAAATGGGATTAATCGAACACATCATTGTGATCTATATATTGTTTAGAAACTCAAAATACATCACTAAAGCAAAAGGAGAATTTATTGCAAATAGCTTGTTTCGCCAAGAATAAAACAGCCTACGTGGGTGAGCTTTGTCCATTGTGATAGCTCCTGCAAGTAGTCTACAAGAAATGTGCATTACTTCCTGACAACAGATTAAAACACCACAGAAATAGTGGAAAGTGATTTAGAAAAGTTCAAAGAGTTCTGACATAAAAACCCAGCCATTTAGAATCCTCCAGAGTAATTATATTAAGCTTAAAACTTAATGTACACAAATGTGACCACCAGGTCTGAAAGGGCTAAGTTAAACTAATTCTGGAAGTAAAAAATCAATACTGATAGAGAATATAAATTATAAAATTACTAGTACCATCATTATACTTCTGTATACTTAAGAAGCCTGGCAGTTATTTAGTTTCATAAAAATATTTAAACCCATTTTGTAAATCCAAATAAGGTCATCCTTTTAGTATCTTGAACACTCTTTACAAAATGTTTCAACTCACAGTCACTTCCAAAAATATTTCATCATTATCGGAAATATAACCTTCATCTTTCAGTCTCTTGCAACGCATTTCCTTGATTATGACCCAGCTATCATTATCTTCACCATTTAAGGGTTTTCGAAAATATTCACGGTCATTACCCACAACATCATGGATGAGGTCCTTACTTTTGTCTTTTAAATTAATTAGTTTAAAAGTTACTTTCTTCTCGAAAGGCCAATGCAAAAGAGCATCATATTCTCCAGAACATATTACAATACAAAGGAATAAAGCATCACAACTTCTCAGTAAAAGTCTTATCTGCTTGACGTACAACATTGTTTTTAACTTATACCCGTACTGAGAGTCATAAAAGTAGTCACTGTATAAAGGATTATCCATTTTGTGTAGTGTTAGTTTCTCAGAAATATTTGAAATTCTCCACAAAAATGTGCAATCACTCCTGGCACTTGCTTCAATCAATTTCATTTCCATTCCTTTAAGCTTCTCCTCTAACTTTACAATTGAAGTGTCTTTGGCTTTAATCTTCTCCTCTAACTTTACGATCGCAATATCTTTGGCTTCAATCTTCTTCTCTAACTTTGAGATCGCAATATCTTTGGCTTCCAGCTGTTTTGAATGTTGCTCTACTACACCTTTCATAAGTTCCGAATGACGAATATTAAAATCAAGCATGTGGTTACGTAACGCATTGGGATACCCTTCATAGCTACAACCAACACTTTCAAAGCTACATTTAGCAAAGAGTTTCATACATTTTTCATCGAGGTGTGTATCTATATTCCCTCTTTCAACATTTACGCCACAATTCTTTGGACAATCTACTGGGAATCTAAAGCACTTCGAATGATGATGTTTCAATTCCTTGGCCTCCATTTGCTCATTACAATATTCACAAATAACCATTCTTTCAGGACATTCCTCCAACAAATGTTTCATCATATCTTTACGCGGCAATTCTCTTCCACATTTATTTTCGCAGTAAACAGGAATTAAATCACACTCATTAAAATGATCTTGAAGTATATCAGCCACTACTTCACAAACACAATATTCACATTTCACAATTCTCTTATTGCAAACATTCTCCATATGATGTTTCATATAAAACTTTTGAACCATTACAGCACATTTCTCACATCGAATTAAAGCAAATTCACAGATTTGGATGTGTAATTGTGAATCAACTTCTGATATTTTCTTTCCACAGTAATTACAGATAGAGTTAGTTTCCTGAGAATGTGTCGCTTCATGCTTAGACATGTCTAAACGTTGTGTTTGAAAAGGACATTTTGTACATTGTATGAGTTCTGTTCTACATTGTTTGACATGATCAGTATGCAGTTGCTCAGAGTCAAATTCTTGTAAACAGAATTCACATTTAAATATCTTGTCAGTGCAGCTTTTATCGTTATTGGGAGTCGTATCAGACTGCTGTGATAAAGGTACATCAAGATCACAATATAACACATGGTTTTCTACGTCTCCTTCGAAACACTTTTGGCAATTGTGGCAAAGCGTGTTCGTGGGCATTGTCGATAATGATGTATATTTTATAAACTTCGAATACAAGTTTTAATTTCAACTGATTTTCTTCTAATCTTGGAATGTTGTTGAGTTCTAGATAAAAGCCTATGGAAGCACTCTAGTAGATGTTTAGAGCATTACGAAAGGGAAACTTACAAGTCACGATGTGTAGTCTACGCAATTATTGGATTACCAAATGTTCTGATATTCCTTGTTCTCGCCTGCAAAAAAAAAAAAAAAAAAAAAAAAAAAAAAAAAAAAAGAGAGAGAAAAAATTTAATTATCTTGCTTCTAGATTCACATTATAATTGTTATTTTAAAGATACGTTCGGAGAGATATAAAAATGTACGTATACATCTAAATCTGTCATTCTTCTATATAATAGACTGTCAAGTTTGTTATGCAATTATTTCGACTACAGTATGTGTTTCGTCAGTGGCAATAACTTGATAACAGAATTTATAACTTAAGTTAGAGCGTTTATCCCGAGTTCCATCCGCAATAAAAGAATATAAGTTTGCTCTTCTCATTATCTCCGAAAAATATTTAGCAATAATAACACATCGAAGCTTAAATATATATTAAGAAATTTGCTTTACTTTTAAACCAGAATGTCCATTAGACCATTATTAACGTAAGGAAAGACTGTAAAATGAAAGAAAATCAAGATATTTTAACCTTTTATACCGCACGAAACGAGTCAAAGCATCTGTATGAGTCATATAAAATAAATTACATAGAGTGTATTTATATTTTATGCAGAGTAACGTATCACTGCACTAATAAATACATTATGCGTAATATCTACAGCGCATTGTTCATTTTTCTCGAAATTATACCATTTCTCCCATTTCCGTTGATTATGAAAATTTTTAAGCTTCGATGTGTTATTATTGCTAAATATTAGGGAGAGCAAAAGCAGCACATGGTAAAACGAGGATTATCATTGGTTAATGCTAAATCTCTTTCTGCATCTGATAGCCTATAGAAACTATGGACTTGAATTATAATAATAAATATAACGCAGAGAACGTAGCTTCAAAATTATTTCTAGTATGAGGAACTTGAAAATAGTGTCCTGAATGAATTAAGTATGAAGAAATCTTTCCAAGTTACGAAATGAAATATTTAGTTTAGGGTTCATAATGATGTCGTGTAAGTTAAAGGAATGTATAATTAATAAAAATGGATGATTATGATAAGAGTGCAGATCCCTTTGCACCCAAGGTCAATGACGCTATACCTCGAAGTTCTTCTGCTATGTCCTCCTCAAAAGCAATATTTACGTTGACTTTCTTAATGGTTGTGTAGTGATTTCTACAAGACAAGAAATTTCTTATGTCTCTAGTCTCGTCTCGATTTCGAGACAATAAATATATTTTCAAAATTAAGACGAAACAAGCAACATTTGTCGTCTCGTATTCGAGACGAGACGAAACATTTCTCAGTCTCGTGGGCCACACTGGTGCACTCAAATCTTCTTTCTCAAACAATCTTTTAGTGCTACACATACATAGGATCAAGATTATAAATTCATAAAACAATTATGCAAATACTACGAATAGTATTTATCAACTTCAAAAGTACTCAATTCATTTCACAATATACTCCAATAATAAATATGGTGTATATGTTATTATATCACACCCTTCATTGCCCTCTCGTCATGCGAAAGATTTTTGATAACTTCTAGGTGACTTTTTTTTTTAAAAAAAAATCAGGACATGAATGTTGTACATAGATTCGAGACGAAACGAGACAAGACCAGAAAAAAACTATCCAAGAAAAGAGACGAAACGTTCAAAAATTCTTAAGAATGCAGCTGAGACGTGAGTTTTACAAAAATTTACTTGCAAGACGTCACGAGAAAAGCCTATTTCTCGCCTCGTGGACAACACTAGCTCTGATCTCCAATAATATTCTTGCTCACCAATGAATACTTGATATAAAATGTACACAAATTTAGGAGATACTTGTGTAGATATGATTAGTGTCCCTCTTAAACTCTGAGAACGCACTTAGCTTCGTAACCCCTTTGTGTCATGGAAAATTTTGTAGAATAAGAATGAGAGAAATGAGAAAACTTGAAAAAATACCGCGAGCACAATATTATCCACACTATTACATTGATTGGATGGAGTAAAACACTCCTCTCACCATAGATAAACACTCTACTACTAAGCCACCATGTGCCTCTGTGTCTTTGTTACTCGGGGAGAGAAATATAATTAAACATAAGATCGGGGAAAGAAGTTTAAAAACAAGAAGTTCCCTACCTCTTTTCCTTACAAATAAATTCCTGACTCTATGTATGTATGAATGCGTGATTGGTTTTATTTAACTCAAAAACTACTGAATCTTTTCAATGATATCGTCCGGTCTTAATTAAAATCTCAAAGTCGTTATAGGCTGCACATAGTCACGCCTGGATTCCAGGAATGTGACCGACAGTGTAAATATGGAGGAAGACGTATGAAAAATAAATTATTTGGTCTACTTTCAGTATTTTGGTGTGTTATATTCAAGAATTATGGTAAAACCATTTGATATTACAGTAAAGTAGTTATCAATTATCATGTGAAAGATATAAATACAGTAAGTGCATTAACATACTCAAAATGCTATAAGGTAAATGTATTAGGTAAAAATTGCAGTAGGATATCATATACAAAGGAAAATATCAGGAAAATAAAAAGATTACAAGCTAAATAAAATAAAATAAAAATAACTCAAATTTAATCTAATGCAGAATTACTAGATTTCAAAACTTATTAAAAGTATTTTCTATTTTAACTTTACAAAATACTTAGAATTAAAAAAAAATGAAATTCAATGATACAGGACAGAAAATTTAAGGTAAGAGGACTATGATTAATACTGTCACTAGCTACGTGGAAACTAGTTATTACACAATGGGGATAGGCTAGTGGGTAGCGCTCTTACTCGCAGTTGGTAGATGTGAAGATCGAATCCATGAGATGGCCTTCTTGACTGAGGCTTTCTTTCAAGGCGAATACCGTACTTTAAATACAGGTTTCCCACTATTGTTCAAGACGATTAGGCCTACTATTGATTACAGTGCAAATTAGCGTCGTATGCTGTAGTTGAAAGCCTGTTGAACAAATAAAGTATAAAAGTGGATGTGTTCCATATAGTGTCTAAAGTATCATTTGCAACAACTGATTGTAGGATTGCCCAGGTAACACAAATTGGAACAGAAGACGTTTTTTAAAGGGTATCACATGACGTCATTTTTTTGGTGATAATGTCATCAAATATCACGTGATCTGCGACGTCTTCTGTAAGGTGCAGTAGACGTCTACAGAGGACGATTTGTGCACCGTCATTTCTTTCACCTCGATTTCGTCGTCCGTAGACGTCTACTGATGACCTATATGGTACCATCATGGTACGTCATCTTTTTAACCTCAATCACGTCATCCTGGTACCTACTTGAGGTACCCTTTTGGTTATCCTGGTTCCCATTGGTAATCATGTAAGAGAGATGTCAAAATTTGGTAGAACCGCGTGTTCAAGTAATGCCACTTGAGTTTTTAAGTTTACAATTGGAGCGTTCCTATGAAACCATGACCAGTGCTAGTAAAAATCGTATCACTGCCAAAAACCCACTTCTTTCCACTACCCTTACTAGCGCGTATACCCATAATCGCTGACGTGCCTGCTCCCTTCGGACGCATTCCCGCGCGTTCGCACTGCCCTGACTTGATTAGATAGTATTCGTGCTTCTTAGTGGCAACATAGCGAAGGTTAGTTTAGTTTTAAAGTTTTATGCTACACATCTAGAAGCCGCATTAATAAGTAAATCGTTAAACAATCGTTGGGGTATGTTTAGCAGAAGGGTTCCAGAGGTACGTAAAAAATATAAAATTTATAGAAATGGGTTGATGCAAGTACTTAGACCTCACATAACCCTAACCAAACCTATTATTAACAGAAATAAGTGAAATTCTATGATTTATTCGAAAATTATGCTGGTATGTGTATAATTGGCAAAAACATGTATGTGGCAAATTTCATGTCAAAAGAGCAATAAAAAAGAACAATAAAACGAAAATAAAACTTTCTTGTTCATTTAGCAACATTTTGTTTTACTCACTCGAATTTTCGTATTTATAATTCTTTTCCTATGAAATTTACCACAAATATACATTTCCCGATTGTATACATAGTATCAGCATTAAAAGTACCCTGCAAAATCATTATCAAATTATATTCTTACAAGAAGACAGTTATAGATATGCGACAATTATTTTGGAGATGAGTGTACAATATTTGCAATTAGCAATAAATGTTCTAGTATATCATGATGTTGTTTTAGCACTTCAGATATCAGATCGAGTTCATCTAACCTAACCTAACCTAACCACTGACTGATCTGTCGCGAGAAAGCTTCCATTTTAGGGAGAGTAAACAGAAATTTAAGAACGAAAAGAGAAATGATAAATTTAGAACATCTGACGTTTATTTGTCCATACATACATTAATCAAGAAAACTATGACGGATTTTAGTTCAACATTAGTCAAGTGAATTAATTCGTTAATACTATAACTTACCTTGATTGTAATGGGTATTCACACAAAATAAAAATAAATAAATAGACGCCTAACAAGGATTTTAGGAATGATCCAAAAAATGCATGAAAAGATTGCGATCTTGGCCAAGAATTTTAGGAATGATCCAAGAAAATGCATCAAAAGATTGCGACCTAGGTCACTAATTAGTTTTTGGATATCCTAGGCCACAAAATTTTTGAACGGCTTTTAAATCGAGTTTTCGAATTTTTTTTCTATATATAATAAGCACATCATATTGAGTTTTAAGTGATAGTTTTGGTTTGTCAACACTATACGTAGTTCTCCAGACATGGGACGTACAAGAAAAATTTTGATTGAATGAACTATATTGGATATTTAAGATTAGGAGCCACAAAATTTTTGAACGACCCCTATTTCAGTTTTCGTATTTTTTATGGAATATGTACATTGTACTGACTTAAGTGATAGTTTGGGTTTGGCTACACAATATATAGTTCTCCAGGTATGGGTCGTACAAGAAAATGTTTGATTGAATGAAATATATTGGATTTTGAGATCAGGAGCCACAACATCTTTGAACGGCTTCTAAATCGAGTTTTTTTGTATTTTTTGTGGAATAAGCACATCATATTGAGTTAAGTGATAGTTTGAATTTGGTTACACTATATGTAGTTCTCCAGATATAAGGCCTACAAAAACTTTTTTGGCTGAAATATATTGGATCTTTTGATACAAAAAACGAAATAAAGGTCAATTCAACATTTTCTACTTTATTGAAATTAGGATTGCAGTAGAAAGGTGTCATTTTTAGTGTTAATGCAGAATTTTAGGATAATACGAGAAAAGTAAAAATAATAGTATAAGTTTTCTAAAAGTCAAGCACCCACACCCCCCTTAAATTTTTGAACACCTTCCTGATTTTGAAATCCTGACGGAAACCCTGGTTACAGGAGTCCTTAATTATAGGATCTCGGAAAGTCAAACCGCTTTACTAGAAGTGAAAATGCAGTAGGGAGCACGGGCGTCTCAGGCGGGGGTGGGAGCAGGGCAACTGCGTCCCCCCCAAATACTTTAGGTACAAAATAAATGAATCAATGCTGAAAGTATTTAGATCTGTATGGAAGAAGTGAATTTAGATTTCTGGGCTTTCGGCATCTAAGGCCATTTAGCCCATCACGTTTGAGGGATGACGTGCCTCGGCGAGCACACTATCCGCGGAAAGGGAAGAAAGAAAGGATTGGGGAAGGAAGGAAGTGGTCTGGGATCTATAAATTAGGTACCACCCCGGTATTTGCCTGGTGGGAATGAGGGAAACCCAGGTAAATCTCATTCAGGTTGGCTGGCCTGAAAAACCTTTTACACTTTTTCAACCGAGTGACGCCACCAGGAATCGAAACCGGGACCGCTGGCATCAAAGACGAAAGCGTTAGGGACACGTTAGGTTAATGTGATCAAAATGTCCGCCTGACGTGTGTCACTTTTAAAGAAAGATTTGTCACTTGCATAGTAGTCTTGGCTGCAGGCACACAATTTTTTTATTGCTTAACCAGCAACAATTGGTTTCCATGACGAAGAAAGACTGGAGAAGGGAAGGAAAGGAGGTACAGAAAATTTATCCGTGAATTAAGAAGGGAAATCTACATGACAGGGAAATATGCAATGGAAATGAAGGTAACAAGAGAAATGTGAATATTATATATGAGGGTAAATTTCATGCGAATGCTGTAGAAGGGTAGCAAGAGAAAACTACTATGACAATATAGAAACTAGGCCTAAAGATAAAAATGAGTGTTTAATTAGCAAACTGAGCTTAAGGAAGATGAAAAAAATATGTTAAGGAGCCGCGTGACAACAAGAATAAGTCGTACATTTTATACATTAAAACGCAAAATGAAGTAGCCCTAATCGAGGATGGTTCATTGGATAAGTTCAAAAATATAGATCGAAACGAACAACAAAAAGGTAGATAATATACCTTTTTAGTTTATTAAGAATACTGAAGAAAAAAAAACAAAAATCGAAATTCCCAATCAAATCAAGAGTATCATCGTATGACTTTTTTCAAAGAGTTAAGATTTTGTTAGCTGAAAAAATCAAAATTCATGAGGACTATAAAACTACACTGCTGCAAATGCGTTTAAGAGCACTGAGCAGAAGTATCAAGGTGAAGAAATTACCTAAGAACCATATTATATGTAAATTTACTTTTTTTGGGGGGGGCGGGCATGTAGCCTACCAATGATGGAAGAAAATTATGATGAATTACGTTGGTAAACGTAGAAAGAGCGGATCCCGTTAGTAAAGTAGATTCCAATTTATTCATAATTTTGACGTAAATTTAAATTGGGATCTACTAGCATTCTAGTTGTCCCTGTCCCCCCCCAATTTTAACATGACAGAGACGCCCATGGTAGGGAGTATCCCTTTAGTTAGTTACTGTATGTAGCCAGATGAGAAAAGCAATTGGGCTTTGGCCGTAAGATAGTTTAACCATGATAGGGAATTAGTATTTTAAGGTTGTGTTTAGAAGACCGATCGTACGCCTAAACATAGGCTACTTTGATCATATATTGATTGATTGGAATGGTAGCATGAAGGCTACCCATGGAGTCCATGCCGAAGGCGAGTGACGTCAAATATAGTTAGGAATTGGTTCCGTCCTAGTGATAGAGGAACTTTCTTTGAATCCGAATGCGTTTGGGTTCGATCCCCTGTGTGTGTACTTCTTAGCACAATTAGGTGCTGTGAATATTTAAATGTTTCTCAGGGCAACTTTCATGTAGGAAAGTGTGAGAGTGAGTGTTAACCAAATTCCTCATTCCTTGAGTGCAAGGAAATTCAGTCAGAGCCGTGAAGTGAAGGCTAACAACCTAACCCAAAGACAAACCTATCTTATATATTTTAGATAGATTCCTTACGGTAGAGTTACTTTGGAGTCTCAGATTCAGGAGTAGGCCAGACTGTGTCCTGTGAGTCAAGGTCCAGTCTTTGAAATGTAAGGAGTCAAGGTCCAGAGTTGAGAGATTACTGTAACCCCTATTTCCACAGGTCCCTTTTGATTAGAGAGATTTGAATAATTAATGAAATTAGGATAATTAGAAGTTAGTTTTTCTTCCTTTCTTCATTATTTATTGGGGAAAAGCAAGCCGGGGTTTGGATACATACAGGGACGGAGTGGCGTCCTAAATGTCTAAATTAATCATCCATTTTCTAAATTAGAATACTTATTAGCAGGGCCGGCGGAAGGGGAAAATATCACCCGGGCAAAGAATCCATATGGCGCCCCCTACAACCCATTGATATTACTGAGTTTAAATTTGCTATGCTACCTTACAGATAGCTGCTTTTAAAGGATAACTCCTTGAACTCTATAACTATAAGAATCAATTATCAAACTGAGTAAGATCTTAACTTTTGTCAGTTAAATACACAGAGTAAGTTTTGGTTAACGATGTACGAAACAATTATTTACACATGAGCATGCAAAATATTCTACGTCACTGATTAGAAATTTACAGAACGATTCAAGAAACAACGATTTATATAAAATTAAGATTGATGATGCGATACAGCATTTATTTACACATATATACATAAACAACCTTGTTAACTGCGAAAGAGAACACATATATGAACAAAAGAACATACAAATATATTTTGTAACAGCATTGTACAAAGATTTCGTAATACAAATAATAAAACCAGTAATATAATTTTATATCTTTATACAGTTTTAATGCAAATTGTCCTTTGACTTGTTTACAATGCTAAGTAAAGTTAACTTTTCGTGCCTTTTTCTCTGCAAAGTCTTTAATTAAACTATTAGTGTCAAGCTTACACAGAACATCACATTCAATAGACATCATAGAAAGGCCTACAAGACGCTATTGCGTCATCGTTGATCGTAGGTAGTTCTTTATAAGTTTCAACTTGGAGAAACTTCTTTCTGCTGAAGCTACACTTACAGGAATAGTTAGTAAGATTCTTAGAGCAATAGTTGCATTTGGAAATAACCCAATAAGGGAAATGAAATGAAATGAAATCTTTGTTTTACGTCCCACAGTTATGCCGGTTAGGCTAAAGGAGACGGTGATGATGAGTAATGAATGAAATGGTGGAATGAAGAAAGTGGGAGGAAACGGGAGAACCCCGAGAAAACCCACGCACACGGTGTTTGTCCACCACAAAGTTCACTTGGCGGGGGCTGGGATCGAACCCAGGACTCCAAGGACCCAATAAGGGAGTTCTTGCAAATATATATAAGTACTTGCAACGGTTTGCTCCCACTTTCAGAACCGAGAAATGAAGGTAAAAGTAAGAGCTCTTGATATAACCGAAATCCGTCAATATCACAGTGATCTTTGTCTGTTGAAGATAGTTGTAAGTCCTTGCAACACTTTAGTAAATACTCTTTGTCCGTTTACAATAATATAAATTTTCCAAGGATTTTGGCGCCCCAAAACTCCCCTAAAATTTGGCGCCCCGGGCGGTCGCCCGGTTCGCCCGGCCCTTCCGCCGGTACTGCTTATTAGAAATAAATATTTAATCTCCAAATTAATTCCTCAAATTTTTCATTTAATTTCTTTGATATGAACCGATCCTAGACATAACGAGCATGTAATTATTATTGGACTTATAGATACATATTTATTTAACAGATGGTTGTGAATGCGAACATTTCTGTAAATTTAAATTTTATTTTAATTGGAAGAAAAAATAATAGTATATTTATCGAAAGAACGAAAGAAGAAGATCAATATTTCTTGAGGAAGGGAAAGGTTTATTCAGTAGCTTCACCTCAAGTGGGGACTGAGCCAGTTATATATACAGGGTGACCCAAAAGTAGGTATACAGTACCGTACTGCATTTTATATAATTTCTTATTGTTATCCATCAGGTAGACTTAGTTTCTTTAGAGACGAAGCAAATAAACTCATAAACTAGAATGTTATACTTGATCAATTCAGGGGAGTATACCTACTTTTGGGCCAATATATATATATATCAGATATATGGCCTAGAGCTGTATAGAGCTCTGTCAAGAGAGTGCATAAGATTATACAGACAGACAGACAGATCGGATTCTAAGAGTATTACATTCGAAGATAGGATCGAAGGTTCACGATCACGATAACATCATTTTTTCTTCCAAACTATAGTAGTGCGACTTTTGTATTGATGAGTTGGTCAATTTTAATATATTATGGTAAAGCAGAGTTGGAGTGGGTCAGTGGGTCGGTGGGTCAAGTTTTCTGAGTGGGTCAGTGGGTCAAGTTTTCTGAGTGGGTCAGTGGGTCGGTGGGTCAAGTTTTCTGAGTGGGTCAGTGGGTCGTGGGTCAACGGCATGTGACCCACCACCCACCGTGACCCACTGCGACCCACCACCCACCATGACCCACTGTGACCCACCACCCACCGTGACCCACTGCGACCCACCACCCACCGTGACCCACTGCGACCCACCGACTCAATATGATCTACCGACCCTCTCTGCTCACTGCATTGTAGAGAGTATCTTCTGAAGAATGGTAAATTTATCTTCGTTTTACTTCCAAGACCTTCATTTCCCTTCCTTTTCCACTTGTTTCTGTCTACTTACCTGAGGTGAGTATACCTAACCAAGTGAAAAAAGAACTTCGGGCGCTTTTGGATATTGATATTTTTAATTGTAATAATAACAATAAGACTTATACTACTACTTGGCTTTCGAGATCTGTGAGTTTTTAGAGGAGCTAACTACTGGAAAAAATACTGTAACTATGTGTGACTGATCATCACGGCCGAATTGCAAAGTCAAATAAAATTACTTTTGGTATCTAGTTAGGCCTTAATCCAAATTGGGATGTTGTATTGCTTTCATTATAATAGCTACATATCCTAAGGAGGGTGAGGATCCGAATTTTTGCGAAAAAAAAATTAGTATCTCGCAAGCCGTTATACTTACTGAGCTGAAATTCAGTGTATTAACTCTTTATTGAAAATAAACAAAATGTGTAATAGCATATTTTTAAATTCTCCTTTATGGAGGGGGCACTTTCTATATATGGAAAATTGGTAGTGAGTTCGTTTGTAAAAATGATCGAAAACGATCGATGTTATTTAAGAAAAAAATCAGAAACAAAAAATTACAGTGCTTGGCTTCATGTATCCATTGCTTTCTACTATAATAATTGCTGAAGCTTATGTTTATTCTATGGAGCGCTTACAGCACAGGGCAATCAACTCAAAAACTTGCGACTAAAATAGGCATAAAATTTGTACTGTAAGCTTAATTACACGGAAATTTTAAGTTTGGATTGTACGCATAATTGTATGGAAAATTTTACACTTTTTTCCCTTTACGTTGGTCTACTTACCTTGATTTGGAACTTTCAAATTTTATCCTTTTTTCCACTGCAAAGTATTGATAATTCAACAAGGAAATAATTATACTATGATAATTTAATTGAAATTCATCGTAATTTGGCACATGGCAAACAGCAGTGTGGTAATTGAAGGGGAAGAAGGAGAGAAATTCCCATTCACCTCTGAACACTTTCCAGGAACCACGTTCTCTTTCGCTTTCTAGGCGGGAGAGGGAACTTCGTAATGGCATCAAACCTTCATGTGTAATTACAAAAATTAAATTTATAAACAAATAAGAAATCTTCAGTTCATCAGGCTTTAATTGATAATTTATTCACAAGATTCCCTATCGAAGGCGTGGTAGGTGAAGTTTCTGTTCTCCATGAGTCGACATTGCCAACTGACATGGTCGATATGGAAAAGATGTTGTATGGTGACAAAGAGATAATACTTCTTGCTGAGTATTTCAAAACTGACCAAGGAAAATCGCTATCAGACTTAAGTCTAACAAGCAGATTGTCGATGAGGAGTTGCAGAAATCGGGTAGAAGTATTATCAATTTCCACGACAGAGTGCGAACGGGGACTTCCCCGTATGAATTTACAGATGACTGATGGTATCTGGTTATTTCCCCAAGTACGTTTTCCTCAAGCCCAGAAAATGTTGGACATTTCCTCAAGTGCCTTATCTTGATGTTGATCATGAATCCAAGACAGAGATACAAATCTTGGTCAACAGCCAGAATGAGGGGATATGATTTCTATACGTGATAAAACAAATGCAATATTGCCACTGGTTAGATAAAATTTTACTACTAAATTGTAAGAATGAAGGTCATTTTTATCAAAGGACATCTGAATATTCCTCAACTATACAGACTACACAAGGTTTCAATTTACGATTCAATCATAGCAGTTTCCACGTTTTCAGTATCCCATTTTTGAATTGCGAAGACAAAACTCTGTATCTAAACCATTCAAAACAAAAGGTTTCTTTAAATGCTTAAAAATAATTACAGGCAATATTGTTTAAAATAAATTGTCCTATACGCATTATTGCCTCAGTAAATCACATTAGTTTCTTGGACTGTGTATGATATAATTCGAATGAGCTGCATTGAAGAAAACTATAGTAAATTCTCCAGTATTGAAAACAAAATAATATGGTAACACAGATCTCGATAAAACTGAGTCACAATATTATTATTATTAAAAAAAAAAAAAAACATTTGTCATTGTTTTGGCCAAATAATGTACATACATCACAAGATCTTTTGGTCTAGTTGACAGAATGAGATACAGAATATATTTCCTGTAAATAAAACCCTAGGATTGCTATCCATAAATTATTTATTATTATATGTTTAATAATAAATGTTATGACCTCATAAATTTATCGTGTTATGCTTAGCACCTAAATATATTATATTAAAACTCTTACTATTCTATTTCTTAGTGCTTCCCATGTTCTAGATCAGTGCTATTCAACCGGGGGTACGCGAAGATGTTTCTGGGGGTACGTAATGCTGCTTCTGGGGATCTGCTGGAAATGTCCGTTGACACACTCACTGTTACAAATTCGATAACTTGTCAATTTGTGACTTTTGTATTTATGCTCCAAAACTGTACAATGAAATTAGTGACAGTGGTATTTCACAACTTCTTCCATTTACATCAACATATTTGTGTGAACAGGGTTTCTCTTGCATTAACATCAATAAAAACGAAGCACAATTGCTTGAATCCAGAATTAGCTCTGATTCTCGCACTCTCGAAGATTCGACCAAGAATGGAGGAGTTGGCGTCCTGGGAACGAGCTCAGTCATTAACAGGTTAGTTCTAAAGTTACTTTAAGTTTTTGAATTTTTAACGTTGTCCTCAGTGTAGTCCTACGAATTATCAGAGAGGATGAGGGGAAAATTCTCTTCAGTAGAATTGGATGTCTCCCATATGTTTTGAAATTTTCCATGTTCCGATGTTAATACTTGCTTCGGATGATCTCTTTATCCCCCTGTAAATATTCTTTTAATTGGCACACTGATTGTTGTAGTGTTTGGTCTCTATTTGTCTCCCTTTTTAATCAACAGAACATATATATTAAGTTTAATAAGTTCATTTCGATTTAATTTCTTTTAAATAGCTTCAAGAATACACGATTGGATGGCGAACTGTGTCTAGGGGTACGCGAGAAAAAAGGTTGAATAGCACTATAATAGATCATTATGATCTATAAAGCATAATAATGCCTTTTGCGTATTTTAGATTTATTTGAAAAAGTAGAATAAGATTAATTTTACGTCGAATGGATTTTAAAAGAAAACTGTTAATCTCATTAGAATATGTCATGTTTTCAAATGATGAAAATAAATTTAAATAAATAAATAGGTATTATGGAACTACTTTTGGCGTGCGACACAACTGTGAGTTCCCGACAGTTACAGCTTCAAATCACTGAAGATATAAGCGATTTTAATGATAGAAATAATGTTTCTTCTGAGTGCAAGGTCTTAAGCTCTCAAGGAAACTTATTTACTTTCAGTTCCAGATACAACCGGAAAGTCTTTTCACTCTGAAAGATTAACAAGTAAAAGAAAATTAGGGAAAAATCCGGCCAGAAAAGTATCATCCTGAATATATATATATATATATTGAAAGTATTATTTTTTTATTAATCTGTTAAGACTGAGAAAATTAGCTGGCCTAATCAGGATGTACAGACTTGGAATTTGAATCCAAGATCTCACGATTGGAAAGAGCAGCGCAAACTGTTTACCTCACACTCTTTTAACTTGGTCTAATACAGAACTACTAGTAAGCTTACGTGTCAACAGAAAGTTTGACCAATGAAATAAAGTTTGAATTAAAATAGATCATTCAAAAGTGATAATAATATATAATTTATTCCACAAGTATTGGAGGAACATGGTTCCAACAGCGTCAATAGAAACTCGGCAATTGATTAATTGTAACTTCTCATTGTCCATGTGACTTGTTCCATATCACAATACTTTACCCAGCACTTTTAGATTTAAAGGATTTAAAGGATAAATCCGTGTAGTGATTCTCCCTTGAGATTTGTAAAGAACAGTTCAATGAATTGATTGTTAAACAGACATTTCATACTCTGCAGATATACCTTACGTTCATTTTCAGCTGGATTAATAGGCCTATAAAACATGTAACATTATATGCAATTTTGTTCAATAAAGTATGATTTTATTTGACACCTTGCAACTCTAGTTATCAGCAACAGCTCAAATAGTCAGCACCGAAGTATCACCCCTCCTCTTTCTTGTATTAGTTAAGAATTTCAGAAGTTGTTCTCCTTGTTTTGGTTTATGATCATCAGATTAGGAAGAAAGATAAGCACTTGAGGAAATGACACTTTTTCGGAAAGTTGGGGAAATAGAGAGTTGAGGAAATAACCCTATTTCATGACTATATTAGAAATAGACTAAGTGCTCAAACATTGTCTAACTTGTTGTTCATCAATGTTAATGGCCCACCGCTAGACAAGCTCAAAGTAGACAAGCTATTTATTTCTTGGCTGAAGGATGGACACCATTCCGCTGCGGATGATTTACCACGAAAATGTTACCAACAGGAAATAAACCCGATTTCAGGTTTGTTTTAAAGTGGAAAATTACGAGCTATAGAAAATGTATAGGCCTCCTTGTATTACTAATGACTTATTTGTGCTATTCAACTTTGTACCTATTTTTTAGTAAGTCTCTTCTTTGCTTTAGGTAAACTACTTCGAATAAATATTCATAATAATTGCAATTATGCATATTTGTAACTTAAATTTAACGTGGTGTTTAGTGATTACACAAATTACAATTATGAGCATACTTTATGGAGATGCTCTCACATAGGGTACCCGAGCACCTTTATACACTATGAAAAACTGATTTTTCAAGTCTTTTATGAGAAAAATACTGTGAACTGAGAAACCATAACTTTTTCCATATTGTACAGGGGTATTTTCCTGCGAATAGAAGTTTCTTTTGGAATGCGATGAGAAATTAACACTTGGAAGAATACTCTCTTAGTGCAAGTATATTTTACGCACACACTAATTTCCCCTCACCTCGAACTGTTTCAATTTCCTCACTGACAAACACTTTACCATTTTATATCATAAAGATCAGATCCACCGTTATTCTGACAGAGCGGTGCTTGAGCGATTGACTAGAAATTCAAACTCCGATTAGTGATAATTTCACAGTCATGTTTTATTACAAGTGTAAACTCTTTAGTCAGTACAGAAGAGACCGTGAATCGTGTTCAGAGTTGATGACAATGGATTTTGGTTAGTCAGAATAGGTCACAGTGGATGAGAGTGGTTCATGGTGGGTGGTGGGTCACGTTGGGTGGTGGGTCAGAGTGGATCACCGTGGGTGGTGGGTCACAGTGGGTCACCGTGGGTGGTGGGTCATGGTGGGTCACAGTGGGTCACCGTGGGTCACCGTGGGTGGTGGGTCAGTGGGTCACGGTGGGTGGTGGGTCAGTGGGTCGTGGGTCACGGTGGGCAGTGGGTCAGTGGGTCGTGGGTCACGTTTTCATTGACCCACGCCAACTCTGAGATATTGGAGGAAAAATCTAAACCACGTCACCATGTAAAATTACAAACATTCCAAATTTAATAATTAGTGGCATAGCCAATTTAGTATGATGAAGAGTGCTAACAAATCCAATAACGAAAAACCACACATATACCCTAACAATTATGTGGCGTGGCAGATTGTCCGGTCGGTCAGAAGACTTCCTGAACTCTTGCAACGCGAATATCAATATTTTCTCTCAGTACAAAGACGTGAAGCGGATTGCATGAGAGATAGATAAGAAAGAAGTTAGGTTATTTCAATTTTATTTAGTTTACATAGTACTGAAATAATTACAGTTACAAACTTGCTAAGAAGCTCTAAATTAAACTTTTCGGCACTGCAGCCCATGGGAGGCTATATCTGGGCAACTATAATCTGTTTCACGTAACCTGATAGGAAAAAGAAGAAGTTTCTTCCCCCTCCACGCTCAAGTACAGGTGAATGTTGGTGTTCCGTCTTCCATCATCAGCCTCGCATACAGAAGTATAGAGTGTATCTAAATATGTCTAAATAATAAATTACAACTTTCATAATAACACTACGTATTTTAAAATAATTACATTTGCCTATATTGGTGAGGTAAGTAGCACATGTTATTATAATGGAAATTTTATTGAACAGTTGTATTATTGATTTTCCTTCTTCTTGGCTGTCGGGCTTAAGATACACTGTTGGAATAGCAAGGGATGGCAGGGTTGGTAATTGAATAGGTGTTTACTTATTAAAACAATAATTTTTATCGAAAACCAGAAATCAAATCTTTATAAGTTTTATGTTCCACGATTATGCCGACTAGACTAAAGGAGACGGTGCTGATGAGAAACGAATGAAACAGTGGAATGAAGGAAGTGAGAGGAACCCGAGAAAACCCACGCACACGGTGTAAAATCTAAACCCAAGTGCAATATGAATGGGCAAATTATCAGAGCATTAAGGTGATAACAATAGGACATGAAATGCTAAAAAAAAAAGAAAGAAAAAGAAAAGAAAAAGAAACTTCTCCTTACCTCTCTTATTAAAAGATTTTTTTCATTAAAAAGAACTAGAAGAAAAATCTATACACTGATAATAGTGTTCCAATAATAATTTTGTTTGCTGAGTCTCTCTTGCAGAAAATGGGAAAAATTACATTTTATTGTCTTAGAAATATTATTCGTCTCCATTAATAGGAATATAATTTGCAATAATTAAGTTGCAAGAGAGGAAAAGAGACGGTTAGGGCGTGCAGAATATAAAATGAAGTGAAATCTTTGAGTTTTACGTCCCACAGTTATGCCGGCTAGGCTAGCACTGAGCCACCGCCTCCTTCCAGTGCAGTTTGAATAGAGGATTAAGGGAGCAAAGAGAAGCTATTCGTGGGACGATGAACCAATTGAAAAATAAAAACTTCGTTTCCAGTTTTAGCTGTATGAAAATCTAAAAACCAGAATTACTAGTAAATTTAACCACTTCCGCTTTCGATACAGTGTTGCGGGCTGTAATGATATAGATAAATATATAAATAGATACATAGGGCCGGATCCAGGATTTTCTGAAGGTGGTGCACCATTAACTACTACTACATTTGAATTAAATATTTTTAAATGCCAAATACATATGTTGTTTGAATTAGAAATATTGTTTAGTAAGTAAATCCTTCTCCTTTAAACTTTAGAAAATCGACTTAAAGTGTAACTTTTGCAAAACTTCGCTTTCTTTTAAGCCCCAAACGGAAAAATGAGGGCAGAAAATTTCAGAAAGTTGCTTTTTTCACCGTTAGTTGCTATTTTCTCATTTTCGATAGTGTATATTAACAACGAAGACTTCCCTTAATCCGGCCCTAGAACATTCCTGTTCCATGGTGATAAATTTTGAAACCAGAAGTGGTTAATTGAATCACTTCTGGTTTGAACAGAGGGTTAATGATAAAGACGGAATATTCCTGACAACCTAAATCGATTTAAAGAAAACACTTCTCGATATCTTTTACAGTTTTTCGTCTATAGAAATTAGTATTGAAACCGACCGTAGTAGGTCTAGTAAATTTCAACAACTTCTGGTTTTGGCAGAGTGTTATTCTATTGAGACCCTAATTCAACCATAATTGATGAGTCAATTGCAAGAAACCGCAACTCGATATCTTTTAATGTTATAGCTTTATAGAAGAAGTGTAGAAAGCACAAGTAATAGTAAATTTTAAACACTTCCTGTTTTGGTAGTGTTGTTGATAATCATTATGTTCTCTTAAAACAATGAATCGTTTGTAAGAAAAAAAAATCTTGCTAACCATTCCGATTTCGCTTTGTGGCGATAAATGTTTGTTTCAAATAACTCACTTCCGGTCTGAAAAGAGTTTCAGGAAGAAGGCTGAATCGATTGTTAAAACCCGTTTCTTGATATCGAGAGCAACCCACAAGTTGCTTATGCTTTATTTTTTTGTTTAGTTATGCTTTATTTCTTTCCAAATTGTGCTTTTTGTTAATTTTAATCATTGAATTACATTAATCGTGTATAATGTATAATACTTACTATACGTATATTAAATATTCTAAATATCTTGATTTATTTATTAATATTTTATGCAACCAGTTTCTTTCATATTTAATGAACTTTCTACTTCATGCACTGTAAAGAGATATGCTTTACTTGAGTCAGTTTTTCTATCACTTGTGTGTGCCTTAGAGGTGCATATATACAGAAAGGGAAAGTAAAAGATGCCACCAAAAAGTACAGAAAGTGCTCAAGTTCAAGAGGTATACATAACAATATCGTGTAGAGTTCTTGTGTACTATTCATTGTTGGCGGAAAGTTTTCTTCTTCTTTTCCTTTTTTTCTTTTCTCCACATCAAAGTATTACACCGAAAAGTGTACAGAAATAAAAATAAGCTTTTCATTGTTGCATTGTTATGTACTCAATGATTTTCCATTGTAAATATTGGTTTTAAAAGATATTAATACTGATACTGAAACAGAAATTTCCAAGAATTGTGATATATATTTTAAATTATCCTTTATGCTTTATTTTCTAAAATTATGCTTTATTATGCTTTTAAAATTAGTTTCTTCTGGACCCTTAGACAACCACAACCATGTTCAAGGTACCAACCATATGGGTAAAATGCCATTATGCTTTTTATGCTTTTGGGTTGCCCTATTGATATGTCTTACCGGTTTTGTTTCATATAATCAGTACTGAAACCGGAAGCAATGGTAAATTAAAACAACATCCGGTTTTAATGGCAGAGTGCTGTGGATTTATAATATGTTGCCTTAAGACGCTGAATCGTTTTTTTTTTTAAAAAAAAAACATTTCTCGTTATTACTGAGATCGTTCTGTGGTAATAAACATTGAAACCAGATACTTGTAATTTTAATCACTTCCGGTTTTAAGAGAGCTGTAAGAGAAGATATACAATTTATTCTTCGCGCGCTTAATCGATTGTAAGAAACCGCACCTTGATAGAATTTACCGATTTTGCTTCATGGAAATCAGTATTAAAACCGGAAATAGTATTAAATTTCAACTACTTCTGATTTCGACAGAGTCTTGTGGATAGATATATATGTTGTCTTAAGTGACTGAGTTGAGTTGATTTTGAGTTTAACGTTCCTTTCAGCAGCGAGCTTATATGAGACGGGACCTATTGATTAACGTGGAATAAAAAACACATAAACTCCGCCGGGAATCGAACCTGGAGCTCCCACGCCAAAACGGCGTACGCGAACCGCTTAGCTACAAATGAGCTCACTCTTAAGTGACTGAATCGAAGGGAAAAACAGAATGTTTATATTGGCTTTACACGCTAATTAGTTTACTAAAACAGCTTCTCGCTTTCTGTTACTGTTCGAATTCTATGGCGATAAACGTTAAAACCGAAATAGTAAATCTGAACAACTTCCGGTTTCTGTAGAGTGCTGTGCATAGTCATGGTATGCTGCCTGGAGACGCTGAATCGTAGGCACAAAACGCTTCTCGTTATCTGTTAAAATCTTTAATCTACCCTAGCAGCGGAGACAACTTGCAAACTGCTTGCTGTAAGCTTGAATTGCAAGTCGGCCAAGCTTGCAGCCAGCTTGATTGGAAAAGTGCAAGCATGTCGCAAACTGGATTCTAGTAACGAAGTTACATGGAGGCAACCTTGCACTCAGTGTTCCATTCAAGCTTGACGCAAGCGTTTTACAAATCAAGTCAATAGCCAGTAAACGGCCAGTGATGCTATTACGCTCTGCGAAAGGTCTGCAGCATCGCTTGCAAGTATAACAAAAGGCAGATCGTATCAAAGCATGCGTTTCAATTGCAAGTGTAAAACAACCAAAAGCCAAGCACCCGCCGACTAGCCGAAAGCTTTATTGCTACGAGAGTATAGAGAAAAACCCTGAAACCGTCTAATTTTTTACAACTTCCGGCTTGAATTGATAGTTAACAGAGGATAAGGTATGTATTCTTGGAACGCTGAATCGATTGCAAAAAAAAAAAAAAAAAAAAAAAAAAAAAAAACAGTTTTCGATTTCTCTTACCGTTTTGGCTCTGATACCGGTATCTTTCAACGGTGTCCCGACAAAACGTACCAGCGACAAAACGTACCACTTGAATTTTCGCGACAAAACGTACCACTTTTGACGACCTGTCATAAATGACAACCTGTCATGGATTAATTAAAGCATTTCTGATATTTACTCCACGACAAAACGTACCACTTATATAAATTACAACCTGTCTTGGACTAATTAAAACATTTCGGATATTTAATCCGCGACAAAACGTACCACTTCAAGTATTTTTTTTCAGCGTGTTCACAGATTATTCTCCAGATCGAACAAACTTCTCTTAAAGGCTCTGTACGTGACAAATGTAACATTAAACACGTTTATCAGCGAGTAACAGAATACGAGTCTTACAAAATACATTAGACCAATGTGGGTGCTTACATATCTAACAAAAGAGAACATAATGTTAAGAAACTACTTCCTCATGAACAGGTAAAACAACGGCAGTATAAGGTTGAGAAGAACAGACAGGTAATGTATCGAGTTGTCAAAGTGTAGAAATTCATTGGTAAAAGAGGGCTCATTTACAGAGGAAATGTAGCAGCCTATAAACTGAAAGACACAGCTATAGATCATGGAAACTTTTTGGGTATTATTCCTTTCTTAAGCAAATTTGATCTTCCGCTGAAAAGTAATTTAGATAAGGTCACCGAGAAGAGTCATATACGAGGAAGTAAGCAGGATAGTGGTCGCATAACTTTTACTAAACACGGTGAATTTTGTTTTGAATGCTATCAACACACTTATCAGAGAAGATATTTCGAAAGAAGTCTCTCAAGCTTCAATATTTTCTGTTCTATTAGGCACTACTCAAGATATAGTAGTTTCAGGCCAGTGCTCTGTTGTTTTACGGTATGTTGTTAAAATGGTTGTTAAACAAAGTATTGTTGTCATTGTAAAATGTATATCTACCACAGGCCAGTGTCCTTGCGGTTTACTGCTGGAAATTCTGCAGAAGTTGAACCTTGATATTAAGAAGTGTATTGGAAATTCAATCGATGGCTCAAGTAACATGCAAGGACAATATTCGGATTTTTTTCAATTTACCTATCATCAGTTACACTGTGATTCAGTTGTTGAGTTTAACGACCCTTTTAGCAGCGAGGCTATATGAGACGGGACATACTGATTTACGGGAAATCCGAAGCACATGAGCTCCCGCCAGGAATCGAACCCAGGTCTCCCACGACAAAGGCGCATACGCTAACCGCTTAACCACTAAGAAACTAGTTACACGTGTGGTGTTACGCTCATATACTCAATCATGTCATAGTGATCTGACAAAAAAATGCATTGATTCTGTGTCATTGTTCTGCTGAATGACTGTGCGATATTTATGCGTGAGTCTTATCAGCAATTGGAAGATCAAATGTTAACAAAGGCGTCTTACAGTTATTGCGGAAACAAGATGGTAGAAAACACACTGTTTTTCAGAAAAAGTTTGGTTATTTTTCGAGCCCAGAAAGTGCTTTGTATATAGAGTTGACCATAATAAAGAAAATTGCTTCTACAGAAAATATCAAACCAAAAGCTAGGTGTAAAGCGAAAGGATATATAAAAGATCTTCTCAAGTTCAAAACAACTCGGACAGCACAAATGTTCCTTAAGATATTTCAAGTGACGACCTCTCTGTCAAACTATCTACAAATAGAGGGTGCTGTAGTGTAGTCCTATTGGATGGTGCAGACTACTCCGTTCCAAGTGAAAGAGTAGAGAGATGATTTTAAATCCGTTAAGAATGCAGCATTAAGCTTTGCAGAATGGGCCAATAACAAATTTGAAGACTTAGAACGTGATTTTTTTTCTATTGACCTGTCGACAATTCGCCTTCAGAAATGGACAAAGATTTTCCTGTGAATATGAAGATGAAGCTGCTTCTATCCAATGACCAGATATTGCATCGAAGCATTCAACACAATATTAGACATGGTAGTTTCGAGCATTTCTTCAAGATTCAAGAAGCAATGTACTTTATGGATTATTTGGACCCTAGACACTTCAACCAAGTAACAGAACTTCCAGACGTGCCTTTCGATAAACTTAAATATTTTCTGAAAAACTTCAGTAAAGAAGTTTCCAAGGATACTATAAATGTATTCTCTTGGACTTTTGAAGGACGTGGATATACTTGAAAGTCAGTCTTGATGACGAGCACAACCGAGAAAAAATGACTGTCCTGATGGTGCAAGTGATTCAGAATTAGGAGAAAATACATTTGTTTACAAGGAAAGCGAATGCAAAACGTGTTGCAAAATTGTCCAATGTCCTGCTTTTTAATTTTGCAGAATTGTAAATTTTGCAGTAATACTTATCCAGGTTTCCAGCATACAAATTTTTATTGACTTTGCCCGTAACTCAGGTAACATGTAAAAGAATTTTTTCAAAACTTAAATAAACTGAAATACATTAAAAATAGGCTAACGAGTACCATGTCTCAGGAACATTTGAAAGAATTTATGTTGATGTCTATTGAAAAAGATTTATTAAAAAATATTTCGAATACAAAAGTGATAGATACAGTAGCATCAAAAACTAGCACACTAAAACATCTGCTAATTTTGTAATATAGTATACGTTCTCCTTGAAATTCATATAATATTTTGAACAATTCAGAATAATATACTGATGAAAGAATATCAGGTTTTAATAGTCAATTGTTAATACTATTGACTTACTGTAGAAAGAAAACTGTGCAACTTGATTTGTGACATTGAGATGCTGGTGGCCCTTGTGGGAGAAAGCGCCCGCGCCCCTCTAATAATACCTATCCGTCCCTGGTCCAAAGCCTGGATAAAGTGTGGTGGAAATCAGCAAATATTCAAATATTGCATATGTAAGATTCTTGCTGGTCTAGGTCTGGCGAGAATCTTGCAGGTATGGTCTTGGTGTTGCGAGAATCTTGCAGGCATGGTCTTAGTCTTAGCCTTAGTCGTAGTCGTAGTCTTGGTCTTGCAACGGTACTTTTCTCACCACCAATCTGTTCAACTTTTAACCTTATTTTGGCCGATATATATATATATATATATATATATATATATATACTTATATGCTGTCCTATCAAGTGGTACGTTTTGTCGCCTGTCATTATTTGATGACTGATTGGAAGACTCTTCGCAAGTAGCCCTCCAGGCAAGTGGTACGTTTTGTCGCTTGTCATTATTTAAAGTGTTTTTAGAAAACCCTTCATAAGCATCCCTCAGGGTAAGTGGTACGTTTTGTCGGTGGTACGTTTTGTCGCTAGTACGTTTTGTCGCGTATTCCTTTCAACGGACGGATGGATGAACGAAGAAACCTGTTCTACTGTATAAGACTTCCGACAAGTGTTTATAGCATAGTTTGAAATTCTAACAAATTTCCTCTTAGTCACACAAATTGGAGACTTTTTTTTTTTGTATGTGGCCCGTATCTTCTTAGGGAAGACGATGTTAACAACGCCTTTCATTTAAAGCTGTCCAATCAATACCTGATCGTTCGATCTCAAAATCTTTATAACCACCATTATAAAGATAATTATATTTTCTCACCTGTTAACATCTTTACAATCTCATCACACTTCATCAGGTATCGCACAGTTATCACACGTCATCAACTATTACGTTATCATCCTAATGCTTCGAGAAATTCGTCCGCCAATCTTCCGCAATACTCAACAAACATTAGTAGTTACTTGTAGCCAAGTTGTGGAATGTGTGTTGCAATATGTGGCAGCGCCGGACTCAATCAGCACATATCAGCGAAGGGAACAGAGAGCATACCGGAAATTAGCTTTAGTCTGAAGATTCTCATATTCGGGAAATTCCCGAAGTATTCAACGTAAATGGAAAGTTACTACAGGATGCAGTGCAAAGAATTGATAATTCGAGATATCAGCATTTGAACTATTTCCTTCCATTATAACTGAGGCCAATGTTACAACATTGATTCACACAGGCTCGAGAGAAATGAAAGACAGAAAGACATAAAACTGTGTAAAATGGTTTTTAATCAACCTTTAATTATATAAATCCAGTAAAAATAGATAAAACTAAAGAAAATAGATTGTAAACAACAAATTAGAGCATGGTAGAGTGCTCACCTCTGGTGCGAGGAATCAATGGATTTATTCCAGGTCACAAGGCTTTCAGATGGACTACATCGTGTCTAGGGCTGCGGTGGCTCAGTGGTAGAGCACTTACCTCTGTTTCGTGGGATACTTGGTTCGATTCCAGCTCGCGCCAAATGATCTTTGTGGTGAACGAACACCATGTGGGTGGGTTTCCTTGGGGTTCTCCCGTTTCCCCCCACCATTTCATTCATTTCTCCTCATCACCGTCTCCTTTAGTCTACCCATTATATGCGTGGGACGTAAAACTAAACATTTCATTACATCGTGTCTGTGGATTTCTACGATGTACTCTGGTTTTCTCCCCCATTTTCATTCTACCAACGCTTTCAAACCATTCTCTTTCATTCACCATTCGCCTTCTCTAGCCTAAAAGACATCAGCATGGGACGTTAAACTAGGAAGATCATTCTATTTCATTTGAAACAGCAAATGATAATCTATAAATTCACACCACTAGATAAAATTCCAAAACTGACATAAGGGTTTCACCTTTGCTATTACTAGTAGTAGTAGTAGCCTACTACAATTTATCGAAAAGCATGCGTTTCTCAAACTCAGTGGGGGCAATTGCCCCCTACCCTCCTGAAGTGACACCCCTGCCCCAAGAAATAAGAAGTTTCAGACAACGTTCGTCAACGTAATATCAGGAATTAAGAAGAACTAAGACCAGAATCAGTGTTACCAGACCTCAGGATTAAAAAGTAGCGAAGATGTGTTCCAAGAATAGTGGATTTGAACTATTTGTAGCACAAACATAAAAATGAATTATTTTACAACTATATACTTATACTTCTAATACAGAACCTTATACACTTGGAGCTGGAAATATGTCAGATACAGAGTGGCAACGGTCAGGCGGCGACCACAGTTCCGGACTGTTGGCTGTGGTGTGATAGATGCGCTTAAAATATTTCTTAATTCTTTTTTAGTACGTCTAGAGACGTAATTTTTATAATACATAGGCCTATTTGGCATAGTTCTGCCATCTAGTATGATATTTTGACCTTGGTGGTCAACACTGCTAAGACGCGTCCTCCATTTAAAGGGGTTCCCATACTGGAGGTTCAAAAAACTTCGGGGCAAGTTTTATCTAATGTTTGCAGATCTTTTTTTTTTTTTTTTTTTAAAAAAAGTACTAAAACAAGAATTGAATATCCAACATGTTAATTTTAGTAAAATTATTGTTCACTGAGAATAGAATTATTCAACAAATAAAACCTTTATTGAATTGTAGAAAACTAATAATGTATTGCGAATTTATATATGAAAATATATATATGAATAGCGTATTCTTATGAGTTATAGCCTACAGAAAATTAAAATTAGCCCAAAAAGTAGCGTGTCGACCAAATCGAAATTTTTGGAGCGAGGCACTTAAAAATCGCCCTATCCAACCAGAATTGTCCGTCAAAACACGAGTCATGCTGTTTGTCAGTCTATAATATTCTCCTATGTTTGAATATTTAGGATATTTGATTCGAATGTGTCGAAATTTCCGAAAGACGATACAGTTTTCGAAAACTGTTTGTTTTAAATTTCCATATTGACATCATGATTTTCTATTTGATTCGATATATCTTGCTGATAGCTCCATAACTGGCTGGCTGGTACAGGGTGATCCAAATTTAACCACAAACAAAACTTCTCGCAACTTAACGAACCAAGATACTCAAAATGAAACGTGAGACCAATGATATGTTTTTATAATGATGGAGGAAGACCTATACCCTCAAATTTGATCTTGCATGTTCGTCTATGCACTCACTAAATACACTGGGTTAAATCCACAGTCGTAGTTCGACGCCTATGTTAATTATATGTATTGTCCTTCGTAATGTCGGACATAAAATTAAAAAAACGGAAATTTAAACTCTTCACACTAATAAAAATACATACCGTACCGTACCGTACAGTATTCACAGTATCGTAGTTCATTACACGTTACTTCACCGTGTCAATTCTATCTAATATATATATCTTCTGAGGGATTTTCAGTACTGATGTACATCCTGTACGTGACGTTGATGGGGAAACAACATGTCCTAAAACCTTTAGTGGGTCGATCGGTCAACTGCTTAATGGCTGTGAAAGATTACCTATAGTTGAATTTGAAAGAGTTGACTGCATAATCCCTGAAGTAGACCGTCAAATTCTCAGCAAAGATCAGCAGTACCTTTTGGATATTTCAAGATCAGTAAATGCAGGGGAATGTCCAAAAGATTTGTCCTATCGAGACCCTGGCCCTATGTCGCACTCAAGATGGCTGAAAACCGCAAACAGAATTCTTAGGTTGTACATCAGTACTGAAAATCCCGCAGAAGGTCTTAAAGTATTGGTGCTTTTTATATTGAGTTCGTACCTGCCTTTGAGGTTTAAAATCAAAACAAGCCATTCTTTTTCAGATGGTTCGAAACATCTTTTTGAAGCAATTGCTACAACAAGATGCTTCCCTGAAACTCTTCGGCAAGTAGTAGAGCCTGTAATTGGGAGAAACGCATTTTTTGCCCATCCAGAAAACTTGTTCTTGGCTATGATAACGGACTTGCTCTTATACGAACAATAAAGGCAAGACAGGAAAAAAACTAAAGGAAAGACAATCAGGAACTTCATACCAACCAAACTCAATTTTGGTGCTAAAGATTATACTGAAATGATTGACTAGCCTACCTGCAAAGTATCTTCTCCTCCATTGTTGCGTCGAATCAATGATGATGAAACCAGACTCCTTATACAGAGTGGTATGGTACCCGATTAGGAAGTTGTAAGAGGATTCCCTTGCCACACACAAGCTGTCGAGAGACCTGTAAAACTGGTAACAGAAGCAGCTGGCAAAGTATGTGGTGCTCAGTCAAGAGATAAATATATCAGGGCAACTCTGCAATCCAGAGCTATTATGCCACACTTCAGCCTAAAATCTCATTTCAAAGTGAATCCTCATTGCTAAAACAAGTGAAAAAATCCACAAAAATCAAGGATTAACTAAAAATATGTAAAACACACCTGCATTGAATGGTTGGTTGGAAAGGGTGTGGGTAGAACTCGAACTGGAGCTACCTCCTCGTGGTGAGTTCTGGGTCAATCCTGTTTACGAATGGGCGAAGAGCTGCAGATAAAATTATTTAAATTTTAAGTACAATTTAAAAAAAAAATTAAAAAGTTGCATGAACGATTTTACAATGTTCATTTTGCTCTTTAAACCAGTCATTTAACTGAAATAATCCAAACTATGTTATACAAATGAAAAATGTTATTTTTGGGAAAATAATTTTCAGTTATGTTGTGAATTTTAAAAATACAATAACTATTTTTTACAGTTTAATACAATTTGTATTACAGAAAATAAATCATGGAATCGATTAACTATTATTTATTTATAATACAAAAGAAATTAAAAATCACAAGATTTTCGTCATTTTTGGTCAACTTTAACTGTGATGCGCGAACGGAAGATGTTAACCGATTTCAATTTTTTTGCTTAATTTTTCTAATCAGAACCAAAGACAACTTTTCCGCGCTATAGCGACTTAAAAAAAATAAAAAGTTTTTTTTCGGCTCACCCTAGTACGCACACCACCAGTTCAGATCTTAGTGCGGGCTGTGTTATGCGTTTGCACACGGCAACGATAATATCGGAGGAAGCCCCGATAATATCGGTGTCGGTGTCGGCGTACTTTGCACACGTCGCCAACAATATCGGTGGAAGCCCCGACAATATCGTTGCCGGTGATGAGCGAAGTAAGCGACACACACAAAACAATCTTCTCCATATATGAAAACAAATAAAAAAAAATAATAATTGGGAAAATTATTTTTTTAAACAAGGACTACAAAAACTGTTCTGAAGAGGTATGGAGAACGGTACAAAACTTAGAAAAAATAGCCTTATGCCTAAACATGTTTAGGTTTAACAGTGCCGTTTTAAATAGATGCTGTAAACATAGGCTATTATGTTCGTTTCGATGAGAATTGATGCTGCTGTACATTGCAAACTATATTAGTTTTAATTTTTGTTGGAACACTGTTACATATTGTATGTATATTATTTTGTTTTCCATGCAATTAACATTAATGTCATAAGATTCGAATTAGTAATTCTGTTTTAAATTGCTCCATACATACATTGGCGAAATCCCGGGGAGATGAAGGGGACATGTCCCCTCCAATCTTGGAACTGGGGAGATTGTTCCCCCCCCCCCAATAATCCGATTAGAAATGTGTTTTTTTGGGAGAGCCCGCCTCCCAATGTTGAAGACAACTCTGCTCCCCTGATCCTCCACAGCATTGTTTCTCGACTACAGAAATAGTTTGAACATCGCTATCATGGTGGAAAGACTACAAGGTGGTTGCATGCGCATGTCACCTGCAGCGCTGTCGTGGCTGTGACGTCATTTGGTTTGCAAGAGACAACGGGAAAAGGCGCGGCTTTAAGTGACAAGTGGAAATTCTTTGTTACTTTGTTCTTTTAAATGATATCGAGAATGCTTAACTGTGCAGTGTACGGCTGTAGTAATTATTACAGAAAAACTAAGGGAACTAATATAAAATACTTTAGATTTTCTCAAAAAGAGGAGAAATTCTCCAGAAATGGATTTTAGCTTGCAGGCGACAGGACAAAATAAACCTAAAATATGGTTACTTTCAGATAAAAGTAATAAATAAATGCAATGTTAAATGAAATTATAGAAAAGCGATTTCATTATGTAGTTTCTTTTTAGTATTAATAGTATGTAATAATAGTATATAGGGCTACAGTAGCTTGTGTTCATTCTGCATACAAAAATCCAATAGTACGATTTAAAAAGACGAACTTTGAGGCAAGACCCGGATTCGAAATCATGAGTGAGGGGAACCGACAGAGGTGATCATTTCTATCATCATTTCCATAAGATATTGAGACAAAATTTTCCCCACAGAGGCAGGCATGTAACTCGAGGAGGGAGGTACGATGTTCTAGGGGGCATTACCTCCCTCGAGTTAAGCATATGGAGAGCATTGAACGCGTTAAAGTAGTTCAGGCCCCATTTCATTCTGGAGGTCTGCATTCCCTGTAACCTCGGTGCTAAAACGGGACTTTGCACTTCAAATTAACTAACGAATGGAAGGTTCGTAATGACGATTAACGGTTACAAAGATATCTGTATAAACAATGTATTAGATCAAGAGAATAAAGTATCCACCTACCATGTCAGGGCGACATTGTCGGGACATTTTTACACTCAAATTTTGAAATTTTTGTTCATTTTAATCATAACTTTGGATAATTACATATACATATTTAGGGGCCCCCTCCAGAATGACAAAATTAAGAATGACTACAGTAAATTTAAAAATATGGTAGATTCTCAACCAATCACAGAAGCATGGTGGCTCAGTTGCAGAAGGTTCACCTCTGATGCAAGGGGTACTGGTCCGCTTCTCGGTCAAGTGAGTTTGTGGTGGACAACATCGTGTCCGTGAGTTTCTCGGGGTACTCCCGCATTCTCATTCCACCAAATTCCACATAATCATTCACTTGCATTTATCTTTTGTCTTCTTTAGTCCACGGGACAGAAAAGAGAAAACTTATCAAGAAAATTAAGAAAATTATGAAATTTTATGGTTTATATGTTTTCTAGTCTAGCTGTAACACCCCTACATTGTCTTCACCTACGCCTAGTATTTTGTTTCTTGCTTGAAATAGTCATGTTGCAATTTCTTTGTTTGAGGTGCTTGTATATACATATTTATTTCTATATATTTTTAGAACACAATAGTATATGCAACGTTTTATTTCGTACAAATGTTTAATAATACAGTATGTTACAGAGGCGGATCCAGGGGCGGAGATCGGGGCGATTGCCCCCCCCCCCCCCCCGGAGAGGAAACTTTCTTATTTTATATATATAAATAAAACCCATCCCAAAGTTTGGAGCCCTTAAAAGTAGCAGTATGACAACCCACCGCCCCCCCAGAAGTCGGTCCTGGATCCGCCCCTGGTATGTTATGGCGTAAATTTTGACACTAATATTCAAAGAACGCTCAGTTTCACCAAACCTTTTGTTCAAATACAAATTCTATAAATAAGCGATCAGCAGTTTCAAATAAGATGATTTTTTTATAAATCAAAAATAAAAACGATGTGTAAAATATTAAATACGTACGTCCCTGCTCAGTAAAGTTTTTAACCTCCCCTGAGATTCTGACGAAACTTACATGGGTGCAACCTCTTAAAAAAAACTGTCCAAGCATAACGAAAATATACTTACGTGCATTTCTGTTTATGAAAACCATGAATTCTCCCTTGAGATATTCTCAAAATTTATATGGGGTCATCAGTAAAGAATTCTCTTTCAAGCAAAATAATAATAATAGTAAATCAAAACCGATCAATGTGTTACGAAAATATACTTGAGCATACATAAATATATAATAATGAAATGCATTAACGACACACTGTGTTGTAAATTATTCAGGCCTATACATACTCGAGTGTATTACTTCAGATGTTAAAAAAAAGAAAGAAACAAAGAAAAGAAAAGAAAAGAAAAGAAAAGAAAAGAAAAGAAAGAAAAAACAGAAAATGTAGTGAGCAATATTGACTTGTTTAAGCTTCAAAGATGTTTAATATGAACTGATATTGCTGTTTCTTTTGCAATTATAAATATCTTCCTTTGAATTCACTTAGCTTAAGCATTGATTACATTACGTTTATATAATTATTGTTTGTAGTAAAATTATTACTTCGTTGAAGATCACCATAAATAGAAGAGAAGTTTGCGTGTAAGATACCAGCGAGCAAGCGCTTGTTAAAAGTTCATCTGACTCTCGCTGGCCACGTCTGAGACCAAGATGACGTCATGCGCCAGAGCGATAAGAATGTAGCACTGCATTGCATCCACCTTGTAGTCTTTCCACCATGATCGCTATATAGTATATAATATGGGAACAACCTTACCCCTCACCCCCAATGTTGAAGACAAATTTGCGCTGTTGCATACATACCTGTCGTTTCTCGTTTCTTTTTGTCCATGAACTCAAAATCCTGGGCAAGGCTTGCATAAACTTTTCGCCATGCTTTTTGCTTTTAATTCTTTCCTTGAAAGAGTATGTTATCTTATCCCATATGCAAGGTCTACATTCCACAAGTTCAATAAGGTTTAAAATATCGAATGGAAAAATTCCTGCCATCTCTAAAAATCTAAGCAAAACTAGAAAGATACGAATGCAATAATACACAACCTTTTCATTCAGTCACTGTAGCTAAACGCAGAACTCTTATCAGGGGATCGATCCCGGTACAAAGGGGAGAGGGAAAACTTGGATACATAGCTTTGGTCTTTGTTTTCAATTGCCATTCCACAAATTATTTTTAAAAAGGGGGGATTTGGGATAGTTTTGAAAATGAGAGAAAAAAATCTGCAACAAGTGAAGCATGAAGTCACATCCCTATTGTTGAGATCACAATCAAGAAAATGTCAAATGAGTAACTTGTCCTTGGAGCTTTGGAAAGAGCGATTGTGTTGGTCTCGTTCCAAAATAATAGGGGTCTAATAATTCTACTTTGACTTGTCAACAAATATTCTATTCAATCATTGCTTATTGAGTGGAACCGGGAAAAGTGATCTGCACACAATTCTGATGAAAATAAAAGAAAGTAATAATAATCAGGATTTTTTCCATATGCTTATGTTCACAGTGTATCAAACTTTGAAAATTACGCTTAAATTAATTTCCAGAATGTATTAAAATTTAAAAGCATTAATAGATTAAAAAATATACCATTAAAGAGTGTGTGTGTGTGAGAGAGAGAGAGAGAGAAAGAACAAAAATAAAAAAGGAGTGGAAAATAATCAATAAATTGGTTATCTAAATTTCCTATATTCTACTTGGTAATAGCTATTTAGAGGGAAACCAGTACTCTTCAGACTTCCCACATTTTATATTTATTTAATAAAGGGAATTAGCTACTCCAAAACAGAGACTGTAAAAAAATAATAAGCTGTTCCGAAGTTGTTTATAGGACAAGATAATAATAATAATAATATTATACAATTATAATAGAAAAAAGGAAACAACAAAATTCCAAAGACAAGAAACGAAACAAAAATACACAGCGCCTTGTCACTCACTCTCTTCATCTAACCCGCTGGCCGGCCGACATTATCGGTGGCGTGTGCATCCAATCATAAGAAAACATTGCCCCCGACAAAATCGGTGTCGGCGATACCAGGGGCGGATCCAGGACGGACTTCTGGGGGGGCGGTCGGCGGTAATACTGCTACTTTTAAAGAGCTCGAAACGTGTTATGGATGGGTTTATTTATATATAAAATAAGAAAGTTTCCTCTTGTGGGGGTATCCTCTTGTGGTATCGCCAAGGGGCGGATCCAGAGGGGGGCGATCGGGGCGATCGCCCCCCTCTGGATCCGCCCCTGGGCGATACCACCGACAGTATCGGGGGCTTGGCCGACAGCATCTGCGTGTCGGAGGATCGGCCGATAATATCGGTGGCGTGTGCAAGCTACGATTTGAATACATTGAAGTCGATTTCACCGCCGACATTGTCGGTGGTTCCACCAATATTATTGTTGCCGTGTGCAAACGCACGAACAGTGCACAGACGAGGATGGTAATCACAATGCAGCAGAGGGTGTTCGTTGTGGAAAGTTGGGTGAAAATACACTCGTGAAAAGTGTGTGGTCAGTTGTTTGCTTATGATTTTCATGGTGCCAAAGTGCCAGCAAAGGTTGCAATGGTACGATTAATCAGAAAATAGTGTCAGATAGGATTTAATTTGAATAAGTCAAAATATAATACAGCCCGAAACGTGTCTGAACACCTGAAATTGTGGTCATTTTCATTCATGTGGTCATTCAAGAGATGAATGGTGGTCATTTTCAACATCTGCTTTCAGCAGGTTAGCGAACTATTTCCTTTCCTCTGCCGTGTTTCTTTATACCCTGGAACTTTGTTCTCCGCTGTATTTTTATTTTCCCCACCCTGTATATACAAGGGTGAAAGTGTATCTGAAAAGGTAGAGCGGGATGACGGTAGATAGGTAGCGGGATGACGTCATGCATCCCTCCTGCCTATCTTTCCCCATTGTATTTTTTTAGGAACTGAGGGGAAGCCGTACATATTTTTTGTAGGTGGGGGAACGATGTTGTAATCTTTAGGTCGATACTAACTACTGTAAATGAAAGAAAGGGGTGAAAATAATGTGCAAAAAAGACTATCTGTTGCCTTAAGCATTGGCATTTCTTTTAAAGGTGTTTTATGAATATACGTTTTTCTGCGCCTTCGGCGTATTACGGTATATTTCACTAAAGACAACGTTCACTAACTGCGAACAGATCATAAAAAAAGCCAGTTAAGAAAAAACGTAATTACTTGCATATATGTTTTGTACACCCGTAACTGAAATTAAAGTTTTTATTTGAACATACCGAGCGGATATAAATTGATAAACAGTGAAAGCTCTCGTTTCAAAGTAGCAGCACTTTGGTTCGAGCTATGCAACCAATTATCCTGTCTCTCGAGATGAGTTTAGGATTTTTTTGTCAGTTTTGCCCGGCGAATGATCTTAGGGTATATTCAAAAATACGCCCTCGGCGACTTTCTTCATAAAATTTAGCCCATCTTTCACTGTATCTGTTTAAACTTCAAAACAGGCGGTAGCTTTACAATTGTGCATGGAAGTTTGTTAAAATAAATAACAAATATATCAAATACTTTAATTAATAATATCTTAACTAGCAAAGAGCTCTCTATCATGTATCCTGATTCGATTCCCGAGGATAATACATTTGATTCGGTTTTAGTGATACTGTCCGGCTTAACAATCTACATTAAGGGACCGACGCGTTCAAGAAATGCGTTTACTGATACAACACAATGCTTTATGAAAAAACAAAGGTCCTCTTCTTTTCTTCCTTTTCTTAATTGGTGCGAGCGGTCCCGGGTTCAATTCCCGGTAGGACTCTCGGTCAAAAAAAGTATAAATGCTTTTTCGGGCCAGCCATTCTGACTGGGGTTTTCCTGCGCTTTCTTCATTTACACCAGACAAATGCCGAAATAGTACCTACCATACAGGTACAGGCCCCAGGCCGCTTCTTCCCTTCTCCAATCCTTTCTTCCTTCCCTTTCCTTGGATAATGTGATGGCCGAAGGACGGCACCCTTCATACGGGAGAGGAAAACATACAGCCAGTAATGCTGAAAGCCCAGAAATCTTATTTCTAGCCCTAGACCTTTTCTTAATAATAATAATTTTTCAGCGAAGAAAATATTATTTCTCTCTCTCTTCAGAAAAAAATAACGAAATTAAAAAATTGAGCAACCCCAACACTGTGATCATCAAATTGCAAAATAATAATAATAATAATAATAATAATAATAATAATAATAATAATAATAATAATAATAATAATAATAATAATAATAATAATAAATAAATAAAATAAAAAAATAAAAATAAAAAAATACTCTCTATTCACAGACCAATCAGTGAATTCTTTGTGACGCACATTCCGGCAATTTGTATCCCAACATATCTTATTACTTTATTCTCTACTAGATTTAAGAACTCAATATTGGGAAATTCCCACCGCTAAAAATATCGATGAACAAACACATACCACATTGTAGCTTCTCTCTATGGTAATCAAGAAAGAAAGTTCTTTCGCTTTTTCACCCACCACCTTCGAACATCGATATGTCACCTAAGACGTATCTGGAAGATAAAAAATAGTCCCCATCAGCATCGACGACTTTCTGCCAACGTTCTGGAAGGCTATGGATTCCATCGCGGTAGAACTTGGTGGGCTTTGAAGCGAAGAAAGTATCAAGTGCATTTTGCACTCTATTAGGGATTTGAACTGGCGTCCTGTAAGGTGATTGTCCAAGGTATGGAATAGGTGATAAGCGGACGGTGCAATGACCCGGCAGCATGGCGGATGCAATAGTGTTCCCCATCCAAGGCGTAGAATGGTGTCTCGGGTCATCCTAGCCATGTAAGTCTTAGTGTTGTCCTGTAACAGGAGGACCACGTTGCTATTCAGAAGTGCTGGCTGCTCCAGAATTTTCAGTTTTTCTTGAACATGGCTCAACTGCTGACAGTATAGAGTTGCATTAGTGCTCTGAAAAGCCGGTAGCAGCTCGTGATGCACAATGGCGCGAGCAGTCCACCAAACACACAGGAAGATATTCTTCTGGTGCAGTGGTGGCTTCGGCTGTTTTGGAGTCAGTTCATTGGATGCTAACCAATGATGACGGCGCCGTGGAGCTTCGTACATGACCCACTTCTCATCATATGTCAACACACTGTAAAGAAATGGCTCCTTCATCAGACGAGACAGCAAAGAAACACAGGTGTCTGCTCGCGTTGACTTCTGGCATGGTGTCAAATTACGAGGGTCGGCTGATAAGTTCTCGGGCCCGGCCCCCTTTCGAATGTACTACCCTCATGTAATTGATGTCATATGAAATGCTGATCTTTTATATGTTTAAGTACCAAATTTCATGATTCTACCATGAACGGGTGTTATTTTACAGGTAATTGAATGAACCATGGCGGAGCCAGATGTCAAATTCACCAAAAAGGAGTTGCGAGGTGTAATGAAGTTCTTCTTCTTGCAACAGCAGTCGCCCAAGGAAATCCGTGGTTGCATGCTAGACCCATTGGGTGGACAGTGCCCTTCATACTCCACTGTAAAGAAATGGTGTGCGAACTTCAAGCGTGGTGAATTTTCAACAGAAGATGGTGACAGGTATGGCAGACCAGTTTCAGTGTCAACTCCGGAAAAAGTGGACCAGATTCATGACCTGATTTTGAGCATCAGAAGGGTTTCGCTTCAGGAGATAGCTGACAAAATTCACATATCCAAAGAACGTGTTGGGTCAATAATCCATTATCAGTTCGACATGCGCAAGCTTTCTGCGAAATGAATTCCAAAATGTTTGATCGCGGATCAGAAACGCAAACGTGTGAGATCATCGCAGGTGATTTTACGGCATTTTGCGAACTCCAAGGACGATTTTTTGATTTAGCTTGTTACCCAGGATGAAACGTGGCTGCATTACTTTGATCCGGAAACCAAACAGCAGTCATGCCAGTGGCGCCACTCAGGATCTCCAAGGCCCAAAAAATTCAAAGCAGAAATGTCCGCAGGAAAGGTACTTGCCTCAATATTCTGGGATAATGATGGTGTTTTGCTCTCAGACTATCTTCCAAAGGGCGAAACCATAACTGGAGACTATTACTGTGGTCTGCTGGCTAAGGTAAAGGACGCTATTAAAGAAAAGAGCCGAGAAAAGTTGACACGAGGTGTGTTGTTGTTGCAGGACAATGGTCCCGTCCACAAGGCTGACAGAACAATGGATTTTCTGAGGGACCTAGGGATTCAGTGCAGTGACCACCCAACTTACTCGCCAGATCTTGCCTCTTCTGATTATTATCTGTTTCCAAATCTCAAAACAGCTCTGAAAGGACAGAAATTTCACAGTGATGAAGAGGTAATAACAGCTGCGGAACAGTTTTTTGCAGACCTTGAGAAATCTTTTTTTTTTTTTTTTTTTTGAGGGGTTGGAAAAGTCGCAGCATCGAAGTGCTAAGTGTGTTGACCTTCGGGGGGACTATGTTGAATAGCCTCACACTTTCATGCCTGCAGCTCAAGTCCTTCTGGGTCGGGCCGAGAAGTTATCAGCCCACCCTCGTATGTGGGACCAATCGACCCAACTTGTAGTGCTTCCCAAGTTGATGGAGGTGTTGCCGAATGGTTTCTCAACTCACACTCAATTTTAGTTGCAGTTCCTCACATGTCTAGCCATTGTTCGCCTCAATTGCTACCTGAAGATCTTCATTTCGTACATGTGTTGGTCTTCCGGCGCGTAGTACGTCTTCGAGTGTATCGTCACAGTGCTTAAACTTGTTAGACCACCGCTGCACTGTCCATATAGTCACGACACCCTCACCAAAGTCGTGGTATATCTTCCGCCCCGTTACAGCACCGTTTAACCCCAGTTTGAATTCCTACATCATACACGCCCTTATGTCGTTCTGTGGGGATTCCATGTTCACTCTATCCTTGTACAAGTTCACGGTGTAACTGAACTGCCACAACCAAGTAGTATGTAAGCAATTAGTAAAGTAAACAATTCTTAATTAGTTGAAATCTATTTTGGTCCAAACTGTACCAGTCATCACCATCCAACAGCAGCAACAAATCTCAGTACTACATAGAATCATTATCCTATAGAAATGTATAGTCTTACACTCCTATAATCTATATTATTATTTTTTTTAAATCAAACAAGTGTATCGTGATGTGGGCTTTTAGTAAAGTGTATCATCTGTTAAAAAAGGTTGAGAACCACTGCTCTAGACTAGCCAAATAATAGTTCAGAGTCACAAAGGGTTCCCTTCTAATTATATTACATTATCAAAGGGTTCTGCGGAACACAGTTTGCACCCTAGTTTATAGGAAAAATTGTGTATTGACTTACGAGACTGTATTAACAATCTGAATGAACAATAATACACTTTTACGGGGCTGTCTTTAACTGTCACAAGTAAAGGCTCCAAATACATGAATCGATTTGCGAGATGAGACATAGTGAGCCTGATAGACGATGTAAAAATATGTGTATATGCAAAGTTATAGCGGCTGAGCAACATATAAAGGGATGAAGAGCTATGCTATGTTATAGAAATACATCAAATAAATCGTAAAAATAGTAAAAGATAGACAATGCTAACGGTGGTAGTTTCACATATTGGCAAAAGAAAAATGGATAGAGTAAATCACGTACCTCCGCCGCCATCTTGAAATCCGCTATTTTGAAATTGGTTGTATCTTTTTAAATAAAAAGTTAGTCATGTGATATATTGATTAGGGCCAGTATGTTCTCAAAAAGTCAATTATGAACTTTATTGATCATTATTTGTATTTATTTGGAAGATTTAGAATCATTTTTATAGTTATTTACGAAATTCGAGCAGACTCGTACCCGTATGTTGAAAGTTTGGATTATCACAAAAATACATGCAAGTTAAACATATTTACAAGCATTGAAAACTAACAGTGAAATTTGATATTACTTCCAATTCGTTTCATATAGTGCCAAAAAGAACTGTTCCGGTGTGGAAGAACTGCTTCCGCTTTTGTTTCTTTTTTGTTTTTGTTCGTTTGTTTCTTGCGATTTAGGTCGGAAACAGTGTGTAGTCTATATAGCTACCTTTAGTTAAATGACATACTCACTAATGTAGACCATACCACAATAAAATCTGATACTATTTTTTCACCATTTGATATATTTTTCACTCAACTTTCTTTGTCTGCCTTCGTTATGTATATGGCTCCCGAACAAGACTTTAAATTGTCCACAATTAAAGAAAGGATCCTGGACCGACATTTCACACATACAATAGTTACATTACTTTTCGAATAGCTCTCATATATATATATACACATACATTATAAATATATATATATTAATTTCATCTCAATAATATTCTATATTCATTGCATAACTCCTCATTTTATTTTAATTCTATCAAATTATTGATAGAGAGATGCAAGAAAGCCGGTTTTTTTGAATCGATGTTTTTTTTACATAAAAAGCCGGCTTTTTTGGGAAAAAAACGAGAATTTTGGAAATTTTGGCTTTTTCCATTTTCATGATTTTTCTATCTAAATAGCTTTCTTATAGTATATTCTATACTTAGATAAGAATTCCATGACCTAAATGCCATATTTCGCTCTAAAAGTCACCATCAAGATGGATGGAGCACATGTTTTACGAATTAAAGCTAACATGAAGAATGTAGTATTTGAGGGCAATTTTAGAGGCTATTTAACTTTATTTTAACTTTTGAGTTATCGATATTTTTTCTTCTCGATATCATTTCAGTTTGTCGTCTGTTTCATTTCTAAGAGCTTAGTACTCTAGCTTCTAACGCAGAAGTTAAACTTACGTTTTTCTATATATCCGTCAAAGCGTACGTTTTTCAATATATCCGTCTAACCGTACTTCCACATTTCTGTTATACTATAGCTGTGCAACGATTTAGCAATAATTTTCCGGATACAACCTTGAATACTAATTTATACAAATAATCAGTAGCGGATTTAGAAACGTACTTTGGGACGGGTTTCTCTGATTGTTTCATTTTCTAAAATCTCCTAATTTTATTTGGGAGGAGCTTGAAGTTTATGAGTACAGGCATAACTAATACTGTATTTCGTTTCGTTTATATATTTAGCGATAATCTTCCGGATACAACCTTGAAGATCATTTTATACTGAGAATCAGTGGCAAATTTAGAAAAGTATTTTGGGAGGGTATTTGTCTTACTAATGTTTAGTTTTTCTAAACATTCGTAATTTTTATTTGACGGCAGCTTAAAGTTTATGAGTAAAGGCGTAACTAATAGATATTTCGTTTGTTTTAGACATTCCGTAATTTTGGGGAACAGGTTTCAGTCCGAAAGACCGCCCCCCCTAACCCTCGCAAAACCGTCACTGCTGGTAATTAGTAATAATAACGATTTAAAAACAATAAGAAATGAAGTCAGTCAACTCACAGTACACGCACTATTTCTACTTCTAGTGAGGCAGTTTAGCTAGGATATTTCAACATATTGTGCACTTTTTGATAAAAGCACCAAATTTGGCACAGAGCTATACATATGTAAGATGAACAAATTTGGATGTGGAGCCATCGGCCAACTGACCCCTGGCGGCCGTGGTGGCCATTTTCTAAAATGGCTGTCATTGGACACCCGAAAGACAACAGAAGTTAAAGTTTGTTGCTGAAGATTTTAATAGATACTTTGAAGAAAAGTATGCCAGATAATTTGTAAGTTATATACACAGTTAGTTCATAATTTTACATTTCAGAGCATTCCCCGTCCCAAGCACACAGTGGTATGCATTCCGGACTGGCCTTCTTGCACTTGCACATTTTCATGCAGTCTTTGCATTTGCGAGAGGCGAGCTCCCAGCAGATCTTGGATGCTTCAGGTAGCGTTGTCCATAGAGGTTCATACACGCCGCTGGTCTTGATCAAACCCCAGTCGGTTGGTGATGGCAGTGTTGGTGCAGGAACCATGGCCTGATCCCAGACATGTAAGCCTTGATATACTGCTCTTCGGACGTGCTGCTCTTGTCGGTGGGATCAGCTGGACGTTGTTTTTCTTTGCAAACAGTTTGCGACGTGCCTTGTCAATGTCCGTTTCTGTGCTTGTTCTGTCTGTCTATGATGAACCTTTCAATTATATGCATGGCGTCTTCATTAATACGATCTGGTGCAGTGGAGAGAAGAGTGAGCGTCTGCGTGAGCTCAGGTAGCACTGTCCACACTGCCCATGCTGCCCTCTTTCCACGTCCGGCGAAGCAGGAGACCGTGTCGCAGCCCGTCAAAGCATGAAACATCGGTAGTGCCTAAGCTTTTTCAGGACCCAGAGCCCGAGCAATTTCATGGGCTGCCAAACAGCGGAACGTCTTCCCCGAGTCGAAGGATACCCACGCTTCAGATTCCTCATTCAAGGTGCGTGCCAGAGCCATCGCCAGGATAACAGTATCAGTGTCAACTGTGCAGATGAGGATCTTATTGTGACCATTGTGAGCAGCGTGGGCGGCATACAACATAATACGGGTATCGGCCTCCTCGTGGTTGCAAGGTACCAGGGCTGAAGTATCCAAAAGCGCTGACTTTCTTAAGACATCATCTCCTTTAGTGATGAGCAGCTCCTTATCTTCAAGCTGGAATGAGTCGTAGAGGATGTCAGAGAGGAAGATGAACAGCTCTGTCTTGTTTTCGTAGATATTGAGGAAGCTGGCCCAGTTCCTGGGTATAGTTGAATTACCCGCCACTCGTTTTCTCATCCCTTTACCCGCTAAACTCTTGCTGCACCTTTCAACGAGTTTCTTATGTAGCGGTCCCACACCAGGTCCAGTCGCGTGGCTTGATGAAATTTTGAGAGTATGTGAGACACAAAAACTTGCTGGGCATATTCTTTGAAGGTTTTATTTTCGTAGCAGGCTTTAGCAACTGGGTGATGACTGCTCCATCTAGGACAATGCAGCTTGTTGGAGGAACCTCAAACATAGGTTGACTGAAGTCTTCTAGACAACTGAGAAGATCACTTTTTACACCAAACCGGATGCCACCGCCGTCCGATAGTGCAGGAGGGAAAGCTTGGTTTTCATGTTTGAAGAATTCGTCTATATTTCCATCCCGGTTCTGGCATCCAATATATAGACGAGAGAAGAGGTTCACGTCGTTTCTGAGGGATTTCATTTGCTGTTTGCCCTTCGCTTGAGGTTTTGTTGTAGGCTGACCAAATATTTTGATATTGTTTCTTTTGATAGGATCATGTATGGGTTTCGTTCTCTCCACCAGGCGTTCTCTGACATATTTGTCAAACTGCACCTGTCGCACTTTATATGCATGACGGAGGTCGTCTACAGCTCGACATGGCGCGATCTCCTTGGTGTTGAGTACCAACAGATCTTGACTATCCTCTTCAAATGGATTCCCATAGTCTTCCATCACTTTGATTATTGACTGTACATCTTTAAGGAAAGCAGTTTGCACACTCGATGTCTGGTCATGATGCTCTGTGTCTTTTGATCGTTCTTGGTTAGAGTCCTGGAACTCTTCGATGAGCCTGGCAACCTCTCGTTCTGCCACCATCCACCGTCGCATTGCGCTGGGATTGTCAGTCAGACCTACTGCACCCCCATCTCCTTTTATGGCTGCAATGTTCTGTTCGTGGGCCTGATCGATAGAGACTGTGGAATTGTGGACTGTGAAATTCCCTCCGAAGGATTCATCGGCGATCTCAGGGTGTTTAGTCGGCAGTTCCACCATGTCTCGCAGATGCACAGGAATCCAGCGCGCGTAGTTGGTGTGATCCTTGGCATGGAACCACACTGCTAGTTCTTTGAGGGCATCGACGTACATAGCAAACGATGCTTGGCGCAGAGAGCGCACGTACACTAAGATCGTCAGTTCCAATTCCAGTACAATTGCCCAATAGTGGAACTGGGGGCAAGTCTCCACCTTTTGATGGCACTACTCTGCGAACTCAAGCTGCTTGGTGCTGGCGTCACGCAAGTGGTCAATGTAGTGGTTGTATGCGTTCTGCTGCAGGGTAAAGAGGGCTGCTCCTGTTACTTAATGCGCTCTCCTGGTTCGAGTGACATGGGATGCCCGCAGGAAGTAATCCGCAGTCCCGGCACTGGTGATATCTGCTTCAAGCAATGCTTGCACCCATCCGCTATCTCGCAACAAGCCACCAATGGTCTTCAGCGCTGCCATCTCGATCTGAAGACCTCCGAAGAGGATGAACTTCTCTTCACCGTACACCCGTGGCCACTTCCATTGGATTTGCTTTGCCAGTGCAAAAAGCGGTTGGTAGAATGTGAGCACTGGAATCTGACCAGGGTTAAGATGTTCCACTGCGTTCCTGACGACATCCATGGAGTGCTTGATCATAGCGACGGTATGGGCACTCTCCAGAAAGAATGGGAGTAGTGAGGTGGGGCATGTAGCCCGACTTGTGTTACTGGACTGTAGACTTGAGTGGTATGCAGCCCATGAAATGTTTTCTAATGGAAAACTTTCTTTTACGGCTAATTGGGTGTGTTGTAGCCAAAGATACTCTGTTTCAATATGTTGCTTGAGGCCGCTGCTGCCTCTCAGGGATGTCACGTTGGTGACCAGTACTTTGTGTTCTTGATGCTGCTGTTGACGGATGGAACGTCTGTATGGTATTGTGGCAAACGGTCAACTGATTTGAGGCCTCTTTCGTCCGACCCTCCGAGGATACTGATACAGCGGTCAACAGGCAGGATGTTGGACCAGCGAAATAGCAGTACCATGAAATGACTGTTTTGATGTCGTAGAACTTGGATTATGGTCGATGTTGTCTACTGCGGCTGTGGTGAAGACTTTGGCTCTCATCTTGGGAGGGCAGACTACTTGCTTCTGATGGTAGAGGAGGCAGGCCCTGTTCTCCAACTGTGCGGAGACGGACAGGACTCGGTCGTAGGAAATAGAAATTCCCGTGTGTTATAGCTTGTCGACTAGCTCCCTTTTACGAGTGTGTGCATGTAGCATGAGTCCGATATAAATGGGAAGTGAAGTCTCCTGCGTGGTGGCGTGCCGTACTGGTCGAGACGTACTGCCTATGTCGGCTCTTCGGTGCTTCACACAATGAATTTGAGGAGTTGGCTGATAGACAATGCCGCTTGTGTAGTACTTTTTCTAAGGTCTTTGATACTTGATCCTTCCAAGATCATAGTGACTAGGGCAAGCAACACGGATGGCATGGAGTCCTGTTGACATTCTGGAGGAAATTCGTTGAACACATTGTCACCTCCGAAGATGTAGCGTCGTACAATTTGGGTAGCGCGCGCCAGATGGACAGCATCAGTATCTGTATCCAGTTCACAAGCCTTTGCCAAGGCATCGCCGAGGTCTTCATTAAATGCAAGCAGGATATCGCGACCCTGATGCTGTACACACATGTTAGGAAAGTAAGCAAGCAGTCTCTGTTTAAGACGGGTCGTGTGCACTCTGCCTTCATACTTGATTCCCAACATTTGTTCTATCCGCGAAACATATAACTGGGCCAGGTCTGCAAGTTTGAAAACCGGAGCCGTCTCGCCTTTCGATAAAACTTCTTCAAGAAACACGACCAGTTCTGCCAAGCCCAGCTATTGCTTGTTGATCATATGAACTTTACGAGACATTTCCGTAATCTTCCGAACGCGGTTGTACAAATTCACGAGACAATTGCGGTGGTACTTCGCATCCTGTGCAATCATGTACCCAGCGTTGAGTTTCGTTTGTGGTCAAGGTCTTTGAACCTTTTGAGATATCCTGCGAGAATGCTGTAGCTGCTCCCCTTGTCTTTACGTGTATTCTTGGATGGATATGTTAGCGACTCTTGCGTTACTTCTTGACATATGAAGCATAATGACCAGTCTGTCTCTGTTCTTGCTATTCGGCCGGAGGTAGACTGTACTGTTTCTGCTTCTTCACCACGAGGCTTCACGAGTTTTGAAGACCTTTGACATTGTTCTGGAAACAGAGAAGGAAGAATGAGTAAGTGTGTAAATTAGTATTAAAAAGCAGCATCTTTCGAAATTTCAAAGCTAGTTCAAATTAGTGATTGTTTATAATAGTCCGGCAGTTTAGCTGGATGTTTCCACATATTATGCACTTTCTGATAAAAGCACCAAAATTTACACTCCGGTAATATCGTATCTCAAGTGACACACCGGGAAAGATTTTATAATTTTCCCAAAATTGTGGTTGTATCTGTAGTTATGCAATGAGAATGAAAGAGTTAAGTGTTACTGTTGTAGATGTTTCGCATACATATATAAGGTCGGATCCAAGTGGGGGCTAAGAGTCTATAGCCCCCCTTTACGCTCAGGTTTACACTGGATAAAATGGGCTTCAATTCAACTTTACACTGAATAAAACGGCAAATTATGGTTTAGCCCCTCCCTTGATCGTATCCTGGATCCCCCACTATATATATATATATATATATATATATATATATATATATATATATATATTACAAGACGGCATGTTTTTATTGAAAACATTCACTAAAACATTCAGCAACAAACTTTATCTAATTTCTGTTGTCTTTCGGGTGTCCACTGGCGGCCATTTTGGAAAATGGCTACCACGGCCGCCAAGGGCCAGTTGGTCGATGGCTCCACATCCAATTTTTTTCATATTATATCTGTCTACCTGTGTGCAAAATTTGGTGCTTTTATCAAAAAGTGAACAATAGGTTAGCTAACCCGCAGTACTATTCATAGATGGAATGAAGAAAAGTTTTGTCAGTATGGTCGAATGCTGAGTTGAATTCCGGACTTCTCGATAGAAGCGCAAAAGCTCCAGTCAATCATGTTGGTTGTGCAGTTGTATTTATCTTAACTTAAATATATTCCGTAGTCCTTTTTTTTGTGTGTGTGTTGGTGGGGTGGGGAGAGTTCCATAATGATATGAAGGGTGTGAGCCAAGAACATGGTAACTAACAAATTTTCAATTGCTGAGTTACGCAGCATCAGATAGGCAGCAACGCATACCGCTTCGTTTAATCCCTCATGTATAGACTTATGTGAAAAATCAGCTTTCCGACTTTCAAAATGGATTGTGCAGCAGAAAATTTCTAATTTCTTAAAATAGTAAAATTATGGGTTACCATGTTCTTATCTCACACCCTTCATGTTCAATACCTCTTGTTAAAAATACAGAAAACTTGAGGACTGAACAAACCGTGATAGTGCTTATATAAAACTGTAGAATTTCAAGAATATACAAAACCAAAAGCTCTAGGTGTGCAGCCTTTAAGTGTATCATATAAATCTAAGTATTTTTCTTGTTTTATTTTAATTTATTTTGTTCCAAAAAGAGGGTATGGAATATTTTGAAGTAAAAATACTACATAGAATTTTGCTACTTATTTGAGTATTTTTTAAAAAGAAATATTTACTTTTAGGGTTGGCTGGTTTACACCAGCTGTTTTTCTTCTTTTTTTAAATAAACAACTGGTTTAAACCGAAAAAAAAGGTACGAAAAATGCGAATCCTGTGAACTTCATGGTGAAGTTTCCATACATCAAACCATCTGCATTAGTTTTATTTCCTTTTCACCTTTTAATCAAGGTGTCCCATGTTCAATTCTCGGTCGAACCACAACCCTTCTTTCATGCGTAAACAAAGTAGCGGTTCGGATGTCACTTTAAGCGAAATCTTCTCCTTGATAACCTCGGTATTACGTAAGGAGTTAAGCCTGAACATACGAAACGAAACTAAATTGTATATTTCTGCATGTCTGAATGCCTGTTGTTTTATAAAGAAGCCAAGGTTGTTTAAATATACTGATATAAATTGACAAAATTTATCGATTGCCTACGTAGCTTCCAACATTAGCTTGGATTATACTTTCAATGATATGTACGCACTAAATTTGTAATTTAATACCTCAGTTTTAGCGTACTGATTATGATACGTTGACCTTTAAATTTTACATGCAAAGGAATAACAGGATTTTTTCCGTTATTGTTTTACATTTAGAGTAATGACGGGATTTTCCCGATGGCTAGGGCGGGAGTTTCTCAATTTAAGAAATTTACTGACCGGACTTCTTTAAGCTTATGTGACCTCTTCCAGCATAACCCCGTTGTTGCATAATAACACCAAGGCGAAACAAACTTATTTCTGTCAATATGTAATATAAATACATAAAGCAAAATATCTAAACCCCCAAAAAACCTGGTTTAAACCAAAAAAGCCTAGTTTAAACTCCCCCCAAAACACGGGTTTTTGGCATTTTCAAAAACAACCATGGCTCTTGCCAACCCTGCTTACTTTTGTATGTAGGAGGTTAAAAAAAATCTTATTATATACATTGGTTAATCCTTTGGAATTCATAATGTAAATATGTTGAGAAGTAAAACTGTTTGAAATATCTTTTCGAAATTCATGGTTTATTTTCGAGGTTTTATATTATTATCGGCATCAACCACTAATTAAATGACTTTTTGTGTTGTAGAGAAGCGAAACGAAATCTGGTTTATCAATTTAAAGCAGAATTTTCAAAAAAGCCCAAAATTTCCCAAGCAAAAAAGCGAAGCAGAAAAAACCGAGTTTTTTTTCCAAAAAAGCCGTTTTTTTTTCCGAGCCCTTGCATCTCTATAAATAAGGGACAATAAGTCCTTCATTCATTTTCATTTGCAGCATTTAAATATGTAAACAAAATGGCTGAAACAAGTGTCTAAATATATACGTGACTTGCACGACAGTAGGAGACAGTGTTTTGAATAACGGTTAACTTTTTGTTCTTCTATTGCTACAAGAAAACTAAAACTTTTTACATATATTAAGTAGATACCAAGCTACAAGACCAAAAGAAAATTATTATATTTTCTGTATTTATTTTAAAATATATGGCACAAATATAACGTGACGTACACGACAGAAATTTGTGACTTACACGACAAGTCTAACATCATGTCTTCGTTTAATTACACTTTCAAAATCTATTGGTGGATAGAGTGGCACTAATGATTTAGAGAGATAAAAGGAAGTTAACAAACAAAACAAGAAGTTAACAGTTCTTTTATTGGAGCAAAAGTTTTCAAATTGTAATTTATGTCTGTGATCGACGTCTGTTAATGCAACATAGGCCTAACCTTTCTGTTGCGGCCAATAAAATTCTTTATCTTGATGGTAATGGCGAATAAATGTTACATACAGTTCTTCTGATTCTTTTCTCCACATCTAACAAATATTTAATAGTTCTTTTTCCGGCGAAGGGTACCAATACTCTGTCTCCAGTAGAGTATTTTCATCACTTCTTCGCTGCGTTTATTCCCTTCACATGCGCCAGTGAACTGTTCTGGGATGAAATCAACTTCCTTCGTGTTGAAGAAATATCTTAGATGAGAGAACATTCAATAGTTCACGCTGAAACCCAATGAAACTAGTGCTAGTTTCGTGTTTTTGGAATATTACATATTTCTTTCTTATAATGTTTCCATTGGCGCATCAACTCAAAAATTTTTGAAGTAATACTCTTTACTACAGCATATTACATTATTGTTCGGACATAACTTGCGTGCTCTCTCAATAAATTCTAAAGCAGATTGAGGATCAATTTGTCTTTGAGAGCCTTTTTCATAGTTCGTAGCCGAAAAATGCCAAGACATTTCAACTTTCTGCAATGTTATTGAACAAAGTGAATAATGTTGTGTACCATCATCCGACTGATAATTCACATTGTTGATCGGAAAACCCGGATGACGCCCTTTAAAATCGTCCATAAGTGTAGACTTGAAACAAGCAAATGGAAACATATCTTGATGCATACAATCAGATAGAATTACGAATCATGTTCTGTGGTTTCCTTTTCTTCAGGAAAATATATTATTGCAGTTTACATAGTACAACTGTGTGATATCCAGTGACCGGTTTGTATCTTTTCTTGGTACATAAAACAGTAATTTCCACTAAAAATGCATTTGATGTAATATTCTTTTCAACTTCTCTATCTATTTCCGCTTCCATTCAGCTTCTGAACTAGGCATATCTGAAAATGCAATAGAAAAGACAAGTGTTACATATCTGACATGTCCTAATTTCATAATCTTAAATTAAACTTTGTTGTGACTTACATATTTTCGTTTGAGTAAGCATGTTTTCTACCAAGGAAGCGCGACAGAGTAGTAGCGTGCTAGATTTGGCTCGGTAGGTTGCGGGTGTAAAACATATAGCTGGCAATCCTGACTGATGTGTTCCTCATTCACACCAGGCAAATGCCGAGCTGATATCTTTTCAATAGATCTGAAAGAATCCTTTCCCACATGCCCACCTCCGTCCTATACCGGTTTGAGCTTTAGGTGCATAAAGGCAATAAATACCAATTTACAAGCATGTTTCCAAAACAACGAAAGAGAACGAGAAAACCAATAATAGTATTAAAAGTAGCTGAAGCTAGAAACTTCGGAACCACATATACCGGCATTGTTCCAGAGACAGTAGATACTTCCTGTCACGTTTCTTAAAACTTCTTTCTAGATCACATTGATTCATATTGTTTAACTTTTCATTCATTTGTTACATTAAATTTTATAGTCCAGTCAAGTACATTTTACACCCATACTTCATAATATTGCTTTTATCCTCCTTATCTTTCATTCTCTTACACTAAACATGGCACTTAATAAATGAATTGAGTTATCAATTCACTATTTATACGTTTTAATGCAGTTAGCAACTATTGACAATGTTGTAACATTGCAACAAAATGTGACTTACACGACACGCATAATGTGACTTACACGACAGGGAAAGAAATGTGACTTACACGACATATTATATTTTGTATTTAAAAGAGTTACACGTATTATTTCGGGACTTTCTGCACGGCCTTTGATTACCGTCTGTCCAAATGAAGAAAATTTAGAATAACAGCTTTTTTGTTTAATTATGTATATAAATACATAAACTTATTTATGTTTTCTTGTGACTTACACGACAGCCTACTTGAATAAATCAATTATTATAATTTTCTTGCTATTGTTAAATTATATGCAAAACAATGTCACTGATGTAAACACAAACATTATCTTAATACATACCAAACGCGATCTTCACTTACCTACAGGAATTAGCCGGAAAAAAACTTTGTGTTAAAATCCATATGTAGGTACGATATTCTGCGACATGAAAGTGGCCATATTTTACCTCCTGCAGAGCCATCTACAAATCAACGTTGGCATCATCTTGTTCGTGTATGAAAAATTCAGCATTCTTAAAAATGAATTTTAATACTTATGTAGGCCAAGGTGAAACTTAAAATTTTTCCTTCGTAGGGTCACTTACCGCGGAATTGACCTAGTATAAGTTAGAAATACATCATGACCTAATTCTTCCATTTGAGCATAATTAACAAAAACTCAAACACATAATATCGTTGTATAGCAGTCAGGTTGGCTCCTTTATGTATCAAAGCTCACTACTCAATTCACATAATAACGAGTGGAGCAATAACAAGTGAAGGCGGGTTAGAGCCCCGTAGGGCACGTTGTTTTCTATATTACAATAGAACGGGGAGGCATGTCAATGTTTTACACTCTTCGCCATTCGTTATAATGTGCAAAATAGCTAATGTACGGAAACAAAGAATACATAAGTCATCTGTGTAGTTGTTAGAAACAGCGTTACAAAAGTGTGATTTATTATTATGGAATTGTAACACAAAAATACTATGTACTGATCACCTAGCATAGATTGCGCCTCGTTTTTTTCACCACCAGTAATCATTTTAATGACACACGTTTGCAGGTTATTTGTGGCATAGTACTGTACGCATTTGCTCTTAATTTAACGTAGAGGCTGCGGTAGCTCAATGGTAGAGCGCTCACCTTTGGTGCGATGAGGCTCTTGCTTTGATCCCAGGATACCCATCTCGCGGCAAGTGAGCTTTCTGGTGGATAAACACAGTGTGCATGGGTTTTCTTGGGGTTCTCCCATTTCTTTCCACTTTCTTCATTCCACTATCTTTTTTATTCTCATCATCATCGTCTCCTTTAGCCTACCCAACACAACTGTGGGAAGTAAAACTCAAAGATTTCATTTATTTTTTTAACCCAACGTTCCACGATTGTGCTCCAAGGCTAAGAGAGACTGTGATAGAGATGGATAATAATGGTGTAATGAAAATGTGGACGTATGTTTCTTGGCAGTTTTTGCCTGGGTTTGTGACCTTGTTTCCAATCTGAATTGAATGCTTAGCAGTGGAGTTTCAGCACATTTATGAGGGGCAGAAACTGTCCCATGCCCCTGCCGTAATGAAGAAGGTGGAAGGTAGGGGGTGAGTCCTGGAACACCGGACCTTCCCCGAAATCGCTACTTTTATGTAAATTTTATCTAATTTTAGGGGCAATTTGACATATTTGAATACAATTTGTCCTCGTATTGAACTTGGAGTCCCTCCGAAATAAATTCCTGCGTACGTTTCTTGTAGGAGGAAACTGAGAATCCTGGAAAAGCCCACGAACACGGTGTTTCTCATGTAGGCAACTTTTTTTATGGTAGAAAAGTAGGCATATTGGACTGCGATGACTCAGTGGTAGAACTAGCCTCCGATGCATGGGGTCCCTAGTTTGATTTCACCTCCGTCAAGTGGGCAGTGTGAGTAAACATCTTATGTTTGTTTTCTCGGGATTCCCTCACTTTCTTCATTACAGCATTTTTCGCTCATTATCATCATAATGTCTCCTTGAGCTTCGTAGCATAAGCATGGGACGTTACACTCCAGCAGAAATTGTTGGCGTTATTTTGAAGTAGACAGATAATTTTTGAATCTGACTTATCAAGAAGTTGGTATAATGTTGGAGGAAACGGGAGAATCTTGAGTAAACCACGTCGATGAAAAAGAAAAATCTTGAGAAAGTAGACAGTGATGAAAAGGAAAATGTTCAAATGTTTGATGTAGTAGGAATAAGTAACGTACCTAAAATACAAGTCATCGTGGTATTCGTGGAATTTTCTTTAGTTGAAGTTAAGATTTAAATGTGTTATGTTTTAAACAATATCTATAACTGTAGATGTTTATTTAGTATAAATTCTGGGTGTACTAATAGTTGGAATTTTTTGCATGTTTATATTTTGTTTATATTCTTTTCCGTCTTCCCGCATTTGAGAACCCCGTTTCTGTCCACTGTTTCTAGCTTTTGAAGAAGATATTTCTCAAATCTTTTTGAAAAATGTGTTTCTCAAAATTGGGGTTATACGTCTCATTTCCTCAAATGTTACTTTCTCAATTTTAAGAAAAAATACATTTTTTCTTAAATTTGAGAAAGCATTTGCGCCCTCAGAAATGAGACATAATTCCTCGCATTTGAGTTATTATTTCTCAAAATGTTTTGAGAAAATCAAAATCTCACTTTTAAGAATGTATTACTCGGTGCACAGGTAAGAAACGGATGTTCTCAAATACGGGGATTTTTTCTCGAATTTAAGAAACCATTTTTAACAGTGTAGGTTCAGTTTTATTAGCGGTACGAGAAAATCCAGAATTGCCTTTTATATCATAATTACGATTTTCCCTCACATTAATATTGCGAATAGATAGATGATTAGCTTGACTTTGGTTAGAATTACTTTGCAACTTCATCTGACTTTCAAAATTTTGAACTATTGCAAGCAAATGATTAAAATGAATACACTGAGATGATACTAAGATTTGCTGTAACCTAAAAGATAACAACATTCGTATGGAGGCGATAACGCGTGATGCAGGTTGATAAGGATTGATCAATTTCAATTCATTATAAGCCGTGATCACAAAATCAGAGATATTTTTTATCTACTTTAGGATCATAATGTCTATTTTTAATAAGCGTCTCACGATTGGCCATCAAAAAGTCATTTTCGAAATTGGCTAAAAGAACAATTTTGAATTCTGAATAGGTACACTCATGTCCAAAATTATTGTCGCATGTCTATAAATATGTTGTTCTAGGAATATAATTTGATAACGAATTCACCCGGTATTTCTTATAATGTTAGTATATGTATCATTGGCAAAGGCATGTATGTGGCAAATTTCATGTCAAAAGTGCAGTAAATAAGAACAATAAAACGAAAATAAAATTTTCTTCTATATTTAGCAAGATTTTGTTTTACTCATCCTAATTTTCGTATTTATAATTCTTTCGCTATGAAATTTACCACAAATATACATTTCCTGATTATACACATAGTATCAGCATTAAGTGCTCTGCAATATCATTATCAAATTAAATTCTTACAAGAAGACAATTATAGATATGCGACAATCATTTTGGACATGAGTGTACATAAATTAATTCTATCAGCGTTAAACCAAGCTGAACAGGGTGGCAATAAAACATGTGGTAGAATTTTGAGAAAACTATGCTCACCTACGCCGATTAATTCACACAGTTCAAAATTTTCTAAAAATATACTGGCCGGAATATCCTCAGCTCAACCACTGAATTTGGTCAACGACTTAATTTCACTAATTTTGAAATGTGTATTAGAATACCTTGAAGTTCTAAATTTTACGTGATTATCAATATTTTGTCTTAGTCTTCTTTCTTGGTTTTCAGAATTGGAAACTACCTCATTTTCGGAATAACATACGGCTGGAATGCTGCCATCCTCACATAATCGGGTTCCGTCACCATTTTGGTCTACACAAGTCATGTTGATAGCTGGATCAATAGATCTATCTGCTGTCCCCAATCTTTCCTTGATGTTTTGAACTTCTTCTTGCAGCTTCGTAATCTGATCCTGATGATTATTGACCCTGGTTTCTACTGCTTTGACTGAACCTTGCACTATCGCAAAACTGTGAATAATCTGTTCTATCCTATTATCGGTTAGTTCCAGTTTGGTATCAATTTGTTTGCATATTTCTTCGATCTTGGTATCTGAACGTTGTATCAACTGTTCCATCCGGGCACCTACTTGTTCGATTTTAGCATCCAATTGCTGCGTAATTTGTTCGTTGTTGAAATTCATCTGTTGCGTAACTTGTTCCATTTTACCATTCAACTGTTGTCTTAACTGCTTTATTAGCTCAGTCACGTTCATTGAAGAATGGAGATCTTCAATTCCACTATTGGTGAATTCATCACTGTGAATATTCATTTTTGGATTGTGATATATCTTTCTCTTGCTCCTTAATAGAATAATCGGTGATGATCAACAAATATGAGACTGTTTACTCCAGGGTCGTGCCGTGGAAAATCAGCGCCCGGGGCGAGAGTATACGAAGGAGCCCCCATACATAGATTCCAAGCAATTTTTCCTATCTTTTTCCTTTTTTCTCCCGAATTTTTCGCTCTCTTTACTTTGGCGCCCGGGGCAGTTGCCCCGTTCGCCCCCCCCCACGGCACGGCCCTGGTCTCCTATGAACTTCAAACTAGTCTCAAATTCCTGGGCGGAACCACCATTTATATATAACGATAACTTCTTAAATATAATCATTAATTTTCCCAGTTCGCTAATATAATGACTATAAGATATCACGTACAATGAAATCACACTAGAAGATCAATCACTTACTACTTTGAAATAATACACAATGATTTTAATTCAACGTCGAATTTTATTATATATATATATATATATATATCCTCTCTTAGTATCACAATCAATCAACAACTAACGGTTGTCATAGCAACCTCGAAAAACTACGAAACTGGTATTACAATAACAACGATATCGACATATGCTTCTCTTCTTCGTCATCACAGTCTGTGCACTTTTAAGCAACACATTTTACCCACAATAATTAAAATTACAAACAAATGGAAGTGTTACAAAATAATATATACAATATCGTTGTAGATTTCAAGATGGCGGCGGAGGTTCGTGATCTACTCTGCCCATTCTTCTTTTACCAATATGTGAAAGTATCACCGTTTGCATTGTCTATCTTTCACTATTTTTGTGATTCAACAGTTTATTTGATATATTTCTATAACAGCGTAGCCCTTCTCCCACCAACTTTTACCCCCTGCCCCTCTGTTTCATATAGCCGCTCAGCCGCTTTAACTTTGCACATACACATATTTTAAAATCCTCTATCACGCGCACTGTCTCATCCTGCAACTCGATTCATCCATTTGAACCCTTTACTTGTCAGAGCAAAGCCCTCAAGGCTTTGACTAACAGCATTGCGTTTTCTTCATTCACGTCATACAGGGTTACTCGGTCGAAAGTAACTATAATCATATTAGCATGTCGTAATTTTGTTCCATCTTCTGTTGAAGAATAGGCTGTGTTTGTTTAGCTTTTAAAGGTATATCAACATGTGACGCAGAAATGATGGAAAATCATTTCTTGTTAACTGCGTATTTGGTTTTCTCTCTGTCTCTTCCATTTTTCATTTTCTTTCTAAATTTCCAATTCACCTTTTTGCTCTGAATAAAAAAGCACCTCCCTTATGAGTAACTTTCTGAAGATGTCCGTCTTTTGCACGGGAAAAATAGATATAAAATATTTTAACCCCTTTTCCTCGCTTTGGATAGTATTTCAACGAAAATGTAACAATAAGAACCAGTAAGATACGCTACTTTCTGGAACACATTTTGTACCCTTCGATTCCTTTAGGATGCTTCCTTTAATAAAATTGTTATGATTTTTTTTAAAGAAAAACTCAGCTTAAGGTAGATACTAACTACGTTCGACAATTTTCTGATCAGAAATATGCATTTGAAAGGACTTTTCATATACACTTACTATTTTTCCCCATGAATTTCGTAATTTGTGCATTTTACGGATTTTATTACTTTTATTAGCTTAATTCACCAGCACTCAGTGTTATTTAATTGATATCTTATAGATTCTCGAAATTGTTAAGGGGATATTTACAATTGATGATTGTATTTCCAAAACATGCTAAATCCAAAAATGGCCGACTTTTAATTGAATATTGAAAAGTATACTATGGAACCTCTTACGTTAAATTTTGTTATTATTTTTTGTCAAAACACATTATTTTCTGTAGTAAATTGTTTGAAATATCAGTTTAGTACCAAAACATGCTACATCCGAAAAGAATTTAGCATATTTCCTAAATATATTAGGGGAAGGCGTTGTACCTGTGAACACTTTTAGAGTTTTCGAAATTATGGTGCTAATATTCAGCACTTCCCCCCACTTTTTGTCGTATATTTGAAATGCCATCTCTTTGCTACCAGATAGGATGTTTTTTAAATGTGTTACATAATTACAGTAGTTTTTATAGAATATAACAAGAGCATATCCGTTTTGTTCACAGGTACATTATGGTCGTGTACCATTGAACAGACCATCTTGTACCTTTGAACAAAGTGATAATTACAACGTTTCTGAGGCAATAATATAGAAAGAAGCCGTAAATATTAACAGTTATAAATTGCAATAAAAGGTTTAGCTATAAAAAGTTCCCCAGAATTGAAATTTTATTAATTAAATTAAAAATTGAAGAGAAGTTCTAACATAAACTTGTGAACAATAATGTTGAGCATATACAACATAACCTTATGTTATACAATAACCGAATATTTAGAAACTACTTAAAATCATGATTAATAACTTTATATCCTAACCCAACCTATATAAAATATACAAATTGTTTTAACTACTTACATTGTGTAGCTTTAAACAGTATTATTTATCGTTCAAAGGACACGATGCATTAATGTTCATAGGTACAAGAGGGTCAGCATTACGAAAAAAAGTTCTCCACTAGCTTAAATATTGAACAGAAGTTAAAACTAAAAATATTACTGTATTCACCAATGATTATACCTCAAGTTTGAACAAATAAATATCACAAGTCGCGAAAACCGAAGAGCAAAAAACTCAAAAGGTAACTACAAAAAATCTTCCTTTTGAGGGTGAAAAAATTAAAAGAATCATTACTCGGCACAATACTCATTCAACAACAGCCAAACGCATTTCTAGTGCTTATTTTCATTTACTCTTTCAAACGAATTTTAATCACTGCACCTAGATAGCTCTGAATTTGAGAAAAGCACAAGTGTTCAAAGGTACATTGTTTCAAAGGTACAACGCCTTCCTCTATATCCAATTTCATGGGATAAAACGTATGCTAGTGATGATGACAAAAAGAAACTTGTAGTTAGGTATATGGTGCATAGGCCTACAGCAAAGCGGTTTCTTTTTAAGAATTGAATCGTAGGCCAGATAATACAAATACCGTAAATTTCGACGTAATACAAAATCAATCTCTTCCGAAGACGTCAAAGGATAGGCTTTTTACTCACGACAGCTAGATACTGCATCTTCAGAGTGATTTTGCATGGAAAGAATGGCTTGCTTAAGAAAGAAAATGTTCATTTTTTAGATGACTGGAAATCGAATATGGACGTGGCTGCAATGAAATTGTATTATGTTTGTCACATTTTCTTAACAGAGTGCTCACTCGAATTACTTTGGAACACGGGTAAAAGTGATGGAGAACACGGGGGGGACGCCCTCCCCCACCCCCGAAAAATATGTTCGGCGACCCCCAGTACCTAAAAAATTACAAGATAATCAGGGGGACAACGTGACGTCATGCCACCTCCTACTGTCCCTATACCTTTTCAAGTCCACTTTTATACTTGCTTTGGAAGGAATTATAGGTCTGCGATTCTTCTCCGATTCTTGCACAGGTCAAAACAGAACTACGCAATGTTATTGATGTTGATGCGCTTCTGTCAGAAGAGAAAGTTACAGTTTGAATGCTACCTTGTGATGCGGGGTTATTCATGTAAAAGAAATTTTCTGAATAATTCTCATTTAAATGATATATACGTTAATACATCACACAAGAAAGAAAAATGCTAACCACATTAAACAACATTTTTTTTGTTTGTTTTGGTATGCACTTCATACTTTTTGTAACTGTGTTTAAAGAATTAAAGTCTTTATGAAGTCATAGTTCAATACTTCGCCTCTTTAGTATCAAAATATACTAAATCCTCAAATATTGTTTCCAAAACATGCTAAACGCCCAGTTTGTAGTCAAAACATGCTATGCACTAATTAAAACGTTTCAAAACCCTAACTTCTGGATCCTTGACAGGTTTAAAATTTTGCCAGCATAATCCTCTTGTCTAGAGTCTATGAAGTGATTTTTAGAATCATTTCGATAGTGTTTCAATGTAAAAAGATATAGTTTTCTGCCCTTTCTGAAAAATTCTACCAAACGGATTTAGCACGTTTTGAAAATAAACTCCTCAATTATTGAAATAGGAATTGAAACAGGATCTCTCACTCCGAATACACGTTTGCTAACATGCACGACAGAATCTCAGACTTGAAGTAATAAATCACACTTAACTACGCATAACAACATCTCAATTGAGTTTATTCCCTAGCTTTTGGGTCATACCATGTCAATTCACATAATTTTAAAACATGACCGTGCTTCAATGTCACAGATTCTCTTCAAAATTTTTTCATACATTAATACCAATGACATTATGCTAAATTAATTTTTTCCGATTTTTTTTTATGAGAAATGAGCCGGGGAGAATTTTTTGAATATGTGAATTTTGCTTCAATTTCACTTTTTGGCACTCAACATCATGGAACTAAAATTACCATAACTTCCTTACTTTTGAAGCTATTGGGCTCATCCAGATGTCAAACAAAAGCCTAATGTTTGCTCTTTCAGCAGATTTAAAGTGACCTTGCAAAACGTTACACTATCAAACATTAATGGGCGTACAAAACAAATTTTTAGGGTTTTTTTTTACAAGCTGTGCCGTTGCTCAAAAATTACAACTGTGAAACTTTTGAAACTTTTTTTGTACATTCATCTTAACACGTACATGGTATGGTAAAAAATAAAGATGGTGTATTTTGTATTTTTTAATTATGGAAATATACAGTTTTAATTAAGTTTTGTTACAAATTGTGACATTGCTCGTAAGTTACAACTATGAAACTTTTGAAACTTTTTAAATAGAATTATCTTAGCACATAAATAATATGGTTAAAAAATAAAAATGATGCTTTTGGTATTTTTTTTTATTTTACATGTACGGAAATATACGGTTTTAAATTTTGTTTCAAATTGTGTAACTCTTCATAAGTTACAACTATGACACTCTTGAAGCTTCTTTTTATAGAATCATTTTATCACATACATATATGATATGGTTAAAAGATAAAAAGGATGTTTTTGGTATTTTTGCAATTATTATTATTTCTGTTTTAAATGAGCAGAAATATACAGATTTACTGTTGTTAACAGATTATACCTTTCCTCTGAAGTAGTGATTGCCAATTCCGGGATTTTTACTTTCCGGACCGGAAAGTAAAATCAGAAAAATTTCGGAATTCGGAAAAATTCCGATTTCGGAAAATTTTGGCCATCCCTACTCTGAAGTGACAACTGTTACACTTTAAAACCTTTTGAAATAGTCATCTTAGTAAATATTAGCTATGCTTAAAAATAGAACTGGCGTAATGTATAGTTTCAGTATTACCATAATATTATATCTTTGTACTTTAACTATGACTTTCAACTTTTTACCATTGCTTAAAACTATCAAACTTTTGTAACATATTATAGGATTAGTTTGCATTTACTAGGTATGATTAAATAACAAAAAAGGATACCTTTCTTTGTAATAATCTTGCGGTTTTGTCAATGGAAAATATAGGCCCAGCAATGTAAGGGGTTGAGTGATTATCACAAACTCTATCAACACAAATAAGAAACAATAGACTACATGAAAACAATAAACATACATACCAGTAATATTTTTTTAGAATTAGATAGATTTATATACAAAATATAGTGTCCTATATTTCACAGCTCATTCTTTTCATTGATAATATGATGTCTTCTTTTAATTTTGCTTTCAGTTGCGTAAGTCCTCACTGATTGGCTTGTAAGAGATGGAACAAGACCTTACCAGATGATATTTTCAAAAGGCATCCAATAAAAGTCTTCATTTTCTGACCAGTAGAATATAGAACGCCCAGTGCGATTCATGAATTGCACTCTGGCGTACAAAAATAATAATTACAAAAATATCAAAAGCATCTATTTTATTTTCTAACCGTATCATGTATTTCCAAAGATGATTCTCTTAAAATAGTTTCAAAAGTTTCATAGTTGTAACTTACGAGCAATGACACAATTTGTAACAAAACTTAAAACTGTATATTTCCATACATGTAAAATACAAAAATAAAATAAAATAAAATAAAATAAATAAATAAATAAAATAATAATAATAAATAAATAATAATAAAAATACCAAAAGCACCCATTTTATTTTTAACAATATCATGTATGTGCTAAGATGATTCTATTTGAAAAGTTTCAAAGATTTCATAGTTGTAACTTACGAGCAATGACACAATTTGTAACAAAATTTAAAACTGTATATTTCCATACATGTAAAATATCAAAATAATAATAATTACAAATATACTAAAAGCACACTTTTTATTTTTTAACCGTATCATGTATTTGCTAAGATGATTCTATTAAAATAGTTTCAAAAGTTTCATAGTTGTAACTTACGAGCAATGACACAATTTGTAACAAAACTTAAAACTGTATATTTCCGTACGTAAAAAATAATAATTATAAAAATACAAAAAACACCCTTTCTTTAAACCATACCATGTACGTGTTAAGATGAATGTACAAAAAAAGTTTCAAAAGTTTCATAGTTGTAAATTTGAGCAATGGCACAATTTGTAAGAAACCCTAAAATTTGCTTTGTATGCCTATTAATGTTTGACAGTGTAACTTTTTGCAAGGTTACTTATTATCTTCTGAAAGAAATAAAATTGAGCTTTCATTTGACACCTGGGTGAGCCAAATAACTTCAAAAATAAGGAAGTTATGGTAATTTTAGTTCCATGATGCTGAGTGCCAAAAAGTGAAATTGAAGCAAAATTCACATTTTTCAAAAAATTCTCCCCGGACCATTTGTCATCGAAAAATTCGGAAAAAAATAATTTAGCGTAATTTCATTGGTATTTATGTATGTAAAAATTTTGAAGACAATCTGAGACATTGAAGCACAGTGCTCTAGGTGATTTGACATGGAATTACTCTTGTACGTTATTTAAGCTTTAGACTGGCTAGCGCAAACCGACATACAGTGGTTCGAGTCTTATCCAATCCTCCTTTTGTGGCCAAGTGCTTATAATCCCTAATTTAACCTCCGACACAAATTCCAGTAGGACTCGGATCCTGTGTTCTTGGAACTAAAAGTGTAGACACACGAAATTTAAAGCAATCCATTAATCTTGATCCCCTCGCCATAAATGTTTTCATTATGGTCATATTTGTAATTCTCTATGGCCTATTCAGCATGGCCTTGTATGTATTTTCTTGGCCTATACAGCATAAACCTTTGGGTAGAAAACTAAATAAAGCAAACAATGAAGATGTCCGATAATCACATGATTTATTTTCTGGTAATCCTGCGATAAATATAGAAGACTAGCTGCGTAGTCTTGCTTTAGTCTGTTCTTGATAAGGAGTTAATTGTATGAGTCTCTCAGAGCTGTAATTTGACAAGCATGCACTTCTATCGTTCTGTACTGTACGATCTATCGTACTGATGACTCAATGGAAGTGTTCACTGTTTTTGCGCCTTTCGCCACGATATATATAACAACCTCGCTTTTCTCCGGATAACTATCGCAATAACTCTTCAGCGGAACTTATTCAGTGATGTCAACCAGAAACGTTATAAAATCTTATCTCTAGAGGCAGAAATTCCCATTTTGCTCTTGAATTTCCCACACTATACTAAATAACAAATCTTTCAGAACTTAAGAAGTATGAACAGTGAAACTAGTGTATATCAATCATTTCCTTTAATATATGAGTGAATTATTTAAAAATTCCGATTGTCTATGTTTATCAAACAGTTTATGAACAAGGATTTTCCTTAATTGAAAGAGACAATTGAAAATGCTGGTGAAAATAAGTAGGTCTACATTTTGTTGTGAGTTTAGTATTCCATTACCGTACGCTTTTCTGTCATGCTCTTCAGTTGAAGGCAATAAAACTAGCTAAACTTAATCTCTTCAGTCATATCGTACAGAACGATTCGAAAATTGAGGTTTCTCATTTTATCTTCTTCAATTATTTCTGTTCCTCCTTTCATTTCTCTGTCTTTTTTCACAAAAAATTACCAGAGTACAATTAACGTTTCTTGGCACTTATTTTTTGATATAACCAAGTCACCACATAAACTATTTTAATACTAACATCATGAATTTTATAGTCATGAAATTTGACAATTGGCATTAATTCCAAGTTCATTGAAGGCTCGTTTGTTTACTCCTCACACATAGACAATTTTCGTGGCATCAATGGGATACACAGTGGCGTATTTAGGGGTGTTTCTGGGCTTAATTCCCACTCCTGAAATTTTATTTATCATTTTAAAGTAAATGAAATATCTTGCAGAATTTTTACATTTCTAGAAATAAAGGAATAAATCAAAGTAACAAAAACCGGTAAATGTTCAGCAGAAGTGGTGGAGAAGTACGTAACAAATACAAAATTTACAGGAGAAACAGAAGATGCAAGTACTTAGACCTAACATAACCTAACTAAATCTAATCTAAAGTAACCTAATAATAATAGAAATAAAAGAAATTCTATCATTTGTGTACTCTTACACTAATATAATCTAACACATACTAACCTAACCTAACCTAACCTAACCTAACCTAACCTGAACCAACCTAAACTAACCTAATATGAATAGAAACTACCAAAATTGTAACATTTTTTAGAAAAATTAGCTGGATCCCTTCTGCTAAACATTTTCCCTAAAAACAAACTGTATCACATGAAAATTTTAACTAATTGCATAAAGCGCACAATAATTTGACTTTTATTCTGACTGTAATTTATACTCTTCCTTAGAAAACAGTTTTAAAATGGTGCTTTTCAAAATTTACCTCGTATATTCTTTTATAATAATAATGTTTCTGGCTTATTTGTTAACTGTAATGCCGAAGAGCTTTCATTTCTACCAAAACCAGCAAATCTATTTCTTCACACACAAGGAGTTATACGGTAAATAATCAGACAAAGGGATTACATCCCAATCAAAGCTGTATTATGTACTCAATATTTACACAAGAATCTAAAATCAAAGATAATATACACAGTGTCTCTCAGAACAATCTTCTTTTTCTCGAAACCATATTATGTGTTGCTTCCCCGAAATCGCTCATCGCCCAACAAGAGCCAACATAAATTGAATTTTCGAGAGATACTTAAGAAGAAGAAACATTCATATACAATGAGCATTCGTTTCCAAAATACACTTTCAAGCACAACTAACCTTTCTTTTTTCTTTAGTTTCCATTAACAACTAAAGCTCAGTACTGCAATACGCCTAATTCATCTAAACACTTGAACTTCAAATAACTAAAGAAAACTTGCCTTAGTTTGAGTTAATTTTACTCATGGCTAAGAGCATGAAAGTTAGAAAGTCAGCGACTGCATTAAGATTTTATTGAAGAGTGTGTAGACACATACAGCTAGGACAACCAATCTCCTAGTCCAACAGGGACTGTCCCAATTTTGACTCTCCTCTTCTCGCGTACCAAGAAATCCTTCCCTGGAACACACGAATACCTAATTTTCTTCACACAGTATAAACATTCTATAAAATGTTCTTTCTTTAGTTAAAGCAACTTCAAATGGCACTACAACACTTTTATCAAAACAAGTTATATGTTTTTAACCACGGGTAAAAGTGGATCTGAAAAGGTAGAGGGACGCATGACGTCACGCTGTCCCCCCATGCCCATCTTTGCCCATTGTGAGCATTTTTAGAAAGTGGGGGGACGCCATAAACATTTTTTGGAAGTGGGGTAACGGCGTCCACACGCGTTTCCCCTCACTTTTCCCCCTGTTTCTAACAATATTGGTCAAGATATAAAGTTAATAGAATGCAAAATAAATTTGCATGTTATCCTTTTTAAATAAATAAAAGCACATATTGCACATTTACCAAAATTGCATCAAAGAGGATTTTTATAACTCAAATTAGTATTTAAGTGTCACATTCTAGTATATACTGAGCCTTTGTTATGTGAAAAAACAAATTAGTAACTAGAAACTGTATTCTTTTCTTTTTGTAATTAAAGGCTACTCATGTAGTGTTGATGCTGCAAAGAAACGCTAAACTTCAACAAACACAACAATGGAATGTAACTAGTCACATATATTAGTATTTAGTTATAAGACATATCAAAGATGTATGTTTGTTCAAAATTCTACTTTATGCTGAATAACATTATAGGTTTGCTTTTTTTTTCTAGTTTTGAAAATATTAAGTTGTAGATACATTGAAACAAACTTAGAACATACATAAATAGTTCAAAAACCAACATGAAAAAGAAAGAAGAAACTATTGGCAACTTAAACGAATTCAATGTAAATCCATGAGCCTTTTCACATATAACTTAGCACAATTATTTCCGAACTATGTATCCCAAGAGTATGCGTAACTAATAAAATGTCATTTTGCGCTATTTCCAACTTAATCGTAGTTTAATTTAGTTCTTTCATTATTTCGTTTTAATATAACCCTGAAACCAATATCTTTCTTATAACTATTCTAAGCAAAATCCTAGTTTGAAACCAAAGTACTTGTTTCAACAGCCACCGTTAAAACTAGCGTATATTTAAATGTAGTTTTCTTAAGGAACCATACTGTTTTGCCAATATCCTTTAGGCTAAGCATAATCGAATCATTTATGTAGCTTAACGAATATTTAAATTTTTATAGAATTGATAGTTAAATAATTAATAAGCTACTTAACGAATGGATAAAACAGATGGTAAGTGTCACATCAATTGAAACGAACAGTGCTACTCATCAACTGCAGAAAATTCATCGAAAGAACTTACAATAAAAAACACAACTAAGACGGTACCTTTAAAAGCTTTACGCACCATAAACTGCTATTAACGAAAAGTTGATGATCCATAGAATAACAACATTCATTTAAATACTTCATTGGTTAATAGCAGTTAAGCACTAGAACTGTAAATTCACTTCTATACATAATCCATTTAGAACAGTTGTTTTAAACGTGCTGCCGAAACTCAAGCAAATCTTTTCTCAATTTAATCACAATGACAACAAATCATGAAAGGTTTGACATATACCCATTTGCTACATCATTACTAAAGAAACAGTGAAAGCTAGTTAGTATCTTATCAACCAAAAACGTGAAACACTACAATCGCATTTGATACGGAGTACTACAATCATCAATGTGCCTTCGAAGTGACGTTTGCTAAATGCCTACATGGATCAGTAGATGGAGGTGTTGAAGGAAGATCGTCACGGAAATTGTCCACGGAGAGAGTAGCCCATATATCATGGATTTGCACACGTTTAACAACGGATTGATGTCTTTAACTAAGGGGCGGCTTGGTGCCTTCCATTTCAACTCAGGCAAAAAAATATAAAATTGTACCATCACCATCTCAGATATTGTTGAAACTTTTTTAATAGCAACTAGACATGTTTTTAAGAGACCCATATTTTTTTGTTTTGTCGAAAAAAATTTTCCCGCCAAGTATTGGGCCATCAAAGACGGGGAGTACAATTTATGAATTGAAGAAGACGTGGAAAATTGTCAACTTCGGAGCCTCACCATTCGGCTATGGAGACAGGTAGAGTTATAATTCTTGTTGTGGTATGTACATAGGGATATAAATAAACTATATTTTATTATAGTTTGGTTTGCGCATGCGTATCTTTTTGTACATAAATTAACAAATGAACGTCAATTTATCTAAAAAGTCGAAGTTTGCGAATTTTTTTCGAGCACTTCCGGTTCGAATTTTAAAATTCTGTTTTCACGGTTGGTAAGACCTGGTTACCCGCTTTCCGAGAAAATTTTTGTATCACTTCTGTGTTCAACCGTTTTGTCGCAAAAAATTCGAGAAATTGTAAAATTTTCAAAAATCACCATTTTTGGGCGCCATTTTCTCGAAAACACCATCTTTTAAAATTCTGAAATTTTGTCAGATGGTTCAACTTTACATGAATAATAAACACACCAAATACCATTCTCGACCAATGCCTCATGAATTAACTGCAGCCTTTTAAAGTTAGCGAAGTTTCGTTAACTTTGATGTCACAGTTAGCAACACTGGGAACAATAAAAGTGCAATGATTTGATGATGTTTGTGGTTCACATTCATTAAATGAAGAATAAAAGGTTTTCTTGACTGTTTTTTTCATTATTTTGATCAAGAAGGCTCTCTGAAATAGTAAAATAAGCCTCCCCCTACTCCTCCGTTTTCTTAAACCGAAATAATCTGAGGTGGAAATTACGATTACGAAACGCACAAATTTCAAGTTCACTTACTTAAAATGGTCTTCGGAAACAAAATTTCACTGATTTTTACTATTATTATTTACATGGACCAATCATTTGCTTGCTTGGTGTCTTCGCTAATAGCATGTAACCGTGCAGGTGCTCCAATAGGTATTGGCTCACTCACATCTCGTCCAGGAGTGGATCTAGGGGGAAGAAACTTTTTTATTTTATATATAAATAAAACCGATCTCAGAGTTTGGAGCTCTTAAAAGTACCTCTAAGTAGCAGTATTACCCCCCCTTCCAGAAGTCCGTCCTGGATCCCCCCCCCCCCCTGCGTAGCACATTGTCGATAGTCACAAATGCTGAAGGTCCATGTAGAATCATAAACAGCACTTCAACTTCACGCAATTCTTAATTTATTCATAATATTTCTGCTACGCACCACTGGTTATCATACATATACAGTATATATGTAACAAAAGTTCCTTTTTGCAGATTTCTTAAATCTACACTTTGAATTGCAGAAGTTCGATTTTGGGGGAGGCATGGAGTTAGTTCATGGTGACCCGTTACTGCCATAAAAACTTCGCCATTTTCCGAAAGCCAAAGATAACTCCTGGCAACAAAACGAGAGTAATACCCGGAGTTTGTACTTGCACTATACTCACGAATTCTTCTGCAGTTTTAGTGGGGGCGCGGTGGCTCAGTGGTAGAGCGTTCACCTCCGCTGCTTGGGGTCCCTAATTCGATCCCAGCTTGCGCCGTGTGGGCTTTGTGGTGGACGAACACCGTACTCGTGGGTTTTCTCGGGGTTATCAAGTTTCCTCCCACTTTCTGCATTCCACCATTTCATTCATTTCTCATAATCACCGTCTTCTTTAGCCTAACCGGCATATGCGTGGTATGCAAAACTTAACTTAAAGATTTCATTTCATTTTTTTCTTCTGCGGTTTTAATACTGTGTATCTGTTTTTGCTTAAGGTTATGCCACGTTGCCACATTCTTTACACCTACCCCCTCAATACCGTCGCAGAAACCCTTGCATGGCCGGTTTCACTGCAAAACCACTGCTTCATCGGACCTGTCTGCATCTCGAACATCTGAAAGCGATTTTTAAAGTGGGATGCAGCACCATCAGAAATTACTGACACGGTTTGGGAAATTGTAGACACTTATTTTCACGTATTCAAACCTTATTCTATAAAATATATTTTCGCTTTTCTTCGAGTATTTTTAGAATCTTGTCTATGGCTATGAGTACATGAGCCGAATCGTGTGTTTTATCGTCGTTTATTACAACAAAACTGTCAGTTGTTTCATATTCCGGTGATAACTCTGAACTTCACTTTGCAGAATAACAGTCCAGTTTTAAGCGAAGTCCACATGAAGTAAAATAGAATTTGTATCTTGAAATTTTATACGATGCTTTTCGGTAGCAATTAATTCTCTTTGGATTTTCTTGATGTAGTTATGAATTACAATTCTTACAGTTAAACCAGCAATGTACGATAGGAAAACAGAAAGTGGCACAGTTTTTAACGAGATTATTGTTTTCCCATATGGCATACGTAACACTTTCATTTTCATCAGGATCAATAATTAAAGACTCCACACTTACTCCTTCCACTCCAGGGCATTCACCACATTCTTGAAGAAGACAGTTGTCATTTTCTACGGATCATACTACTAAAGGAAATAGGTCACTCATGACACCTTCAATACAGGCTTCACCTTTGATTTGTAGCAACGCAGTAGCAACTAACTTAAAATTTGCACAATACACACACACATACACACTTCCCTGACCTACTTTAGCCGAATACTGTAAAATTCCGAGTGACCCATTCTTATGTTGGGATTGTTCTGTTTAAAAAGTCAGTAAATTTCTTTGCAACGCGTAAGAAAACGTTTCGATTTTTAAAACTTTTTGTCCTTTTTCGATCACTGTAATGACATCGCATTTACTTGAGACTTTGTCTGGAGTATTCCAATTCATCACTGAGGTAATAGTTCAGGCTTTTTGTAGATCATCAGAATTTATTGGGTGGCAGTTTCAAGTAAATTTAAAATTCGTGTATTTCGTAATCGTAATTTCCACTTCAGATTATTTCGGTTTAAGAAAACGGAGGAGTAGGGGGAGGCTTATTTTACTATTTCAGAGAGCCTTCTTGATCAAAATAATGAAAAAAACAGTCAAGAAAACCTTTTATTCTTCATTTAATGAATGTGAACCACAAACATCATCAAATCATTGCACTTTTATTGTTCCCAGTGTTGCTAACTGTGACATCAAAGTTAACGAAACTTCGCTAACTTTAAAAGGCTGCAGTTAATTCATGAGGCATTGGTCGAGAATGGTATTTGGTGTGTTTATTATTCATGTAAAGTTGAACCATCTGACAAAATTTCAGAATTTTAAAAGATGGTGTTTTCGAGAAAATGGCGCCCAAAAATGGTGATTTTTGAAAATTTTACAATTTCTCGAATTTTTTGCGACAAAACGGTTGAACACAGAAGTGATACAAAAATTTTCTCGGAAAGCGGGTAACCAGGTCTTACCAACCGTGAAAACAGAATTTTAAAATTCGAACCGGAAGTGCTCGAAAAAAATTCGCAAACTTCGACTTTTTAGATAAATTGACGTTCATTTGTTAATTTATGTACAAAAAGATACGCATGCGCAAACCAAACTATAATAAAATATAGTTTATTTATATCCCTATGTACATACCACAACAAGAATTATAGCTCTACCTGTCTCCATAGCCGAATGGTGAGGCTCCGAAGTTGACAATTTTCCACGTCTTCTACAATTCATAAATTGTACTCCCCGTCTTTGATGGTCCATTACTTGGCGGGAAGATTTTTTTCGACAAAACAAAAAAATATGGGTCTCTTAAAAACATGTCTAGTTGCTATAAAAAAAAGTTTCAACAATATCTGAGATGGTGATGGTACATGCTCTGCCTGAATTGAAATGGAAGGCACCGCTTTAGGATTTTAATTTTGGGTAGGCCCGCTCCCTCGCTTATGGATTCTAATACACTGTAAAAAATCATTGTGTTATTTCAATGACATGCCTATGTGTTAAAATATAACACAAATAGGTGGTTAGAACAACTCACTCTCTACTTGGAGTTCTGTGTCAAATGCCTGCAGTTGAAATAACACACAGCCTGTGTGTTAAACTAACATAAGTGAAGAATCTTCCGTGTTGTTTTCTGCGCGATTGCCAAATATGTTGGCCATCTAATTATAAAGGCTTATGTACTGAAGCAACAGTCAAACACAGTAAAAATAAATACTTTAAAAATCCAGGTATTCGCAAAATTTCAACGTGCAGAGCGCGCAATGTGTTCTCAATTTTTTTTACATAATGTTTCTGAGGAAATATGTCAACAGCGAGAAACAACATCGTATTACTGTGTTACTTCTACACTGCACTAGAGCTCACCAGTCAACAGCTGGAACTGTTTCAAAAATGGCGGAAAACAAGTGGAAACACGATTAAGAGGCAAACATACTATAAGGATATAGGTAAGAGTTTCATATCATTCTTGAACGAGTTGTTGGTAAAGGTTGTGTTCCGAACCATCAAGAAATACTTGACAATAAGTGTTGGGAAGAATGACAAAAATCTTTACGAAGATTTTCTAAACGAAGGGTTCTGTAGTTTACTATTCTTATTTTAAAAGTAGAATCTTCGATAATCGTAAGCATGCACACCACAAGTTTTCCCAACACAGAAAAAATGGTTCCATGAACACCGCACACGGAGTTGTTTCAACACCGAAATAGGTGTCGTAGTAACACAGAACTGGAGTCGAACTAACACCAAAAACGGTGTTAATCTGGTAGTCTGATTTTGAATTTTAGCATAGGGAGTGTTGAATTACCATCAAAACGGTGTTGCTTACACGGCTTTGACCTTGAGTTATAACACAGGTTGTGTGTTGAAATAATAAGAAAATTATGTTGAAATAACACAGGGACTGTGCTATATTAATACTTGATATGATGTAGTATTAACACAAAATAATTAACATACTACACACTGTGTTACTTTCTTCGTGTTGGTGCAACACCGCCACAAGTAACACTCATCACTTTTCCCCACACTACCGACTCTGACATAGTGTCGAATCAACACTGAAAATACTAACACAGATCCGAATTTAACACCGCTCAATACCGGTTGTGTTTAAAACGTAACACACCGCCTGTGTTAAATGCTTACACCACATAGTAGTGGTGACACTGGAACCACTGCCCTGTGTTAAATTTAAGTTGAATTAACACTACCATCTTTTACTGTGTACACACTTGATTCATTAATGACAGTAGAAAGTTACTTTTACAGTAGTAATTGATGCTATTTGTTAAATAATTATCTACCATTTATATAAATAGTGCATCTTTATTGTATCCTTTAAGGTTTATATATTTTTCAAAATATTTGAGTAGGCCCGTGCCTATCAAGCCTACCCGCTAAAACCGCCACAGCTTTAACTCCTGATGATCATGCACAAAAGATGAGCAAAGAATCTTTTCTTCAAATGTCCCTGGAAGAAGTGCAAAACTTCCTCTTGCAAAAGAAATTACCAACAACATTCAGTTCCAACAAGGCAACACAGCGGAATACAAGACATACGCACTTTTGGCTTTACTCCATCTGTTGCTCAGTTATATGATCTATCGTCTCCTAATATAAGTTGGTCATCAAACATCCAAGATTTAACAGCTCCAGAATAATCACTTTGTGTGTCCCTGAGGACAAGACTCTAAACATCGAGGAACTGAAAAGATAAAGTTGATGTGAGATACAAATAATTTCCCCAAGACACAGTGCTATACTTCCCCCTAGGACATTAGCCATGCATTATTTATCTTCAAGAGAAGGCCAAATTTGTACTCTGTATTAATTGTGTGTCTGTTCCCTCCATTACATGACCAAATAAAATTGTTACAGATTTTCACGTTTGATGTTTTCTGTAATTAATAAAAACAACGCACACTGTGCTGTAGAGCCTTTCCTGTTGTTTAACCATGATGCTACCTTTGTCCTACTTTTAGATTATTTGAACTTTTGGAGTTTCACCCAACCCTTCCTCTTGCTTCTTGACACCAACTGAAATGTTTCTCCTACTCATACTTTCTTCAACCCTCGCACTTAATTTTATTAATTTCAATTTTATGTTAATGGGATTCAAGTTTTCGTCGGAAGTGTTAGTAACTATATAAACGAACAATCTTCAGCTTACATATGTACCAAATAATAACTTTAAAATGAAAACACAAATATGCTATTCCAACGTGGAGTTTTCAATAATAAATGAAGTGCATAAAATCGAAGGAAATATTGTAAGAAAACTTCAATTTAACATATCATAGTTCAGTCAGTAAAAAGGATAGTAGATTATTTTTTTTAAAAAAAAAGTAAAATGTTAATTTACAAACGCTACCATTATCCTACATTGAAACAGTCAACTATTTACTTGGATTAATAAAATGTTAAAACTACATTTTGTTTCACCCAGAGTTACTAAATATCATCTCTTCTTCACACATATTATATTTCTTCTTTCTGGAAAATGCGCCCGGGTGGCTATTTAAAATATAATAATAAGTCCGGGGTTTTAAAAGAAAGTAATCAGAACAACCTTATTTATCACAAGTAGTCTCCTAAGTGAGTTAGCACAAGTACCGAACAAATATAACCACGTATTTAAATGACTAGTAGTCTTGTTGTGTTCTGAGGTTGGTATGCTGATAATGTCATTAGACTTCGCATGTTTTATTTTTCAGTTTTGCATTGTTTGCATTGAATTCTGTGTTGCCATGTTGAGAGATAAATTCTACGCTATAGGGATTTTTTTTCTGTAGATGAATTGAGGGAATAAGCTATATAATGAACCATTATCATCCAAACTTGTTCACTTTATTCAACAACCACCTTTAAGAAACAGTAAGATTTATCTTACTATCCATATTCACCATTTTTAGAATGATTCTGAATGATAAATAAACAAAAGAAATAACTCGGATATAATGAAGAAAAATAGATCAACTGAAAATACCCTTGGTTGTTAACAGAATTAGTTAAAGCATCAAAGTACAAAAATCATAGTAGTAATTTTGCTATGTATATACAAATATAAATTAATTCATTAAGCTAGTAAACCTGTACTCTTAGTGACGTCAAGTGTCTTCTATCTAGTTGCATGAAATTTGATAACCCTGGTTTCATTGAAATAAGATAATGCTTCTACTACCTTCATTACGATCTACAAATTGCTCTAATTGACGGCTATTTCCAGAAATATTTCATCATTATCAGAAATATAACGATAATATTTTAGTCTAAAATGAGAAATGAATTCGAGAAAACCCCAACCCTCATTATCTTTGCCGTACAAAGGTTTTTGAAAGAATCTACTGTCATTACCCGCAACAGAGTCAATGATATCGTTTTTTCTATTTTTAAAATTAATCAGCTTCCAAGTTATTTTTTTCTTGAAAGGCCAATCCAAAAAGTAATCATATTCTCCAGAACATACCACAATAAAAATGGACAAAGTATTCTCGTATTTTCTACCAGTTGTCGTTTCACAACCATTGACATAGAGCATTGCTTTCAACTTATATCCATACTGAGAGTCATAAAAGTAACTACTTTGAAGAGCTTCATTAAATTTACATGATCTTAACTTCTCGGAGATATTTGAAATTCTCCACAAAAATACATTATTTTTACTGGCCTTTCCCTCCTTTAGTTCAATTTTCATTTTCTTAAGTTTTTCTTCTAAATTTACAATTGCACGACTCTTCGATGTTCTTTCTTCATTCAATTGGTTTTCCATTTCATTAAGCTTTCTTCCTAAACTTATTATTTCACCATATTTTGTGACTCTTTCTTCGTTCAGTTGAATTTCCATTTTCTTAAGTTTTTCTTCTAATCTTACGATTGTACAACTCTTCGATGTTCTTTCTTCATTCAATTGATTTTCCATTTCATTAAGCTTTCTTCCTAAACTTATTATTTCACCATTTTTTGTAACTCTTTCTTCGTTCAGTTGAATTTCCATTTTCTTAAGTTTTTCTTCTAAATTTATGATTGCACGACTCTTCGATGTTATTTCTTTATTCATCTGATTTTCCCATTTTCTTAAGCTTTCTTTCTAAACTTATTATTTCACCATTCTTTGTGATTCTTTCTTCGTTCAATTGAGTTTCCATTTTCTTAAGCTTTTCTTCTACACTTACGATTGTACGACTCTTCGATGTTTTCTCTTCATTTTCTCTGGCACAAACTTGCTCTATAACACCTCTCATAAGCTCTGAATGATGAATATTGGACTCTTCCATATGACTACGTAACGCGATGGGAAACCCTTCATATTTGCAACCAACACTTTCAAAGCTACACTTAGCAAAAAGATTCACACATGCTTCATCCAGATGTGTGTTCATATTCATCCTTTCGACACTTATGCCGCAATTTTTGGGACAATCAACTGGAAATTTGAGGCACTTTGAGTGATGATCTTCTATCTCCTTGGCTTCCATTTCTTCACCACAATATTCACACATAATTATTCTTTTTGGACATTCCTCCAACAAATGTTCATTCAAAACATTCCGCGGCATCTCTCTTTCACATTTATTCTCACAGTAAATAGGAATTAAGTCACAAACATTAAAATGTTCCTGAAGAATATCAGCTTCAATCTCACACTCACAGTATTCACACTTCACAATTCTCTTCATACAGAAGTTCTCGAAATGATGATTCAAATAATATCTCTGAATCATCAAATTACATCGCTCACAAGAAATTATAGAAAATTCACAATTTTGGATATGTAATTCTAAATTATCATCTGACACCTCCTTTCCACAATAATTACAATTTGAGTAACTTTTTTGCGAATGTACCTTTTCATGTTCAGACATTTCGCAGTGTTTGACTGTTATAGAACATTTTGTACACTGTTCGAATTGTGTTCTACATTGTTCGACATGATCACAGCAGAGTTGCTCAGTATCAAATTCTTGTGAACAGAATTCACATTTAACTTTCTCACCTGTACAGCTGTTGTCTGTATTGAAGCTCGTATCAGATTGCTGCGAGTTAGCTTCATCACCTACACAATATAACTGGTGGTTTTCCAGGTCTCCTTCTATGTATGTTTGGCAGTTCTGGCAAAACTTATATGTCGGCATTGTAACTAACGACCTCAAACAAACGTTTCAATTATATTTCAATCAGCTTGTAGCGTCTGTACGATCTAATGTTATTAGGTGATAACACATAAATCACTGTTGTAGAAACTTAACGGAATGAAAAATTAGCAAGGATTTATTTCGTAGTAGCTACATCACAAAATTTCCCTATATTAGTGTTCTTAAATGTTCAGCTTGACTTAATAGTTGCTCTTCAAGTAATGAACTCAAAAGTTACGAATCTATTAGTGAAAAAAATTCTTTAAAACTGTACACAAAACACTTGAAAAACGAATTATCACTTGTTGAGGCTACATAGATTTGACCGTTATGTTGATAAGAACAAAGATAATGACAATAAGGTACTTAAGGGTATTTCCTTTAATATCCGAAATCTGTTATTATCATATGCAGGATGAATATGTATTTGTGAAAACACTTGTCTCAATTTACTTTACTACGATTAGATATTGACAATATATATGCTTGACAATGCAGTATACTGCTCTTTTACTTCTTTGTTTTTTTGAATATTGTAAAAGAAAACCTATCCTAGTCCTACAGCTTAGAACACATGAGAGTCTAGGACTCATGAAATAGCATGAGATTAAAACGTGAGGCCACAGACTTCCAGATGACAGGCACAGGGGGCAATCACCCTCACATTAGAACCGCAGAACCTTTTACTAAGAAAGCAATCAAAGAAAAATAAATGAGAACTTGAGTAAAATAACTAGATATTGCATGTAACTCATTACTTACTTAAATTGTGGGCTTTTGCTAATAATAATAATAATAATAATAATAATAATAATAATAATAATAATAATAATAATAACATAAAATGTAAATTTGATATATAATACAGAATTACCATTTCAGCAACTATTAGGAATGTGTACCTACAAGTACTGAGAAACAAAGTTTTACTTAAAAATAAAAATTAATATTTATCATTCTTTTGCAACTGCAAATCTGTCAACTAACGAGGTGTGTTCAAAAATTATCGAACCTTATATTTTCCCGCGTAAGCCAATGAAGCGCGGGAGACTTTCTTCAGTGTAGATGTAGAGGGGACACCCATGCGCAGGGGACACTCGTGAAAATTTTCCCACCCGCAGAAAGCGTAAGTTGCTAGCAGTCGCCCAACGAGTGAAGACGTGTAGTGAGCGGTTGTCGGATTTCAGTTTTTTTTTGTAAAATGACACAAACACTTGAGCAGCGATATTGCATCAAATTTTGCCAAAAGCTTGGCTATACCCAAGCGGAAACCACTGAATCGGTACATTCAATTTTGAAGTAGAATTTGGGCATTAGGAGAATCTTCGCGAAATTTGATTCAGGCTTTCATCGCAAAACAACATTCCTGTGTGTCCTCAGACCCCCTACTCATCCGACATGGCTCCGCGTGACTTTTGGTTATTTCCCAAGCTAAACATGCCACTAATATTGTACACATACAATTTCTACATAGTGGTTTTACATAAACTGTTATACAAAAAGCGTACAGAACATAAAAGTTTCTGTAATTCTTTCAGTGTTGAGCGAATTAAACAAAAAAAAAAAAAAAAAACAAAAAACAAAAAAAAAAAAAAAAAAACATGAAATAAATTATGTGAGTAACCTTTGCAGTTTTTGCTTAACGATTTATAGGCCTACATAACAATTCATTGATTAGAAATTCTGAGCTGACTATCGCCGAGCGAGTTTCAACTGAAGACGGTCGAGATAAGCATATTTTACTGTATTTAACATGTTGAATACAATCACTTACAAAATATAAAATTCATTGAATATACGTATAATTGGTTCGATCATGAGTGTCTGCTCATACATGTAAAAAGCAACGAAAATAAACATGAATATAACATAAAATAGCTTTTAAATTTTTCAACTCTAGTTCTTAGTGTGATTAAACCAGTTACGAAAAAAGCACTAAACTTTAAGATGTTTTCCTTTGCATTGCTGCAGCAAATACTTGCGTCTATCTTCCTTCTGTGTCAATGTGACTTTGGACTTTCGTTATCTTGCAAATGTCAGCATTTTGATAACCAATCTGTTGTAGTCGTAATTCTAGGAAACAGTGCTCCACAGATCTTTGAAGGATACGTATCAGAATGTCAACTGTTGTATGACTGCGTTCAGCGTACCTATCTCTAAAGTGTTATTTATATATAAATGTTTTCACGACAGATGATGTCATGTTTATCATAGTTGACAAATCAACAAGTATAAAGTACTTACTTACTGTGTGTTATTTACCAGTGGCGGCGTATGACAAACTGGGGCCGAGGGCAATGAAGTAGATCGGGGCCCCTTCTCGAACAATCATAATTTATTCACTGCTATTTTTGACATTCATTCCATAATCATTCTTTCTATTTACTCTTCCCCCTTTCCTGTTGCTAATCTGGGATATATATATATATATATATTAAATAAATGGGGGTGACATTCAACATCCCTGTCTATTTTTTTAATGCTCAGAGCCGCCTTCAGGCTGGTATCTAAAAATAAAACCGGACCAGGGCTATCATTGCATAATTTTTAAATTCATTTTTAAACAAAGAACACGATAGAAAAGGATTAGGGACACAAGTGTAACGGAAATTACAACCCACAACACAAATAACAATCTCAAGAACAAACATAACATAACAACAACAAAAAACCCAGAATTGGTCCTACACCTATACTATCCTATAATAGTTTAAACGTATACTGTTAATTACATTGAATAGTAACGTATACTGTTAATTACATTGAATAGTGGAAGTAATGCCCCTAATAATACACTTAGAGACAAACTTAAACATAAAATGTAAAATGAGCTGATATTGAAAAATTTCAAATAATAATACCTGGGCATAACCGACGCGATTTCTAAATGTAAGCTCTATGTTTTCTAAAATTTTCTTATTCGGCTCTCGCCTTTGGTGTTTCTCCTGTGGAATTTCTAATATGGTTGGTAGTCCAGTCAAATTACTTAAAAAACGGGCCAAACCTAGACATTTAGAAAAAAAGGATGGAACCTTTTGGAATTTCTTCGTCATCTCGTCTTCAATAACCTCCAGAAAATCCCAAAAAAAATCCAGTTGCGGTTTTTCCGCCATTTTGAATAAATAATCTGCCATCTTGGATTTGTCACATGAACTTAGTTTATGCCACAGAACTTCTAAACTAATTAACGTAGAAGGATCATTCTTTCTTTATTATAACTCCAATATTATACGCAATGGAACAAGTTATTATCACTTTCCTCCGAGTAACTATTGTTGCATAAATTTAGGATAAAGTGAAAAATTGTGATCTCTATTAAGGGACATATTCTTTTCATTGCCTCATAAAACTTAACAGAGTAGAAATATGAAAAAAAAAATGTGCTCGAATAAAAATTGTTGGAAATTTCATAAGCTTTAAAACGATGTATATACCGTTACTTTATACAATGTCAGAGGGGCACAATGAAGCTTCAAACGTCATCGGACTGCGCACAATTTCTGTGGAAACATATGAATGAATCATTTAACACGAAGAAAAAGATATTTAGTGATTTGACACGGCTTTTCATTGCAATTTCCGATAAGTACAAACAGGTTTGGAAGTCTGGCTAATTTAATAAATAGTTCGTAAACAGTGGCGTGGGCAGGGGGTGCACAAGAATCTTGAAAGTAGTCTTTCGCACTATCTTTCTGTATTTATGAATGTTGGTCAATCCTCAATTAGGGTTTCAGATAAACGTTTTAAAACGAAGATGAAATCTATTGAAATACGTTTTACTGATGTTATCCTACAAAAACTCCAGTTGCTGATTTTCTGCCTTTTTGAATAAATAGCCCTAGCCCAGTGCAATTACGACAAAAATCAATTAAACTTAAACATGTTTTTAAAGAAAAGATTAAACCTGTTAGAATATGTTATATGTATTGATATTATACTAAAACAGTCCCAAAGCTCTAGTTGTTGGTTTTCCATAATTTTTGCGGCCAATTATATGAGCAATATGTGAGGTTTATCACAAAACACTATGGTAAATAATGTATTGTGTTTGATTGTCATGCTGGATGGACCTAGCGTAAAGGATATAAAACACTGGACTGAAAAAATAAACCATGAATATCCGTAAACGTTGAGTGTAACATCCATGTTGTTCGTTTAACTCTACAGGAATTTCTTTCTAACACAAAGAACAAATCCGAATTGATATCACTTCTGACGAAATACCCCACGAAATCTGGTTGTACCGTACTTCTATCATTTAGATATGCAGACCTTTTAGTTGTGTTAGTCGCAACAAATGTTGCAAATATGGCTCGCCAGTAATAGTGGGAGAAGATTCAGATATTTTGGTTCTGATGGTAGCACTCGCAACAGCTGGGACCTTCATGTTTATTCCTGCCTCGAAGCGACCACATAAGATATAGAGCAGTACTAAACTTCAGAGAGTATTGGGAGATATGGTGAACTGCGTTTTATTTCTGCAGGCCTTCACTTGTTGTGACCCAACTTCTGCTCCATACAAAAAAGGAAGGAAAATTGTGTACAAAATACTGGGGAAATGAAGAACTGAGTCTAGAAATGGATGTGTTCAACAACTCAACATCATCTACTGATGATGTGGTAGCTGCTAGAGAAAAAATGTTCTTAGTGTTATATAGATGTACAGCAGGGCCGGTGTTAAACCGATTGGACCAATTGCTCCCTATCGGGCCCCGCGCCTAAGGGTGCCCGCGCTAGTGTCGTCTATTCTACTGTCCAGTCTAATCTACTCTCCAGTGCCGTTTTAACAGCATATTGGGCTCCAGAGCAAACAAGTGCTCTGTGGTCCCTATGACTAAATTTTGCTCCTAACACATGTAATTAATACATAACATTCTGCTCGCGGGGTCCCCGGCCAAGTGGCTATAGTACTTAAGATGACTGCTACTTCCGGTTATCAACTACACACAACAACATATTGCAATACAGGCACGTCCATGGACTCTACAATGGAGGGTATGGCCTCTCCTAACAAGTGAATGAATAGTTTGTAGTTTCCGGGTTATTTCCTCAATTTAATGGCGCAGTAATTTCTTTAGTTTTTAACGTTTACAACTTCTGTTGTGTAAAATAGATATGTCCAGGGAGCATTCTGCACACCCCAACATTCCTAAAGCTCGCCCAAATTTCCTTACACATATCCCTGGGTGTAAAATATGGTTTTCTTTGAGTTTGTGCAATATATATATATAATTATACTGGGTGCACACTCTCTTTTATTTTGAACACTCCGTTAAGTAAAAGTTCCTGGAGTTCTTACTAATTATGTCAAATTATACAACCGTGAATACCGAGATGGTATCAAATAAATCAGCCTCCATGCGCTTCAATGCCTTGCATTTCCTTTCTCTTATTATCTTGTCTCTTCATCTTCTTGTTCAACTCAACCATAGATTGGTGTGCAACATGGAAATTTTAAAACTCTTCCATCCCTAGAGAGAGCTGTTTTATATTTTGATATGGTCTCTCTTCTTCGTAACTGCATCTAGATATTCTATCCTTAGTCTTCCTCTTCCTGGTTTTCCTTCTGTCCTTCCCTCTATCAGCACGTTGATCCAATGAGAGTGCCGAATAAGATGGCCAAGCATACTATTTCTTCTTTTTCCTATTATCTTCATTACCTGTCGTCCTTCATTAGCTTCCATTAGTAAGTCTTCATTCCTTTTCCTTTCCCTCCATAAGATGTGTAGCATTCTATGCCAACACCACACTCCAAATGCTTTCAGCTTGGATATTTCAGCTTTTCACAATGTCCATGTCTCTGATCCGTAAAGTGCCACACTCCATACCAGTGCCTTAATAAGTCGTTTTTGAACATCCAACGACACATTTCGTGATGTCAGCAGTCCTCTTTCGCTATCGAATGCTTGTTTAGTCTGTGCTATTCTGAACTTACGTCTTTTTCACTCCTTCCGTCCGAGGATATTCGACTTCCTAAATAGGGGAACGTCTTAACGTCTTCGATTTTCTTTCCATCTAGCCATACGTTTGCCTCTTCCTGTCCTGTTCTTTTGCACTTTATCACTTTAGTTTTCTTCTTATTGATCTTCATTTTGCATGTTTTTCACAGTTGGTCGTTCAGGTTTGAAAGTGCTTAATGCAAGTCATTTTCGTTCTCCGCTATCAGTGCTATATCATCAGCAAACCTTATTGTGCTGAAAAATTGGCCATTTACTTTTACGCTTTTCTCGTTTTTATCAAAGAATTCTTTCATAGCCTCGCTCAGTGGTAGAGCGTTCACCTCTGGCGCTTGAGGTCCCGGGTTTGATCCCAGCCCCCGCCAAGTGAACTTTGTGGTGGACAAACACCGTGCTCGTGGGTTTTCTCGGGGTTCTCCCGTTTCCTCCCACTTACTTCATTCCACCATTTCACTCATCTCTCATCATCACCGTCTCCTTTAGCCTAACCGGCATAACCGTGGGACGTAAAACTCAAAGATTTCATTTTCTTTCATAGCCTTTTCTATATAGACATTGAACAGGAGAGATGGAAGTCCAGATCCTTGCCTTACTCCTTTCCTTATTCTTGGTTCTTTCTGATTTCTTCTATAACAGTTGTCTGGTTCCTGTAAAGTTGGTATATTATTTTTCTGTCTCTGTAATCCACTTTTAGATTCTTCAAGTATTCCAATCTACGTTGTCAAAATCTTTTTCTATATCTACAAATGCTATCACAATTGGTTTGCTTCTTCTGATGTGCTGTTCCATGATCAACCGTAGACTCAGTATTGCTTCTCTTTTTTCTTCTGAATCCAAACTGGTCTTCCGATAGCCGTTCTTCGATTTTCCCTTCTAGTCATTGTGCGATAATTTTGCAGAATATTTTTTATGCAAGGGAAAGCAAACTTAACGTTCTGTGTTCTACGCATTTCCGTGCGCCTTTTCTCTTTGGGATAGGGACCAATATGCTTTTCTCGAAGTCTCTTGGTATTTTTCCCAAAATATACATTTCATTAATAAGATTGAATAGTTTCTTCTTTGTTGCTATTCCGAAATTTTTAATCACTTCCGTTGGTATTTGGTCTATTCCTGGGGCTTTACCATGTTGCATTTTCTCCAAAGCATTGTTAAATTCGTACTGTAAAATTGATCGTCCTAATTCATTTTCATCGACGTCCTCATCCTTCTCTATCTCTTCTTCGTTCATTGTGTCTTCCCTTCTATCTTTCTGTTATCTGCTCCTCTTCTATTAGTGCTGTCCCGTTCTTGTCTATGATAAAGTCTGTGCGTTTCTTTTTCTTACCGAACTGTTTTCTAACTTTTCTATATGCCGTTTCTGTATTGTCTTTGACTATATTTTCCTCAATTCCTTGCACAAGTTGTTTATCCAGTCTTCTCTGGCCTTCTTTACTTCTCTATTGATGTGATTTCTGCGCCTTCCGTATTCCTCCTTTTTGCTATCTTGAACTATCTTCTTTTCTCCATCATTTCTAATATTTCTGCTATTATCCATGGTTTATATTGGGTTCTCGTTTCTGGAGTTCGCTCTTCATCAAAACTAAATTATGGTCTGAGTAAACGTCTGCAACTGGGTATCTCTTACTATTCTTCACTTGATTTCTAAATGCTTGTCGGACCAGTATATAGTCTATTTTGTATTTTTCTTTGTCTACTGGTCTTGTCCATGTATATCTTCTTCTTAGTGGTGGGTCGAAAAAGTATTTGTTAGAAGCAGATTATGGGTTTTGCAAAACTCAACTAGTCGTGCACCTCTCGCATTCTTTTCTCCTAGGCCAAAATTCCCAGTTACATTCTCTTTTTTGCCTTCGGCGACTGCTGCGTTCCATTCACCAATTATAATTAAATTGTCCTGATCTTCAACTTTCATCAATACTTCTTCTATTTGCTCATAGGTTTCTTCTACTTCCTCATTTGTGTAGATTGATGTAGGCATAATTACTTGGATTATCGTCATATTCCTCGGTTCTGTTGCTATCTTCAACATTACTATCGTTTTATTGTATCTCCAGCTGCCTATACCTTTCTATCGTATCTTCTTATTCAAGACAAAACCGACTCCTGTTGTACCGTTTATAGCTACTGAGTAAATCATTCTGAAGAGCTCGCTCCACATGTCTCCTGAATCAGGCCACCTAACACAGCTGATTTCCAAGATATCTATCTTAATGCGTTCCATTTCTTTCCAGATTCCTTCTTTTCTCCTAGGCCGAAATTACCAGTTACATTCTCTTTTTTTCCTTCGGCGACTGCTGCGTTCCAGTCACCAATTATGATTAAATAGTCCTTATCTTCAACTTTCATCAATACTTCTGCGTCCTTCCACTGCCGGGAACGACCTTCTGTGAAACAGTAGTGTTGTATTCCCTAATATTACATTTTCTTATTTGTCTTTCCATGTTGTTTTCTAGGGACTGAGAAAGGTAGTGGTGTCCCAAGTTCTTCCACCTCGCAGTGAAATAGCCATAGAAGACATCCTATCCCTGCCTGTTTTGCCGATGTCAATCATCTTCGGAATCAATGTGGTAATGATGGAGCTGCTGCCCACTACCATAATATCTCTCTTCGTCTGTCTCCTAACCGTAAAGACCTGTCCAGCATGGGAAGCCCTCTGATAGCAAAACTATTTCCGGCATAGCTTTTGGGATGACTAGAGCACGCAATCCCCCCCCCCATCGCGGCAAGGTGGAGATATTGAAGGAAGTCTCTTATTATAGCTATATTCAAAACACAAAACCAGAGGACAAACCTTGCCCTCTCCTGCTAAAAATTACGTGGATGTGTTGTTTTTGAAAAAAAAATCCATGATGATTTCAAGCTGATTATACCTTTCATAAGTAGTTACGAGTACCTACGATGTTCTCAATAGCGTACATTAAGTTTTTCCTGACTTGAATTATTTTCAAACAGATACAGCTGTTAATAATCTTTGAACCAACGAATTCACATCAACGAGTGCATTTCATTATGTCTTACAAATATAAACTTATGGAAACATGGACTTCAGCATTGTATATCTCGTAAAATTCTAACCCAATTTATATATTACATGATCCCTTACTATTTAAAAAAGTCGAGCGAGATGCAAGATGGACGACTTCAAGATGGCGACCATTATAAGCATACCCTCAAATAGACGTCTACTTCCTCCCGGTGTCGGTTAATGTGTTTTTGTTTTTCATCCCTTTACCCGGTTTACAAATAAAATGAAATTTTCAAACTTGAAACACATGGTAGTTGCTTATTCTGATCAATCAGGTTTTTTGCCACTGCGGCCGTCTTTATGGACGGAAGCACTATAAATTTTGCTTACGCTCGTTTTTTGATATTCCACACATCTCTGACAAGTTTGGTCAAGAAATTAGAATTCGACGTTGATGGATTTACTTGTAAGAGGGGACAACTATGAAATACTGGATTTACAGGACCTTCTTGAGAAATAGCAAGGCACAAGAGTGAAACGTATTTTAAAATTCATTCACTGTCTGCCCTGGAAAATTAGTTGGTATAAGTAATGAACAGTGTGAGCATTTTTACCAGAATATTTTCCAGATGGAAAAACTTCTTAAAGGTAAGTGGGTATAAGTACTAGAGCAGCAGGCGAACGATATATATATGTTCTACAGAGCTTGGTGCAAATTAGTTGTAAACCTGGGGTCCCGCACAAAGTTCCCAATCGGGTCCCGCACAAAGTTCCCAATCGGGCCCCGCACCACCTAAGGCCGGCCCTGATGAACAGAGAAACAAAATCTGGATTGCACAAGATTCTGCATATACAAAAAGATTGTACCCGAACAAGGCATTAGTGACACTTTTAACTTAGAAGTACTATCTCCAACAATAGCTGCTGCAAATCAGCATTGTCTCCATGTGTTCTATCAAGTTCAGCAGTGGAAAAATAAAGAGATGACTCCAATTGAATGAGGCTGGAGAATTGATGCTGATTGCCTTCTTCCTGTAACAATATTTAAATAACCTGTTCCAGAAGAGTTGCTAAGTTTACAACATGCAACTGCCAGGCAAACTGCGGAAACAATTGTGGGTGCAAAAGAAAAGAGCTAGATTGTACATCATTTTGTGGGCAGAGTAGTGGACACGGATGTGGTAATAGCACTACTTTAATTGAAGATGCAGCTGAAGCAAGTGATGATGAAGCTGTCACCAAAACCAACTTCTTTGAGAAGGAAGTTAACAAAAAATTCGGACATTCAAACTGCAAAACGCCATCGAGAAAAGTAAGTCTCAAAGTACACTGGTATATTTAGAACTTTTGTTTAATTTTATTTATCATCGCAAAGCTTATTACGGTTCCATATACACAGATCAGTAGTTGAATTAGAGACAGCAGGACAGCCTACAGAGGCTCCACCAGTGAATGTAAATGAAATGCATTGCGAAGTTATTGCTGCTGTGTACTTCCTCTCTCGATATCCGTGTCAATGCAGTGTGTGATAGACAAAACGAAGGACCTGAGTGCACGTGACCGTGGTCAAATCGTAGCGGCCACACGGCTGGGTGGCTCGATTTCGGAAGTGGCTGCGGCACTCGGATATTCAAAGACAACAGTGTCAATAGTGTATCGTAAGTACCTGGCTTCTGGTAAAACCGCACGCACACGGGTAAACTACCGCGGTCAGTAGTATGTCTAAGACAGGGGTAGACGCCGAGTGGCTCGCATCGTAACAGCTGATAGACGGGCCGTAGTGCGTCAAATCGTTGAGTGGTTAAATGCAAGACAACAACGCCGCGTCAGCAGCCACACAATTCGCAACCGCCTGCTCGTCATGGGGTACAGAAGCCATCGACCCACGCGAGTATCCCTTCTAATAGCACAACACAGGAAACAACGTCTAGCATGGGCAAAGGAACACTGCCTCTGGACTGTGGAAATGTGGAAAAAGGTTGCCTGGATAGCTTTACATTGGTACATGGCGATGAACCGGTAAGGGATGATCTATTGTCACAGCAGGGAACTATGTAGGCCGGTGGTGGTGGTATTCTAATCTGAGGCATCTTTACTTAGATTGAAATCTAACACGTGTAACATAGTTCCTCACAGGTAAACGTACCGCAATATTCTGAATAACCATTTCATGTCATTTGCTCGGCTGCTTCAACCAGGTGGTGACCTCATCTTGCAGTAGGACAATGCCCCGGCCCACCCATCGCTCTACGATGGCAGCAAACTGGTTTGATGAGCATTCCTTTGATCTGGAAACACTGTCATCGGATCTCAATCCAATGTAACACATCTGGGATACCATGGAACGACATCTTCGGCTGTGGACCCTCTTCTAACTATCCTTTGTGCCTTTGTGGGAGACTTTGCAGCAGATATGGATTGATGTTCCACAAAAACACTTCAGGCGCCTCATAGAGTCCATGCCGCGGCGAGTACCCGCCGTTATCAAAGCAAAAGGTGGTGTTTCACGCTATTAGAAAGGAGTCTATAATTCAACTGGTGATCAGTTTATATTGTCTTCCTATTTATAACTACAATACTTTAAATTTTAATAACAGTTTAATAGACGCGCAGAAGAATCTAAGTACAATTATGAAAGCTAGTATATATAGTGAAATAGTGAAAATCATAAATCAGGATATGATAGTATTTATTGTAAATCGGATACAAAATGCATCTCAAATAATTCCGGTAAATATATTTTCCTTTATTTTCAATAATTAATCCCTTGCTTAAATCACAATTTTTAATCTTCCTAAAGTTATATTTTCAAGCACTAATAGATAAAACTTTAAGGTACACTAAGTTTATTGTAACGAAGGCAGAGAAAATAAACACTTATATAACCCGTAATATTAGAAGCACAATAACGAAATAATGATACTGTTACAGTTGTTGGCTTAGGAGCCATAGCGCAAAAACTACGTGCTGGAGAAAATTTCAAGATGGCGTACTGCCTATTTAAAATGGCGGGAAACCAGCAACTAGAGTTTTGGGACTGTTTTAGTATAATATCAATACATCGAACATATTGTAGCAGGTTTAATCTTTTCTTTAAAAATATGTTTATGTTTGATTGATATTTGTCGTAATTGCACTGGACTAGGGCTATCTATTCAAAAAGGCAGAAAATCACCAACTGGATTTTTTGTAGGATAACAACATCAGTAAAACATATTTCAATAGATTTCATCCACGCCACTGTTTACGAACTATTTATTAAATTAGCCGGACTTCCAAACCTGTTTGTACTTATCGGAAATTGCAATGAAAAGCCGTGTCAAATCACTAAATATCTTTTTCTTCGTGTTAAGTGATTCATTCGTGTTTCTACAGAAATTGTGCGCATCCGATTATGTTTGAAGCTTCATTGTGCACCTCTGACATTGTATATAGTAACGATATATACATCGTTTTAAAGCTTATGAAATTTCCAACAACTTTTATTCGAGCACATTTTTTTTTCATATTTCTACTCTGTTAAGTTTTATGAGGCAATGAAAAGAATATGTCCCTTAATAGAGATCACAATTTTTCACTTTATCCTAAATTTATGCAACAATGGTTACTCGGAGGAAAGTAATAATAACTTGTTCGATTGCCTATAATATTAGAGGTATTGGAGGTATAATGGTCCTTTTACATTAATTAGTTTAGAAGTTATGTGAAATAAACTAAGTGCATATGAGAAATCCAAGATGGCAGACTATTTATTCAAAATGGCGGAAGACCCGCAACTGGATTTTTTGGGATTTTCTGGAGGTTATTGAGAAAGAGATTACGAAGAAATTCCAGAAGGTCTCATCTTTTTATTCTAAATGTCTACCTTAAACCTTAATTTGACTGCACTATAAGTTTATTTATAGTTTCTTACCTGTCTGGGACTACATGGATTATATTTGATTAGATTTTTCTCCTACTATCAGCCCCATTCAATTTAACATTAGGTTTCTCTCCAGTGATCATAACGATACCCTGATCACTTTTTTTTTTATCGAACTATCATTAAAAACGGCTAGAATCGATTTATCTTCTGCTTGTCGTCTTCACATATTTTTTACTAGGTTTCTCTCCAGTGATAATATACGATCTACTTAGTGCCACTGCTTTCGCGAAAATATCAATGAATTGTTAGGCACTAGAATGTTTTCCTCCTGCTTCTCCTTTTATCATTGTTTTCAGATTTGACACTTGTTTTATGATTATATTATTTTGTATTTAATAATTCAGTCTTGTTTATGTTCTGACACTTATGACTGTTTCCATTACCACTTACTAACACACTTTTGCATTAGAATATATTCCAACAAAAAAACCTGAATATATTGAATAATTGGGATATATCATAGATTAAATATGTAAGCACAGAATTCTACTACGAGTTATACCATCCAACTTTTCATTACCACCCATATCCAGTCAGTTGACAAATCTTGACGGCTTTTTATTATTCTTTTGGTACTTTTGTTGTCTTAAGTTTTTCATTGTCTTAAGTTGAAATATGAAGCTATTTTCGATGACAGTCCCATTACCCTATTAGCCTGTGTTCCACCAGCATTCAGAATGCTACCTTCCTAGCTTCGGCAGCTGCGAAAATCTCAATTATATTATCAAATCCAATGTAGATACTATTTCATTTTCGATAGAAAGAATGGCCAGATTCGTGAGTTTTTCTTCACTCATTGTGGAGCGCAAGTATGATTTCATCAGATTCATTTTGGTGAAAGACTTTTCAACATGATGCGACACATATGAGCAGTGTTACTAAAATCTGAAGAACGGTCGCCAAACTTTTGTAAACTTCAAGCTCCATTAAAGACACATATTTCAGTATGCCTTGAAGGGAAAAGTCAAGTTGTTCTTTAGCTTTCTGAGTACACTTTAGTAAACGGATTATGTCCTTACAATCCTGAAATAATTCCAGGTCATTCGGGTGGAACAAAACCAAATCAGAGCAACATGCTTATAGTCTTTCGTCGCTTTCATCATCTAGCTGCTGTACGAAGTTGGGGATAGAACACAGAATCCAAATCTGTCGTTCACGTCACGTATCTGAGTAAAACGGTCATACAATTGTTGATCTCATCTCATTTGAACTTCATTGATAGAGCGCTTCACTTCGGTCTGTGCCGTCAGAGGTTCATCCTTTGCTTCTTTTCTAGGCATGCATCTCCTCCTACTGCGTGTACCCACAGTTATGTTCCATTCTCTACAACTTCTTTCAGCTGCGGATACGATTTCCTCGGCCAGCTCAAGTCTCCAGGTATGAATGTTGAAAAAAGGCTCTGTAACTGAATAAGAGTCTGATTGAAACTCATATCCTGAGATTGAAGGCATTTTTGGATCAGATCAATATATGGGAGAACTTCAGACGGGAAATACAGTAAAGCGATGAAGATAGATGACTGGATGCTTGCAAGAAGAAGAGCAGCATCTCCTCGAGTATCAAGCGTTTCAGTTGAAGTGTCACGCAGTTCTTCCAACATATCAATTACTTCATCCGATTGACTAGAAAGTGCCTTCACAGCGTCTGCTTTTGAACTCTATCTAGTGTCACTTTCACGTTTCAGACCAATCTTTACGTGCTTTTGCAGCATATTCCATTGGTGAGTAGATGCAGAGACATAATCCATTGGTGAGTAGATGCAGAGAAGAATATAAACAATCATTCCGTTGTTCCAAAGAAAGTGACCACCAGAGCGATAACGTGAGCAGCGTGTACGCCGATAAGGTTCAATGAATGATTGTTACAAGGAACGAAAATGGCAAGAGGATTTATATTCCGTATCAAAATTTGAACTCCAGTATATTGACCGGCCATTGTAGCCTGATTATCATAAGTACAGCCCGGATTTATATGCGAAATGCATGTTTGTAATAATATACAAAAACGTATGGAAAGGTTTTTTTTTCTTTCCGGCGGACTTGTAACGATTCGTTTGAGACGCATATGTTAGCGCATGTAAGTGCATATTTTAAGTGAATTTTAATGTGGATGCATATTTCATAAACTTTGCAGGATACTGCGTATTTCCGAATTTTATTGCTGCATACTAGCATATTTTAGAGTATTTCACGAGAAAGTAGCTTATACTTAAAGTGAGCTGAATCACTTTGTAACCGCAGACATAGGATAAAATTTCCTTTTTCCAAAAAAAAAAAAGAAAAAAAAGAAAAAAAGAAAGAAAGAAAGAAAAATAAAAAGAAAAAGAAAGAAAGAAAGAAAAGAAAAAGAGAAGAAAAAAGAAAGAAAAGATTGAGTTTGTTGCTCACAATCCTAGGTAAATTCACTTTTGATTGCTTTCGCATTTGGTGTTTTTCACATGCACCAGTGACTTCTTCTGAATTAGGAAGAAACTTCTCGATCTGCAAAAGTTTCTCACTGATAAACGCAGAGGGTTTATAGAAGAAAACCTAAGGACGACGTTCATAGTACATTGCAACAGCAGTATTCAAGGTATTGAAAGAAATTGAAATTTTATGTTCTTAGTATATATATATATTTCAGTGCATATGTTAAAATTTTAATCCATATTTTAGTGCATATTTTTTATAATTTTCGCGCATATTTGCACGCATATTTCAGACTGTTTGTGTATGGAAATCCGGGCTCTAATCATAAGACTGGCCTCTACAATCTTGAATACCAAGCTTATCACGTTGAAGTTTCTTCAGTATTTCAGTAGAAATACTTTCAATAGTCTTCGACAGAGATGAAATCAATAAATGCTTCTGTATAGCGACTATAGCTTCTACACCAAAGAGCTTTTAGTTAGCAACATACTGCTAAAGCCCTTGTATTTCAAGCGTGTCCCTATTCACGCTACTGTCGATGTGTGTTTTTCTGTACCTCCCTCGAAAGAGGAAGGACAAGTTTCTGTGACCAAGATCTTTCAGTAGTTGGTTGCCACATTGAATTATTTCACGGGCTTCACTGTGCACTGTTTTGTCAGCCATTCTAGGTAACCAACGATCTTCACTCGCCAACACCAAACAACTGAATGACAAGTTGGCAACAAACCAAGGACATTCACTTCTTTCCCCAAAGCATAAGGAAGAGAGTGGGGCCGAAGGATGTTTCACATATTTTCCGAGGGCACACTTGAAATAGAAAGGCTCTAGTACACTAATAAAGCATTATGTATGTTGGTCCCTTCTTTATGCCCTTTCTTTGAACTACAAATAAATAAATAAATAAATACTGATATTTTAAGAAGCAGACTAGCAGACGGGGCCCCATTACTTACAGTATACTTCGAATTTTCTTATATTATATTTTAATCGACGCTCTGTTTTTCCTTTAAATTTCTCTAAGATTATTGAACAGAGTGAAACTTTTATTTTATTCATATTTTAATCAAAATACATTTTTCCTTTAAATTTCTTTGAGACCAAAAGAGAGAGAGACTTATTTTATTTATTTTCCACCTGCATACAGCTTTTTTTAAAAATTCTTCTGGGGGCCCGCAAGACAATGAAATGTTTTATTATTTTTTCACCTATATTCAGAGCTTTTTCCTTTAAATTTCTTTGCGGGTTCCAAGAGAGTGAGGCCCTAACCTATAGCTTGTTTAGCATATACGGAAATCCGGCATCGATTAGATTTATTAGATATTTCTGTTGTTTCATCCGTTATTTGGTGTAACATTGATTGACAATTAACTGCGCTTACTTTTAGGAAGATGTGGATTATAAACCATGACGGCCTTTGTACAGCTCATGCTAACAAGGTTTTTTAGTAATTATTTTTTACGTACCGTCCGAGGGTCCCACAAAGTAGGGCCCGGGGCAGGGCATCACTCGCCCCCTCTTACGCCGCCAGTGACAAGCAGTTTCGTGCAATGCATAGAGGGTCTCAACGGAACATATTACAATCCGCGGCACTCTACCAAAATCGTAAGTGATTGAAATTTACTACTACGTCCAGTTTCAATACTGATTTTCATAGAGCAAAAATGGTAAGAGGTATCGAGAAGCGGTTTCTTGTAAGCCATTCAGTTTCCCAAAAAATAGATTTAATCTTTTTCGTTCATCTCTATTCAAACTAAAAATAGTTCAAATGAATCATTTCCCTTTTGAACGTTTATCTACCTAGAATCGAAACGCTGATGGATAGTGAGAAACTATTTTTTATAGATACAGCGTCTAAAGAGAGTATATCGTGACAACCCATAAAACTCTACCAAAACAGAAAGGTATTGAAATTTAGTAGTACTTCAGGTGTCAATACTGATTTTCATAGAACAAAAACGGTATTGTAAAACGGTTTCTGACACAGATTCAGAGTTCTAATGAGCTTCGTCTCGATTTTTATATATCTGTTGAAGGCGTAATAGGTGAAAATCTGCGATTCTTCGGTTACAACACTTATTCCATAATGAATAAAACTGAAATACTTAGCGACAAGCATCTTTTTTTAACATGGGTTCAGTGTCAAGATGATGTTTCGCCTCTAATTTATTCCTGTATTGCAATCGAAGGTGACTGCTATCAATTATAACTTCCGATCTTAACGTTAATCTCCATCGAACAAGAACAGAAAAATATAGCGAGTAATTTTTTTTTTTTTTTTTTTTTTTATGGATTCAACGTCCGAAGAACAGGTTTTTATCTTATTCCTCTTTTGTAGCCAGTAGTTATACATGTACTACTTCAGGTATAAGTATTGAGTTAGCATAGTTTGGAAGTTTACCGTAGTTTCACACTGTGAAAAGAAACTCACCTTTTTATATACTAAAACAAGAAGTGAGAGAAATTTTCTACAATCTCCGGTTTCAACAATGTTTACCAAACAGCCAGTACAGTAATCGTTAGCGACAAGCATTAATTCAGTACCTGAAGAGTAGACTAACCCTTAGATTTATTCTCTGATAGAAATTTACTACGACTTGTAATTTCAATTGTGATCACCATAGAGCAAATGGAAGAGATGGTGAGATTTTTTTTAATATATATAAATTCAGATTTTTAAATATAGAACATAACAAGACTAACGCAATTGCGGTCCTGTCAGTATTCCTTTGCTGTAGTCTTTCATAATTAATGTGCTCGCTAAAACAGTTATTTACTTAACGTAGGGTCTACTTAAATAATATCCCTTGATAACAGCTGCTGCGTTGCAATTTATTCTGGACAAATTCCATATGATTTTCTTGTTTACTGATTTTTAAACTTCCCAGTTATAACGAAATACTTTGGATAGATTATTAATTACCTGTACCTTGGGCTGAAAGTGCTCATACATGTGCACTATACTTAATAGAATGTTAATTTAATAATAACAAAAGAAGAATGTTTTTAATATATGTAAAAATATATATTATGGGATAGTGTTATATAATGAGTTGCAACGAAGTTGTTTATGGATACCTAATCATCATGTCTGTGTGCATGACAGTTTGAATGAAAATACATAAAAGTGTATCAACTAATAAACCATTTGATACCGTTCATCGACTTTATAATTCTTATAGAAAAGGTGAGAATAATAGTATATATAATTATTAAAGATATTTTTACATGCAAATTATTACTACCACTCGAGATCTATATATCATCGATCGAACCAGGTTGACGACTACCCTTGGTGAGTCGTTATAAAAATTTTGGTTTACCTCACCCGGGACTTGCTGTAAATTCACATCCCGAAGCAAAGTAAGGGTGAATTTACTTTTGTAATAAAGTTAATGAATACAAATTTCACCAGACTAAGAAGTGGTAGAATAATTATAAGAAAAATGAACGGTGAGGCAATTGAGAAAGAATCCAATAATAGTGACGACGGTGAACATAGTGTAGCAACAGGAATGACATCAGAAGACCGAATCTTGCTAGCCTTACAGCGACAATTGATTCAGATGTCTACCGAATTAAAGCAGACGATAGAGCAGAAGTCCGAAGAATCCAACAAGCAATGCGAAGAATTGAAGCAGACGATAGAACAGAAGATAGAACAGAAGTTCGAAGAATCCAATAAGCAATACGAAGAATTGAAGCAGACGATAGAGCAGAAGTCCGAAGAATCCAACAAGCAATACGAGGAATTAAGTAGACGAATGGAACAGACGTCAGATGAAACGAAACAGTCAATTGTCCAGGCGATGAATGACATCACCTCGCAGTTCGAGGAAAAGTTAAAAAGAATATCCGAGGATTGTCAAGATAAGCACTACCACCAAATCCAATAAATCAGTGGTGTAAAAAAGGATTTAGAAGTAATAGAATCTTCTGTTCAACAGCAAAAGATTCAGGTCATCAATAATTCTAACAACATACGTGCAAATACGCAATTGATAGCTACTCTACAGGAAGAAATTAGAACGCTACAGGTTAAGGACAACACATACCACAATAATATGGGTAGTGATCGCTTGGGGTTTCCCCAATCACCAGAGATGACTTCGCCTTCACCTGTGTCTGATGAGGATATTATTTTGGAAGAAATTCATCCGAAGAGGACAGATGGGCGGAAAAGGGATGGTGCAACAACCCATCACGTTATGAATAGGAATTGTCAGCCAATAAGTACACGGAATGATAAAAGGAAGGTAAAGTTAAGTGTTAAGATGAGTGAAATACGGGCTATGAGTAAATTCAGTGGTAAATGTAATGAGAACGCTACTTCTCTCCTGGAAAAATTTCAGGACGAATGCAATATAATGTGTATAGATAGATCACAATATATGAAATTAATCCCTCATGTATTACTCCCACCATGTTCTTTATGGTTTAAAGCAGTACGTGATCACATCAATACTTATGAGGAATTCAAAGCAGCGCTAATTGCGAATTATGAAAATGACTTTTTGCTTGCAAATCGAGATGCCACCATTAGAAATCAACATTTCAATCCTCGTTTGCACAAATCTGTTGTTGAGTTTGTTGTAAATACATACAACGAATTAAAAGTCGTTAATCCATTACAATCGGAATCTAGAATAATAGCATCGATTCGAAATTTGCTCCCATTTAAGTTACAACAGATCTTGTTTTCTACACAGTGTATGAGTTTCAACCATTTATTAATGCTGGTCCAATGCTATGAAACTCAATACCATGCTATGAGTCAACAAGCAGGAGTAGGTAAAAATAAGAATAATTCAGATCATTTTGTACCTATTCGGAATCTAAATATCAGAAGTGTGAACGATACGAAACATAACCTAAGCCGAGTAAATTCTAGCAATCAAAACGAGCAAAATAGGCAACGTTATGTAGGGAATCAGCCTAACCTAATTAATCGTAGTAATCCTGATGTCAAATCACCCAACAGAAGTAGACATAAAAACAATCGGAATATAGGGCGAAATTACAGGAATACAACAAGCTACATGGATAGACGTAATTGGAGGTCAAGAGATGGCACTTCATACCAAAATCAGAATCATGATGAAATACATGTACAACATATTGGGGAACCTAATCATGATTGTGCAGTACAATGTACTTTATTAGAATCATATGCAAGTATGAATGTAAGCTGATTACAGTTAATGAAATTAGGTTAAACTCATATCAGTTATAGATTCTTGTGAACTTTTATTTTTAAGTTTATGTGTTAATATCGATAATGAAAACAATTCTTATAACTTCGCTATACAGGCAATATGAGGAATTATAATTCGATTCATAATTGATTAAAAACAAAGATTATTTATATTAGATTGACTTGTGTTGAAAACTTAACTGCCAAAGATTATGTTAAGTGTAAGATTCATTCTATTAAGTTAATTATTCAACGACTATCTTGAATGAGATTCTTCTATATTTTGATGCCTTATTGATCCAATGTTTATTTTAAAATATCACCTAATATAATTATTATATAATGCGCCCTGGATAATGGTAACTCATGTTTGTTTCTTACGATTTTGACTTCGCACCCTTCAAAGATTAAATAAATGGGCGACGACATTTTAATAATAAAATATAATAATAATGTAATGAATGATAATGAAATAAATATAATTAATGTAATAAAAGATAAGTATTAATGAAGTGAAAGATTTGTTATAAATGTATCTATATCTATGATATGTAATGAAGATACATACGAGGGGCGATCAAAATGTGATGAACATATGTAATGTAAGATCATTATTGTAAACGGACCAGTGGTTCTTGAAGATAAAAGCCAAGCTTGCTTATGACTTTTATATTAAGTCCAATTGTCGGGCGACATTTTATATAACGAAATACTTTGGATAGATTATTAATTACCTGTACCTTGGGCTGAAAGTGCTCATACATGTGCACTATACTTAATAGAATGTTAATTTAATAATAACAAAAGAAGAATGTTTTTAATATATGTAAAAATATATATTATGGGATAGTGTTATATAATGAGTTGCTACGAAGTTGTTTATGGATACCTAATCATCATGTCTGTGTGCATGACAGTTTGAATGAAAATACATAAAAGTGTATCAACTAATAAACCATTTGATACCGTTCATCGACTTTATAATTCTTATAGAAAAGGTGAGAATAATAGTATATATAATTATTAAAGATATTTTTACATGCAAATTATTACTACCACTCGAGATCCATATATCATCGATCGAACCAGGTTGACGATTACCCTTGGTGAGTCGTTATACAGTTAAGTCAAGATAATTATCAATAATTATTTTCATAGTTACAGTTTGTCCATGATGGGCACCACATTTTGCAAACACAAAAATTACACTATAATCTTAACTGAATGAATAGCTGATATGGTATTCTGGTTGACGTTCCTAGCGCAACTGTATGAACAATAGTTACGTCGTATGTCTGCCCGTTAATTGCGGACTGCCATGATCCGTTCAATTAGAAGTGAATTTTGAACCTTACAAAACACTAAGTTAAAATTGAGTTGTATCTCGAAAGCCTATGAGGAAGCGCAAAAGGCTATTCTCATAATAATTCGAAAGTATATTTTTGTATTTCATCATAAACGAATTTTCCAGTTTCGTTGCCATGAAACAGGAAGTATCATGACTGAAAGAAAGTATATGCTCATCCAAGAGTGCCCTTGTTGTGGTTTCCAAGGGGAAGGGGGGGGGGGGCAAGTATAAGCGACATTTCAAATATAGTTTAAAATTTTGCTGTACTACTCTAAAAATTCAATTTTAGTTTTTGATATTCCGAAGTACAATTTCTTCAAGTGGGTCAAGCGCCCCACCTTGCCCCACTACTGGGCGCCTTTGTGCTAATCTATTTCCAGGTTACATAAATCAATAGTATGTATTAAAAATATAGCTGACTGTTCCTTGTGGTACGCCATACTGTATATAGTTCTTTATTCACTTCGAAAGTCTCCAATTTGGACGGTATCTTTTTTATTACTTAAATAGCTAGCAACCCAAAATAGGCTAAATGTATATTGCAACATTCTTAGGATATGTTGTTTACGTCTCTTCAATCCATTGAAAGTTATTTAATGTATTACAGGTGCTGTTTTTGATTTTGCTCAATCTTAATTTTGGGACATCGTTTCATAACCATACTTACATTGTTTCTACCATACTTACTTACTTACATAACTATCTTGAAAATACCATAAAAAAGCTCTGATAAGAGTTTAATTTGAAATCAATTTCGCCTTAATATGTGGTGTAGTTTTGTACGTTATTATATTTTTACGTTTACAAGATTTTTGCTCCAAAAATAAGCGTAATAATTTACATTCACCCAAATCACTTGTTGAACTCAATGAGATCAATTTGTAAATTCACCATTGTATAGATATGTGTATATATATCAGCGTTTCTTTTAGCTTTGGCTATCTGCGTAGCAAACTGCGAAACAAATTTTAATTTGTATTGCAATTTAAGTTTGGTATCGCATTTTCGGTGACGAAGGAAAACATTATATTACTCAACCAATGGCCTGAGTTTAGAAATGCCAGTTCATATGTATATTTATACAAGATGCTTGCAAGATCAAGATTGGATTTTGGTGTAGTTATTTCCTATCGTATAGGTATAACATTGGCAAACAAAATTGAGTCAGTACAAAAATGTTTTATTAGGTTACTATGCCATAAAATGAATAGAGATTACTACTCACGTAGTTATGAATACTAATGCCAGTTTCGGAGATTGCAGGCATTGAGCGACAGGGGAAAACTTATTGAAAGAGATTTTATTAAGAAACTAGTAGACAATAGCTATCATGGTGAATACTGCTTGCATAATATAGGTATAATGGTACCTATGTATAATACAAGAAATAAATCAACATTAGTTCCTCTGAATTCGAAATCTGTAATTTTAAGAAGATTGACCAATTTTTTAAATTTAGTTTAATTTATATCAGTATAGAAGCATGAATTTTGTAGCTTGACAAATATTATTTTTAGTATTCATGACGATGTATCTATATTGAGACTAAAAATATTTTATATTAATTTGACAAGGAATTATTAATCCGATATTATTTTATTTTATCATTATGTTTTATTGCTTTCGCATGAAATGTGGATGTCGCATGAAATGCTCTTCCACATGGCGATAAGAAAACATACGAAATCCTTCTTGTTTGCGAGAAATAATGAATGATACATTTACCTATATCCTCTGAAAAAAAAATTTAGAGCACAACGGTTGTATGTCCGGACATAGAACTTTAGTTCCATCATATTTTTGCAAACATGGACATAGAACCTTCGTACTCGAAGTACATCAGTAAGTTTTGTCTTTCTATATTATTTTAGTTAGCACCCTAGATGGTACTAAATAGCTGTACAAGAAAAGATGTTTCCCAAGTCTGTTTCCGCTTTCAAAAGGATGTAGTTTTGTCCATTATTAAATTATTAAAGAAGGAAATATGAAACATTTTTATATAATTATATCTAAGAACATTTCAACGTGACGAAAGAAATAAAATCTCTCGCTTTTTAGTACAATAATTTTGTTTAAATATCCAAAAGTAATATGCTAATTGGTTTTTAGGAAGATGTTGCGCACGAAGTATCTTAGTGCCCGTGAAGTAGAAAACGAGCTTCCGGATACAAATAGCAGTAATTCATCTGCGTCGGACTCAGTCGGTCTCTCTGTACTTGAAGATGACTCTGACAATGATCCTACGTACGTGCCACCATGGGTTTCAAAGGAAAGCAATCTTGAAGTGTGCGATGCTGGAGGATCATCAGTAGTGTTCACAGCTGAATCACACAAAGCTGAGGAGGAAGAGGTTGAAAATGAAGCTGAGAAGGAAGTTTCAGATACAATAAAGGTAGAAATGAGAAAGCTTCTCCTGGTTCATGGAAGAAAAATATTAGAAAAATGAACAGGTTGACAGGCAAGGAGTACGTAAATAGAAGTGGAAAAGTTATTCCTAAAAAGGTGCCAAAATAAGTTGACTGTGAAAAATTAAGATTCAAATGTTCCGTGAAAATAAATGAACAACAACGTCACATAATACGCAAGCAATTTTATTCACTCGGAGATTCCAATAGACAAAAGGATTATATTTGTAAGTATGTGTCTAAGGTTCCCGTCGCAAGGAAACGGCAGCGCACCCACGTGAAAGACAAAGTGCAATCATTTCAGTACGCTCTGTGTCTGGATGGAAAGAGTTATAGAGTTTGTAAAAACTTTTTGTGGCACTTTATCAATTTGCCAAAAACTTGTGTACAATGCGTGCAGTCGGAAAAATACGTGTGTAATCTACAGTCGAAATGATGGTCGACAAAGAAAAGTACCAAGTAATAACATATCAGAGGTACAAATAATGCATGTACGTGCTCATATTAATCTTTAACCTAGAGTTCAACCACACTATTGTCGCCGAGATACTACATTCGAGTATTTGTCACCAGATCTGAATTTGTCAAAGATGTATAAACTATATGTGAATGATTATTGCAAGCAAAATGCACTTCAGCCATTAAAACAACACAAATACAGAGTTTTAAGAATGAATTCCGGTTGAAATTCTTCATTCCTAAGAAAGAACAATGCACAATTTGCAATAGTTACTACGAAGCAGATGAAGAGCACAAGGAACGTTTGTTTCCTGAATGGAAACAACACAAAGAACGGGAGAAAGAAGCCATGGAGAGCAAAGAACAAGATAAATCAAGAGCAAAAGAAGATAATTCGTTTCGAAGTGTGTCCTGTGATCTTCAAGCTGTTCTGTATACATCATTTGCTGCCGATTGCACCATCTTCTATAAACGCAAGTTATCAGTATACAATTTCACCATTTATGAAAACCCAACTTCCGATGGGTTTTGTTATTATGGAGTGAGTGTGATGGAAAAAAGGGGCATGTGAAATTGCAACATCGTTGGTAATGTACTTTGAAGAGTTGCCTCCAACTGTTAAACAAGTTTCGTATTTTTCAGATACATGTGCAGGATAAAACAGAAACCAGTACGTAACGGTAGCACTTCTGCTGTTAATTCAGAATCATCCAAACCTGAACATTATTGACTTGAAGTTCATGGAGAAAGGTTAGCTACTTGGAAGCTGATTTCATTCATTCTACAGTGGAAAGAACAAGGCGGCATCAAAAGGTTGTGAATGGGAAGTTGTCATTACTGGTGCTTGAAGGAAGCGTCCCTACAAAGTTATTCGTTTGAAACCCTAATATTTTAAGGACTACAAAAAACTTGCTAGTATGATTATGAAGAACAGAACAAAAGATACAATGAACAATAATGTAAATTGGATGCGTATTAAGTGGTTACGGTTTGAAGAAAGTAAACCTTACGTAATTCAATTCAAGGAAAGAATTTCTGAGACTACCTTCCGTGAAATTAATGTTCGTGGAAGTAGTAGTTCTGGGAGACCAAGTCGTCTTGAAGTGCCTTAACTGTACAAGAATCCACTACCAATATCTGCAGCCAAGAAAGCCAACCTGATGTATATCTTAAATACTGGAGTAATTCCTCAAGAGTATTATCACTTTTACAGTAACTTTAGATCATCGACTCAAGTTGAAAACAGTTTGCCGTACGTGACAGAAAGTGACAGTGACAAAGAATGTTAATTCTGTCAAAACAGTAACATTGTAATAATATACTATTTACATTCATAACCCTTTTTTAGAGTTACTAATTCTTGTTTTTAGTTTAAAAGTTCATTATGTTACAAATCGCAAATTGAAATAGTTTGAAAGCATTTACTTCCTATTATAAGCATTATAGCTAAATATGATGGAAGACATTATACCTAAAAAGACATTCTTATTTGCTGCAATTCAATGTAGTATTTTAAATTTCATTATTACTAAAGGCATACAAAATGATAATTTAACATTTATTTGAACAAATAAAAAAAAATTAATTTTCATGAAGTGTTGAACTTTATTTTTTGCTTCCCTGTAAAATTTATAAAATTGGACATGGAACCTTTGCGCTCTAAGGACGCGAATAATGAAAATATTTAAAACCAGTATAATAATGAAAAGTAAAGTAGGAAAGAAGATAATAAATATATTTATAAAATTTTGTATGTATGACACATTGCAATAGGTAGTTGGTTTTGAATGTGTTTATATGAAGCTTTTCTAATTAAGACTTGAATCCGTAATGACTTGAAGAAACGAGGAATTGAAATTACATAGTCTACGAATTAAACTTCTAAGCGATAAAATAAAAAAACTTTATTTCACACAAAAGCTCACTTTCTTACTCTTATTGTAGTTAATTGCTATTCAATCCAGTTCGTTTTCCCATTTCTAAACGTATTTTAAACTGAACATTAACTTTTCTTCGTCATTTCAATGCAAAACAGAAATGTGTAGCAAAACGGGTGATATTTACGCTATAAAACAATATCGAAAGATAAGAGAGCAAAAGATGTTCTAGCTAGTAATCTAGTTTCCGAAACGTAAGCGTGCTTCTTAAATTCTGAAAGTCCAGTGAGCCGCCATCTCTGAAGATAGAATAAACTGTAGAAGCAGATATGGTATCTGTCAAGTTCACAGACAGTTTCCAGTAATTTTGCATGTAGTCCGTAGTGTTCGTGAGAACCTATCAAACACATAGAAAAACGTCGAGTTGTCGATGAGATTTATCATTGAGCTTTAACTGTACGCCAGATCAATGGTTGACTGTCTTCTACTGCAAAAGATGACACTTCGATAATAAACTATGATCATAAATGTATCTTTTGGTCAAAATGTGTTTCAGATTGCTTTTATAGAATCTTACTCAAATGTTTTGTACTTTTCCCCATTTCCACATTCCATATCTCATAGGCAAACAAATGTTATTCTACAGTTTCTTTTGTAGACTGAAACGAAACTAATGGCTAGTATGATAAGCAAGTTATAATGCGTGTCACTTTCCGAGAAGATAGTGTACAATGAATAAAAATAAAATTCCTGCTAATCTCAACGGTTCTCTATTTGTAACAAGCAACCCTTTCTTAACAAATAATCTACTTATTTTTTTTATTATTTTTATTTCTCATTCATATGTGCCTGGAAATGAACATCTTTCTTACAACTACATTATACTATTATTCTAAGCAAAACACTAGCTTTCAACAATCGCCGTTAAAACTGGCACCAACGTCTGTTACAACTGAGCGTAAGTGAATCATTCTTTTAACTAAATGAGTCTTAAAATGCTATGACTTATTAGTAAAACAATCATTATTTAACGAATGAGAGAAATGGGTGGTAAATATCAAATGGTTTGGAATGAACAGAGTTAGTCATGAACTGCGTAAAACAACTGTTAACATAAAATATAACAAAGACTAAACACTAAAATGCAAAACATGTTCAAAAATACTATTGACAAGATATTGAGAAATTTCTACAATAGTTATATTCATTAAATACATTATTAAATAACAGCAATTAAGCATTAGAATTATAAATATACTTGTTCACAACAGGGACATTCCATGTCAAATCAACAAGTCATCAGACTTGACCATGTCAGATTTTTGTAAAAATTGGTGCACAGCTTTCTTACAGTGGGAGATGAAAAAGTTCCAAATATTATCCCCATACAGGGTGTTCAAGTATTTCGAAAAAGGGCATTTTTTCAGTTGGAGTGATTATTAAAAATTGTCATAAAATGGTTAATGACAAGAATGAACACACCAAGAAAGAAATGGAGTTGAATATAAATTCCTTTGATGCTGGAGGTAAATAACTACAGGCTAATGGTTATCGAGCTGAACCCAGATATTCACATGGTCAATATCTTGCAATGTTTAGTTTATGTTGAATTTTTAGTCGGATCCCATTGACTGCCCAATATGCAACAGTTTGAAATTTTAGTACATATATGAAAGGGTTGCCTCTCTATGCCGCTCAATTTCCAAATTAACGTGATTTAATAAGCTCAAAACTAAATTATTAGTTATATAATTATAAATATAAATATAAGAAATTATATGTATTTTTAAGTCATTGACTTGTGTTACTCTTGATTGGTTTTGGACTTAATGTTTGTTCACGCTCCAAGAATAACACGATGGTTGTGGTTTTCTACGGGAAACAAGTTTCCACTAAGACAAACCACAAGGGTTTTGTCATCTTAAATTCTGATAATTGTGGTTTCCTACGGGAAACATATTGTACGGAAAATGTGGTTGTATCGACCACAGGAGTTTTGTCAACACAGACAGTAAGAAAATAAAGAAATCCGGAAAACGGATATTCTTCCAACCTCTACGTTTCGATACCATCCCACCTATGCTCTGATGCTCAAGTTCATAACCAATCACGATTAAACATGTCAAAAGAATCACCATAAACTCCGCCTAATTGTACTACTCGACCCCCTTTTTATATTCCCATTTACGTAAATTAACATTGTGTGACTATGTGTTCCGGCCAACGCCTTGTTATTGGACATAAAAACATTTCAGAAGAGTGCCCAGGCATCCTTTTCGACTCCGAAGTGCTCTACTGCAGGAGGTAACTATGATTTTCATTTAAATCATTATCGCTGCTATGAGACTTAAAAATTCAATTCCCCTAGACACCAAACTTAAAATCTTGAGTAAAGAATACTGTTTTTGAAAAATGTACTACAAAATTTCTCGATACAAACTAAAACAGGCTCGCTTGGGAAATGCGTTGCACACTTAAAGTTATATAGGTGTGTTGCACATGTTGTATAGACAATTGCCTTCAAGTGTTATTTCAAATTCAAACATTACTTTCAAATTTTTTTACTAAACTAAAAAAAAGAACTAAATCTTTTTACATGTTTACTAAACTGTAGGTACAGATGCAATGGTATACAAGTATTTATATATTAGAAAATATTTTTTTGTATAGTGTTTCCTTGTTGCACAATTCTCATATTATCATACTGTTATTACGAGGACAAGTCAAGAAAGATTTGGACTGATTTTTTTCCCGGCAGTTCTGGTAACGCTGGAGCTTCATAGTTTGGCATACAAGTAGGGTGGGTCTTGCTGTGCATATATATAAAATGTTGTTAAGGAATCATTGCATGTTTGGTAACCACGACTTTTTATTGCAGGTGATGTTCTGCGCCGCCTCTAGAAGTCGCCTGTAGAAGAAATGGAGTCATTACGAGATGAACAATTTGCAGCTATACGGTTCTGCTATCGCCTGGGGAAAAGTGCAACAGAAACTCTAGGAATGTTGAGAGCAGCCTACAAAGATGACGCTCTGCCACGAAGTACCGTGTTCTGGTGGTTCAAAGAGTTTAAAGAGGGCCGAATGACAATCACGAAAGCTGGTGGACCAGGTGTATCAGCGTCAGCTGTTACTGAGGTGAACATTAACACGGCAGCAGTCATTGTTAGAGAAGATCGCCGCATCAGTATCGACGATCTGGCAGCCGCACTACGCATATCTCATGGCAGTGCCTTCAAAATTTTGCATGACCACCTCCACATGAGCCGAGTGTGTGCGCGATGGATTCCGCGACTCCTGACACCAGAGCAGAAGGCCGTTCGAGTGGAGACTTGCAGGGAGCTGTTGCAAAGGTTTGAGGATGGTGGAGACGCCTACCGCACCGTGCGACTTTTTTTATTCGCTGCCCTAAAATCCAGACTGCGTGGGCGCCGCTTCTCCGATAATTCCGAGGTTCTGAAGGCATCGGAGGCGGTTTTGAAGGACCTCTCAAAGAATGGCCTGCGACACGTGTTTGAGGACTGGAAGACTCGAATGAAAAAGTGCATTCAAATGGGCGGGGACTACTTTGAAAAGGATCATGTGCCTGTTGCTGAGTAATAATAAATTGCCTAGAAAAAAAATCAGTCCAAGTCTTTCTTGACTTGCCCTCGTATTTATCTTGTTCACTACATTCATGTAATAAACTTTATCATATCTAACACATGTCTCATGGTATGATTCTAACAGTCAGAGCTAATTTCCCCCGAGGTAACTGAAGCTTAGAAGAAACTACTCCGAACAGGTCCTTATGAGAGAGGGAAACGCTTCTGTGTTTGGGTGACTCCGTAAGTTCACCTTTCAGCGGAAGATTTCGTTACATGTGTGGGCTCTTAGTCCGGGATCATAAAGAAAAAAACTAATTGGACTGTTAGAATTCCATTACCCTTCACCTTCCGTGTGGCACAATGTTAAGCAAAACTCATAGCAGCGATATATATTATATTTATGTATTTATTATCTAGATAATATGCATGTTAGATTAAGATTGTTCTTTTCCACATTTTACTTTTATGTTGATGTTTTTATGTGCTCTGTATTACGTAAAATTGATTATTTATATATATATATTAGATTATTAGAGACTTTGTATTAGAATGTGTAGCGATGTTCTAAAAGAAACCAACAATGTCCTTCGTTAAGAAAGTTTTGTCCTCAGAGAAGACAAAGTTAAAAACTCCTAAATCTGGTAGCCTAAATATTACAGAATCCAAGGAGTTACTCACTCCTCGCGAGAGGCCACATCTAGCCCCTACGAACGCAGTATTTAGGAAAAGATGAACTAGAGTCATCTAATACTCCTGAGTGGGATAAACCTACTGCGACATCTACTGCATTAAAATCAGAAGTGCTACCCACTGTATCGCAAGCAGAACCACTTAAAGTTTCAAGAGTAAAATACATAAGTTGGTCACCTCCGGATGATTATACGTGGGTTCGTCCGACACCTTTTCCCTTAGAACGTTGCGAAACCTCAACTCAAGTTGACAGAGGATTAGGTGAAAAGGATATTAATGAGCAAGGAGACTATAATTAACGAACCTCCTCATACTAGCAGTCGGGACTTGGTGACTGAATCCGGAAGTGTAGTTCAGGATAGGGCAGATAATGAAATTTCGAATCCAGGTATTCAAACGACGGATAGCGTAGTGGAAGAACAAATGAGTCAACATAGTATTTCAGCTGTACGTCAAAGCTCTAGTGACACTCAGCCCCCAAAATGTTTCGTGCCAAAATTAAAATTCCCACTCTTTTCGGGCTCTGCGGGAGAATCGGTGACTAAGTTCATTAACGAATATGAAGTTTTGGCTCAGCTATTGTTGAACAGAAAAACAAAAATTGGATCGCATTGTCGCCTGTTTTAGTGGTGTTGCAGCTCATTGGTATTGGTGTCAACGGGATACCTTATTGGGAATAACAATTTTTTTCTGAATTTAAACAAATATTGTATAGAACCTTTCCAGACAACTTGTATAAGGCCAAATTGGAAAACGAACTAAACAATAAGAAATTAGAAGCGAGTACTCCAGTTGACTCTTTTATTTATTCGCTAGTTCGGGATTGGAAATTAGTGCATGTCGAAATATCAGAGAGGGAGTTAATGACGAAGCTATATCAATCCCTGCCATCCAAATATGTAGAGACACTGATAATGAACGACGTTCAAACCATAGAAGATGCTATTCATAAATTACGCTTATTACGCCAGGCGGAGAATTACAGAACATCACATCCTAATAATAAGGAGGAAACCGGATTAAGAATAACGGAATCAAAATACGGATTCCAATTACGAACACATAACCCGCGTTGTAATGCTTACCGAGATGTATTTTATGATAGACAACCACCTTCAATAAAGAAAGTACCATATAAAAATTGGAATGCCCTCCCTGAAGTACCTATTCGCATTTTTAATCGTAAAACTTTTGGGTTATTGGATACGGGAGCCCAAATTGGCATTATTCATGAGGATCTAATCCCCACGACCTTTTCCATTGCAAAGAGACTACCTTCAAAGGTTAGAATACAAACATTAGGGGGAGCACTCAGGAAACCTTGCCGGTCATTAGGCTCTGTTTTATGTGGGCACCTCAAGCAGACATTCCCATAGATTATGGCTAATATGGCTTTAGTTAAAGGACCAAATCATTCGCATAAGATAATTTTGGGCATGGATTTCATAGCAAAATTTACTTATGGGGTGGGTCTGAACTACATCATTATAAAAGGAAAGTCCAGGAGGCCGTAATTTTATTTAGGTACTACTCAAATAAAGAGGAATACCGCATCTCATCCAGCATTGAACTTGTATCAAGTAGAATATTACAATAAAAGAGGAATTAGGAAGAAAGCCCCTCCTTTTGTTCAGTCGGATAGAGTAAGACCTAGAAAGGGTCGTAATTGTCATTCAAAACAGCGCGAACAAATTAAAAATACTGTAGTAGGTAAGCAGATGACACACAGAAGCGTTAACACTTCAGAGGCAGTGAGTAGGGGTAGGCACTTGCAGTCTTCCATAATTCAAAACCAGGCGCGAGCAGTTAAACAGATGGAGGTAGCAGAAATACGGGAAACTGATAGTGCAAAGGATAGGGAGAGCAAAGTTACAACGGTTCAAACGAATGAAATCGAAATTGACGACTGGATTAACAGAATAGAGGAAGATACACCATCTAGGATTAAAATTCCTGTCTGTACCGTTGTTGATGTTAAGATACCCGCTCGTGGAATGAGTTTAGTGCTATTGAAGGCGCGCGATAAGGTATCTTCAAATTATTACGTTGAATCAAGCGATGGTATTCAATATCATTTTCGTTGTCTAGCTCCTAAGGCATTATACATAGAAACAGACGAAGCATCTCAAATTCCTATTATAAATTTTAGTAAAAGAGAGGTTCAATTGCCAGGAGGTACAATGGTGGGGAAATTAGAACAATATGATGTATGTACTCCGGAAAAGTCTTGTGCATCCTCCGAATTGAAGACCCAGATTAAGAAGATTGAAAAGATCGTGGAATCGGTGGACGAAAAGACTTAGAGAAGGAATTCAATATTTCCTTACATTTGACAGATGAGCAAAGATCAAAATTATTAGTTGTTGACAGAATATAGGGATATAATGGCATTTAAATTTTCTGACCTTACGGTCACGGATGAATGTGTACCTCCTATAGAAAAGACAACCAATGTACCTATCTCCTCACCTCCGTACCGCGAGACATCAGCAGAAAGAAAATTACTACAGGAAGAAGTCGACAAACTCCTCGCACAAGGAATCATTTCCCCGATACGTAGTTCATATGCTTCACCTTGTCTAGTGGTTAAAAAGAAAGATGGATCCACGAGACTAGTGATTGATTATCGCCAGATAAATCAATGTATCAAACCCGATAGATACAGACTTCCCTTAATTGACGACTTACTTTCATATTTAGGGAACACACAAATGCTATCTTTGTGTGACCTCCGCAGCGGATTCTGGCAACTTCGGGTTAGAAAGGAGGATAGAGAGAAAACTGCCTTCATATGTAGCGCAGGATTATTCGCATTTAACTCTATACCAATGGGGCTGAACATTCCCCTTCATATTTTTCCCGCGTTATGGACAAGGTCTTTGCATCCTTAAAATTCAAAATTATGACTCTGTATTTAGATGATTTGATAATTTATTGGAAAAATTTTCAGGAAATGTTTGATCGGTTACGTTTAGCTTTTGATAGGCTGAGAGAATCGAAATTGAAACTGCACCCTAAGAAATGTTATTTTTGCTACCCTCAACTAGAAATTCTCGGGTTTCTAGTAGGGGAAGATGGAATAAGACCTGTGCCAGAAAAGATGAAGGAAATAGCCGATCTTCCAGAACCGAAAACTGTAAAAGATGTACGTTCATTTTTAGGCTCCTGCTCCTACTTTCGGAAATTCGTTAAGCAATTCGCTACCATTTCGAAACCACTAACCGTGCTAACTAGACCAGATGTACCATTCGTATTCGGAGAGAGAGAGAAAGAAGCTTTCAATACATTAAAACAAAAATTAGTCGAAGCTCCGGTTTTATCATTTTATGACCCTGAAGCTTCCACTGAATTACATTGTGATGCCTCTGAATATGGAATCGGGTGTTTAATTTTTGCAATTGAAAGATGGCCAGAAGAAGCCAATAGCCTATTACAGCCGAATGTTATCAGGACCCGAACGTTCTTATTCTATTCCAGAAAAGGAATGCCTTGCACTGGTCCAAAGTGTTTTACATTTTCATGAGTACTTGACCGATATTCACTTCACTGTGTATACTGATAGCTGTGCTCTATGTTACTTAAGACACATGGCTAATCTTAAGGGTAAGTTCTTACGATGGATGATTTGGCTACAGAATTACCATTTTGTAGTAAAACATTTAAAGGGAACAATGAACAAAAGTTCCAGACTGTTTGAGTAGGTATCCCGTTACGGAGCTAAAAGACGAAGAACGCGATCTGAGGGAGGATGGGCCAATGGTTAATGTAATAGAAATAACTACTAACGATGTGACAAAGTCACAAGCAAAGGACCCATACTGGTCAACAATTTTGGAACAAATAAAAGCAGATCCTACTTCTAGGGTGACGCGAACATACAAGTTAAAGGACGGTATACTCTACCGCCGTATGAGAGACGAGTTGAAACTTTGTGTATCACGAGAGATGGTACCGCAAGTGTTGTATGAGATTCACGATAGCGCCCTTCATGGGGGACACTTTGCATTTTATAAATCATATGGGAAGTTAAACGATCGATTCTATTGGCCAGGTTGTGGTAGAGATTTAAAACAGTATTTAAAGTCATGCTTGGAGTGCCAAGAGCAAAACAGAAACACCAAAAAGCAAGGGTTAATCCAACCTCTTCCAAATAAAGGCTCCCTTTCATACAATTGCAATGGATATTTATGGGCCGCTGCCATCTTCTAATAGCTATAAGTACATCATTACCGCTTGTGATTACTTTACTCACTTTGTGATGGCTAGACCATTACGAACAATCACAGCAAGAAATGTAGCAAAGTTTCTACTGCAGGATATAATCAGCGTGCATGGGCCGCCAAGGGTTATTCTTACGGACTTGGGTTCTAATTTTATCTCCACCTTGATGAAGGAAATCACGGCACTGTTGGAAATAAAACAGCTTTTTACTACTAGCTACCATCCGAGAACGAATGGGAAAATTGAAGAATACAATAAAACCCTAGCAAAATATCTTGCTAAATATTTGAGAGCCGATCAAAAGACTGGAGTGATTATGTAAAACTAGCTGCCTATGCGTATAATGTGAGCAGACATGAGAATCATAGGTACAGTCCTTATGAATTATTGTATGGTAGGAAGCCTATATTTTTAACCAACTCGATATTCCATGTCACAATCCAACTTCTCAGGTGGTTAAGAAAAAATTGAGGAAAATAAGGGAAATAGCAAAAAGGGAACTCATAAAACAACAACGTAATAAGAGCGTGCTGATAGGAAACATGTAGAGTCCTCATAAAAGGTAGGCGATTTGATATTAATTCATAATCCGGTGACCCTGTCAGGATTATCCCCGAAGTTAGTACGAGCAAGATATGTAGGCCCATACCGTATCTTGCGTATTCCATCAAAGAATGTTGTGGAAGCACAAAGAATACATGGTAAACATGGTATAGTGAAGGTAAATGTAGAACGCTGCAAGCCATGTATAGAACCCGCTAGTTTTCCCGGTAGGTTGTAAAAAAAGGGTAGAATAAAATGAAAAGAGAGCTCAATGTTAATATTAACTCAGATTACTTGTTGGTAGGTATTACCCATCTCAATGGAAGCTGCGAGCAAACCCGTTGATTATAGAGCCAGTCAAGACGCACCCATGAGCACCCAGGAAATACCGGTAGCAGAAAAGGTCGCAGGAAAATTGCTTCTTACAGGCTATAGCAGATTTACAGAAACATATTTCTTTTCATTAGAAGGCTTTTTTATTAATCAGGATCTTTTTGTAGCTAAAGAATAATCACTAGCGATAATCAGGGAAGAATATATGTCCTGTCCGACCCCCTGTAATTTTGTCTTACGTATAGCGTCCGCCAATCTCCTATGAACACTTGTCCGGTAATGACCAAATATCCGCATGGATGTTTGAAAGGATGACAAAAACTAATTACTCAGAGGGAGAATTAACGTATGAAGACGCGATTGAAAAAGTGCGTCCCCTGATTCCGTACGGTGCTACCATCTTTATTATAGGAGATAGCCAGACGCAAATGTTATCGAAGGCTTTCCCAAAAATGCAGGTAATGGATGAGACAGTTACAGATCCCTCATATTAACTGTATCCGAAAACCAGGGATAGCATGTAGCTATAAGGAGCACGGGGCAGGCACAATTGGATGTAGAACCACTACTGTGTTGAAACTGTTTGATTACCATCGAACGCGTGCTCTTAGCCCTGTGCCCCCGTATTTTAGTTGGGATGACTTTTCCTCCTCTGAGTAGTAGATTCACAAGATTGGCAATAATACTGTTTTTGTTACAGGCGATGCTCTCTGGTTAGAATCAATAGAGAAGATTGTTTTGTAAAAAAAAAGAAAAAAAAAGAAAAGAAAAAGAAAACTATAGCCGGAATAAGAGAACAAGGTATTCAGTATTTATTTTTCCCCTAAAACTGCTTTTAGAATGTCCAAGGCTTTGCATGAACGAAATTTCTACCCCGTTTGTGATCACAAAAAATTAGTAAGGTACCCAAAGCGTTTGAAGTACCTGATGATAAAATTGGACAGAAAGCCTTGTTTTGAAATTGAGCACCCTGCCTTTAATGCGATAATAATGAATGAAATAAATCGGGAACTAAATAGAAAAATCCATTGGTTCATGATCGAGTTGGCCAAATGGAATGAAAATCTTGCAGACGTTATATATCATGGGATGCAGACTTTAATTCTGCACTATGCAACCGTTCTCACAAACCGTAGCGACTTGTTCAAACATTGTATTCTGTATGCGATCATAACACCAGAAAACAACCTCAAATTCGTAATACTGCTCACAACAGGAAGAAATACAGAATATGAGAGGGCTAAACTAGACACCTTCCGGAATCTTTTCAAGGTAGAACATCTAGTGCCGGTATCGGACGTTTTGCAGGCGATGGAATTTTATCAAAAGAAGGCAGCAGCTACTATAGCTACTAAATCATTATACTTAACTATGTCCGCTTTTCTACCTTAGCCAGCGAGCGCTTGAAGAAGGAACAAGAGCACAGGTCAGCTTAAGTTAAGTACAGCACTGTTCTGCCTCTTAACCCAAGATCGCTAAAGCTTTTCATTAAGTTAAGGTCATAATGTGTATGTAAGGAAATAGAAATAGATGCAAATATTAAGTTTGTAATGAAAAAAAAGAAAGAAAGAAAGAAAAGAGTGAAAAATTGTTGACTACACTAGCAATACACTCACTGTTTACGTAACATCATATTCTAGATCTTAGAAGTTACTGGGGAAGACGCGATGGGTGTAACGAATTAGTGTTAATGAAATAAGTAAAGGTGATTTTAATATTGTTTTAATATTAATGAAGTGATCCTCAGCTATGCTTCGAAGTCATGGAATTTCACCCAACCCTGACCAATAATTACGTTCATTTCAGGCTAATACGAGGGTTGGGGCAAAAGTCATGGCAACTATTTTTTTTCTTCCAGATATGTGAGCGGATCACAAACTTACATGTGTCGTGTGGAAGTTCTGCAGGCATACTATGTATGCAGAACAACAGATGGCTCTGTGATAGCTGGTAGTAGCACAGCGAAGGCTGTGAAAACAGTCAGTTGGTGAGTGTCGTGCGAGATGGAAGTAACCCGTGTTGAGCAGCGCGCTTACATCAAAATAGCCGTTCTCCGAGGGAGAAATGCGATGAAATGTCACAGTGAATTAGTGTAAGCCCTTTGGAATAATGCCCTACCATACCGGACAGTAGCACGGTGGGTAGGAAAGTTTCAGCAAGCACGCGTGTCAACCAGTGATGTGCAACGTTCGGGACGACCTGTCAGTGTGCGGACCGACGTGGCACGTGCCGTCATCGCTCAGCTCCTGGATGAAGACAGACGATGGACGCTACTGGAGTTGGCGGAGGCAAGTGGCATCGAGAAAAGCACCGTCCACAGGATATTGCGTAATGAGCTGTAACTACGCAAAATCGCATCGCGGTGGGTACCGCATGCACTGACGGAAGTTCAAAGGTAGATGCGCTATGCAATATGCTCCGACCACCTTGCACGCTGGCAACAGGACGGCGATCAATTCTTGTCACGAATAATCCCCATCGATGAATTTTAGGCCAGGGCATACGAATCAGAACTGAAACGTCAGTCCGCGGAGTAGCGACATGTTGGATCACCAAGGAGGCAGAAGTTTCGTCAGAATCCTTCCCGTCAAATTGATGGTGATCGTCGCGTATGACGTCAGGGGTGTCATTGTTTCCACTTTGTTCCACATGGCAGAACAGTGACCGCACAGTACTACAGGGACTTCCTGGTGCGACAGGTACGACGTGGCGTTCGGGAGAAACGTCCGTATCTTGTGGACAGTGCAATAATCCTGCACGATAATGCAAAACCACATAAAGCAGAGTGTGTAGGGGAGCTACTGCGATGTTGGGGATGGGAAGAATTGGAGCACCCACCGTACTCTCCTGACATTTTGTCCTGTGACTTTGATCTCATTCGAAAGATTAAGGAACCACTACGTGGTAGGCGGTTTGCAACACTCGAGGACATTGCTAATGCTGTGCGCGAACAATTGACCCGATTCACACATGGCGCGGCAAATGCTGAGAAGGATGTATTCAGCGCCTCCCACATCGTTGGCAGCGTATGGTGCAAGTAGCAAGGAACTACTTTGAGGGTCTTTAGGCCCAGATTTGTCATGTCAACTCTATGCGTACTGTGTTGTCAATCTTTTGCACCGTGAAGGCCATATTCCCCTGTATACTACCGTAATAAATTAGTGTGTTACGATATTTCAGTGCTATTCATTTCCACACATGTAGTTAACACCTTGCCCTTTCGTCTGTATATCTCACATTTTCCAACCAGACTGGTATCTTCAAGAAAAAAAATAGTTGCCATGACTTTTGCCCCAACCCTCGTATTTGTCAGCGGCTGTAGATTCCAATCTAGGATTAACCAGATGTCCAAAAAGGGACAACAGTTCGTCCGAAGCAGTCCAATTTTTACCAGAAGTAAGTGCCATTTTAGAACTTGTGAAAATAAGGCAAACCCTAGGGATATTTTTAAAACTGAAGAGAGAAACCAAAGTGCATGTACAACGATGGAACCTTTTGTCAATGATCATTGAACATCACAAATCGTGCACGTTCAAAACAAAGTTCCATCGTTGGCACTCGCGTGTTTTAATGGGCGCCCACATGAAGATGTAAATGCATTTTTAGAAAATTATAAAATGGCTGGAGATATTTTTGGATGGACGACTGAGGAAAAGAAACGTTATATTATAGCCTATTTGCAGGCTTCTGCAAGGGATTGGTATGAATTGCATATGAATGAATTAAATGCCTTGCCTGACTTCAACGCAATTGCTGAGAGATTACGAACTGCCTTCAAGCCATCAGCAGAAGTAGGGGACCCATATTCCTTGCTAGCCCAGAGTAAGAAAATTCCTTCAGAAAGTTACGTGGAATATTTGTATGCCGTATTGCGTCTTTGTAAGAAGGTATCTGAGGATATGAGTCACAGAGAAAATGAGACACATTACAAAGGGTCTTCCCCCAGATGCATTAGAATATATCATTACGAAAGAATGTAGAACATTAGATGCATTGGAATCACAATTGAAATTGTATGAAGCCGCAAAGACCCAGGCTGGTTTACGGGCAATAGGTAGTTTTCCTCCTTCCCCCGATATACGGGTTCGATCGAATCCCACTTTATAGCAAACCTAAACAAAACAGTTACAGGGGACCTCGTAATTATCAGTACCCAAAAATACAAAATCTACAGATAAAAGAAGCAATCCAATGCTATCGTTGTAGCCGTTTTGGCCACATTGCCCGTATGTGCTTAACACAGATACCACCAGTTAACAACAAAGGCAATAAACAAAGAAGTAATCAGGGTGAGGGATGGTGGCATAACAATGCGAAAACACCTTCCTCACGAAAACAAAGGTCTACGAAACCACTCCATAAAACATCTCCCCAAGTGTCTAAACAAGATGGGCAGAAACAGGCAAATTAAAAAAATAATGGAAACATATTATGACTAAGTATTATTGTACAGTCATGTTAATTTACATTCTAAGATATCATTGTATTTTGTCTTGTCATCTATATATATATCTATCTATACCCATAGTTAGGTAACAAATAACCCAAAGAGTAAATAAGTTAGGGAGGAAGATTGTCACATACAGTATTACAGTTAACAGAACTATCAATTCTCTCCACTTTATTATAGGTCACGCTAAACCCATGTATTACGCCATGGATTTTACCGGGATATATGGAAATGATGTAGTTTTCCTAATGAGAGAGATTGCCGTAATCTACGTCTAACCAGAACAGGTATTGTTACAACCCAGTATCAGTTCATTCCATCAGATTATACGAACACCATACGCTCGGAGAGAATTGAACCCAAGATGGGTAGTTCCCAATTCCATGTACGAAAATTTATCAAACATTACTTGGGAAATGGGGATCAGGACTGAACAAAAAGTAATGGCACATGTACAACAGCGTTTAGCCTTCGGAAATATCATTTATGTGTTAGGTGAATAAACGGTTCCATTAGTTCAGGAATATTTTCCACAATATGTAGTAATAAATGTGCAGTAGATTCCCGGAATTAATTTCGAACTTCTTCCGGATATACAGTGGGAATGCCCCTATCATCGCGGCATTATTCAACTTTGTCCTGTGCCAACTTTAGCATATATATTTTTAGCGGTATAAAACGACGAATGACAGCAGGGATTCAGTATAATGATTCCGAATGTGATAGCGGATATGAGGAATAGAGATAAAATAATCTGATCACTAAATAGGAATATTGTATTCAGCATCTTTTTCTAGGTTAATAGGGGTTCTGAGGAACAACTCGCCCCATCACTGGATTCCTTAAGTAAGTATGAGTAAAGCTGTATCTTACTTTTGTGAAGCTCGCTCGATAGTTGCTAATATACAATCCCGACTTTCCAAAGAACATTTACATACATAGTTAGCCAGTGGAACTACTTTAGCTATTGCTAGAGCTCTCTATATATTACATATCACGTCATATGATAGAGATACATACGAATATTTTAAAAATAGAATCCAAAAAGCCTTGAATATCTCGGTCAATACGGCCATCATTGCCTCAGCAGCAGAAGAAATTATACATAGGATATCTGTCTTAGTGGTAGGCAGGGCCGCCCACATGGGGGATGTATGGCGCAAGCTGCGCCATTGACAAAAATTTTGGGGGGGATTTTTCTCTACTTTCGAACTAGCAATTTTACTGTCGGAATAGCATTAAAACACGATTTTGAGAAGCTAATTTTCAAAAATTTTCCGGGGTGAATTCCCGTACCCCCTGTTTCGATACTCGATGAATGAAGTATCGCGCAAGTAGCCGTATGAAAGGAAAGGTTGGTTCGTTTTAAGAGAGAAGGGCCTCCCACAGGAGGGATGAATGGTGCAAGTTGTGCCATCGAGAAAGAAATTGGGGGGAATAAAAAAATTGGGGAAGAATTTTACTCTAATGTCGAATAAGTAATTTTTCTGTCGTCAGAATAACATTGGATCACGATGCGATTTTTTTAAAACTCTCGAGAATGAATACCCCTACCCCCTGCTTAGAAACTCTATGAATGAAGTACCGCGCAAGTTGCTATATGAAAGGATGGGCTGGTCGGTTTATCGCTTTGTGTAAGTAATTTACTCATTTTCTGCTGGGAGCATTTATTTATTTATTTATTATTTATACCATGTACGACACTTAATAAGTAATGCTGTTCAATTGCTACATGATGTATAATAAATGAATTAATGATAATATTTTGTATAGTTTTCTGCTTGTGCGATTACATTTTCCAGGGCCTGCGGTAAACTGAAAACCAGCTCAAAAGTGGCATCACTGTGTACAATAGAGACTTTCCGTGAGAGGTCGCTCCAGTAGTATTCTATATATTCAGCTCCATGTACAGGTATTGTACAGAGTGAAGCCAGCTAGGCAGTTGTTCGTTTTTCCCAGATCCTGGAAAATGTAATCACACATTCACACACACAGAAAACTATAGAAAATATGATCATTCATCATACATCAAGTAGTAACAGAATATTGTTACGTATTATATGTCGTCCATAATAAATAAATAAATAAATAAATGTAAACGTAACCGAACCGATCGGCTAAAATAGCGCCAAGAATTGAAATCACAAAAATGAGCGCCAAGTTCTGGTGAACAACAGTTATAAACACTCAAGGAATCACTTTCAAATTTAGATTTGAAACTTGCCTATGTTGTCTGTTGAAAATTATAAAGTAGTTTGACATAATTGTGAGCTAGTGGTAACCATACAGACAACAGCCAAGTTTCAAATCTAAATTTGAAGTGAGCCAGTGAGTGTTTGTAACTGTTGTCCACCAGAACTTGGCTCCTATTTTTGTGATTTCAATTCTTTTTAAGGCCACTCGTACTTGGCTCTTTTACAGGAATGTTTTTTGTTGGATATCACTTCTTTTTGTAGGCTAATTTCGAGGATAACATTTTCTTTTGGTATCAAACTCAATAACTTGTAACTTGCGTCTTACTTTTCATGTACAAGGGAATTATATCAATATTTTGTAAAGAAAAAAATAATACTACTAATTGTAAAAAAAGAATATCTGTGCCATACACAGTGTGTAGAAGTTTTTATACCCTTCAATATCCTTATAGAACATATTTAGTATTGTACACTACCAATATACTAATAAAAGTAATGCCATTTTTATAATTACTACTGCGGGCCTACTACTACTACAAGCATTCTATAATACTACTATAGGAAATAAAAACAACAAAAATAACAATTACTAGTACTATAAAAACTACTGCTACACTGGGCAATTGTTTTTAGAGGACTTGAGTTTTGAGGAGGGAAGAGATTATTAGTTTTGGGGGGGAGTGCGCCATCAGCTTTGGGGGGATGGGCACCCCTGGTGGTAGGCATTGAATGCACTTTTTTTAATACACCGTTGTCCTCGAAAAGGTCGGTCAACCCTCTTGTCTAAGTGGAATGTCCTCCCCTAGAAGTCCTCCTCCCTTAGATTTTCAAGCATTACCCCGACCACACATTATCAGGCAAATTTACAATTGGCAAAAAGAATTAAGGATTGATTGTTTTCGCTACATCCCTCCTAGCTTCTTATCAGATATGTTGCCACAATGATTTGACCTTTTTCTAATTCAGAAAGCACAATTAACCCTCGTAGCCCCAATGTGGGGTGCACGTGCACCCCAACTTCAATTTTTTATGCACAATTATTTTGTTTGTTTTAGCAGAAATGTATGCATTCAGGACATTGTTTTGTAAGTGTCACTTTTATTTGAGAAAACTTTCAGAACATTTCAGCAAATAATTCGAATTGGAATATTTAGTTTTGTTAGTGGGGTGCAGTTGCACCCCCCCGTTGGTGCTTAGCGTTTGTTGTTTTTATTTCTTCACTTTTGAGATTTCTGAGTTGCAAACACTGATTGCAGTGCTGATTTTTTGAACGCTATTATATAGTAACGCTTGGCGATAGTGTTTTGTTCGACTTTGATCTAAGTTCAATTGTTTTACCCATATATGTCACTGTTGTGTAATCTGTTTTTTAGTCTTTTGCCGCTTTTGACGAAGTAGTATTCTTTTGCTGTTTAGTGCTCAGTGCTGAAGGTTAGTACTTGACTTTAAACCGTGCGTTGTGATGTCTCAGAAACGAAAACGAAGCCCAGTTGCTTCAACTTATCGTGCATCGAGTTGTAGTCTCACAGAAAATGAAATCCTGAGATACCTTGACGAGGAGGACTACGACAATCCAGTGTTTGCACTTTCAGAATCAGATACTGAAGAAGACTTTTTGCAAAGTGAAGAAGAATGTGCTTACATGCTGATGGATCATCTAGTGACAATGAAGGTGAAAATACAGGCCATATTAGCAGTTTTATGACAGCAAAATCTGGGGAGAAGTTGTTTAGGGAGCCGTTTACACAGAGAAGATATAAAGCGCATAACGTATTACACCAGAAACGTAGCCTTACACAACACAATGCTTCCGTGACTCAAATGGATGAATCATTCAAGTTTTTTATTTCAGATCAAATTATTGATATTATTGTGATTGAGACACACAGATAAGCAGTTTCAGTATTTGATAAATAGAACGAACATCACCCTGAAAACATACGTACCTGGCAACCAACAAAGAGGACAGAAATAACGGCTTACATTGGTTTGTTGATTACTGCAGGAGCTTTGAAAACTAACAAAGAAGCAGTCAAAATGTTGTGGATAAGTGATCTTGCATATTGTCGACCGATATTTCCAGCGACAATGTCAAAGAACAGATTTGTAGCTTTGACATCTTTCCTTCTATTTGACAATTTAGAAACAAGGGAAGAACGATGAGCTGTAGACAAAACAGCTCCCGTAAAGGACATTTTTGAAATATTTGCTGAGAATTGCAGGAAAAACATGAATTCGGGACCACATCTGTGTGTTGGTGAACAACTTGTAGGGTTTAGGCGGAAGGCTCCGGTAAGTGTGTATATGAAGAATAAGCCAGATAAATATGGCCTAAAACACTCGGTGCTTGCCCTATTGGAGAAGAACCTCACATTGTGTGGGACCATAAGCAAAAACGAAACTGACATTCCATCGGAGTTTTTACCAAACATACGACGAGAAATATACTCAAGTGTATTTGGCTTCACTGAGAAACATACACTTGTGTCGTATGTACCAGCCAAGAATCGAGCTGTTGTTCTTCTATCAACGGAACTTCACGACGCGAAGATATCTGAAGGTTTAGAAAGGAAGCCCGAAATAATACTCCGTTACAATGATACAAAGGGAGGCGTCAATACAATCGACAAAACGTGCAAAGAATTTTCTACCAAACGGAAAACCAAGCAATGGCCTATGACAATATTCTCCAATATGTTAGACATTGGCGCTATAAACGCTTTCGCAGTTTGGGTGACAACATTCCCCGAGTGGGAGTTACAGAGAAAGGACAGGCGCAGAATATTCCTCTTGTCGTTAGGGAAAATGTTGCTTTTGCCTCTAATTGAAAAACGGAAACAAAGTACTCATTCTTTCTGTAAACATTCTGCTTTTTACTAGTTTCGGCCCCCTTCTGTCCGACATAACTCAAAATATGAAGCTTGGACACTGCGTTAAATAAGAAATAAATATTTTAATATGGGGTGCGCTTGCACCCCACCTTGGTGCTTAACGTAATTTTTTAACCTTGGGGCTACGAGGGTTAAAATATATGACAATGTTTTTTAAAATCCTTTTTCCCTATTGGCTAAGGAAAACAAAGGAAGAATTGGGAAAATTAATAAGAAGGGCAATGGCAAGGTACGGATTTGCTTTCCGGTTGTGTATTCGTTACAACGAAGACACTAACAAATTTCGCGTTTATGTTTTAGCACGTGATGTCACCTGGAGAGAATTTGTAGCGGAAGGATAGGGACAACCCTTAACTGTACTCCCTTCTCCTCTTGCAGAAATGGCGTCTCTCGCAGTGATAGCGACAACATTGGCAGTATTAATTGGAGTTTGCAGTTTTTCATTGGCGTACAACCTCTCCGTATTGGTCACACCCGGAGTTTATTGGGCAAAGTTACTGGACCTGATTACGTATGATGCTTCCATTCCTGTTATTTATGAAATTGACCTGATGTCCGCCACAACAACAGACGAGGTATATAAAAATATCAGTAATGTGCTCAGAAGTACTGAATGTAATGGAAATAACAGCAAGAATTTCTTCTGTTCCCTCACAAGCCATGCCGATGAACTAATAACTATCCTCTCTTCTCATAGGCATACTGGAGTACATTACGATACCCCTGACACTCAGATAAGCCCCTTGTCGCGTAACAAAAGGGGGCTGGCGTTTCTAGGCTTGGCAGGACGATGGTGCTGCAATTTGGCAACCCAAGATTTAGTCGATAAAGTCAGCTTACGACAGGACGAATTGGCGAAATTTATTACCGAACTACAACATGAAATCCATGAGGACCATCAGAAATTAATTACAATTTCAGACGGTACTCATGAATTCAATGTCCGTCTTAACGCAGCTCTTAAGACAGTGGAAGATCAAGTGAAATTAACACAAAAATTCGTAAATTCAATAACTTTCCAGCATTTGTCAGAAAAATCCACGCATCAATTGTTGTATGCGGTACGAATCTTAACGTCATTATTTTCATTGACTAAAAATCAGATTGAAGGAGAGCTTACGTTAGCATGTGCTGTAAAACGGTTAACTTCACTAATACGACCGGTCGAGTTGTTATGGGACGATCTGGTATCATTAACAAGAAAGATAAAACGGTTTAATTATCAGCTTGCTATTCCTATTGCAGATCTGTTAAAATATTATACTATTCCTACTATAAGCTGTCACTATTCAGGACATAAAGTACAAGTTGTATTTAAGATCCCTATACAGAGAACCTTGACATCCGCAGATGCCTACGAGCTAATTACTATCCCGTTTAAATTCCAAAACCATACTTGTCTCATTTCTCATCAAGCTACCATGTTAATTAAGAGGGATAAACTATTTCTATATTGGGAAATAATGACATGCGAGCATGTGACCCGAGGAAGAATCCTCCGTTTTGCTATCTACCCCCCTTTTTAGGTGACTCCGTGGCCTCACGAGATTGTCCCCGTATTTTATTCGAAGGGGCTATGGTAGAACGAATCAGCCAGTATTGCATCTTCAAATGTGAAGAAGGAAATGGTCTTCTCATAACCCAGCTTCAAGCAAACCTTTATGCTATAACCAATCCCCCCGAAGTCATTCGAGTGAAATGTCCATAATTCGAAAAAGTAATAAAATTAAATTCGAACTCATCGGGCGCTGTCCAGTTATATCTTCCTTGCGAATGCAGGGCTATTCTAACCAAGTATCATGAAATTCCGTCATTGTTTCTCTGTCCAGCAGTAGGTGAGACAAACGTTATCATAAAACAGATAATACCGGCTTCCTGGACCTTTATTCCTAGTTTAACAATTGCAAATGGTTTTTCGGAAAATACAGAATTTCAACATTTAAATCAGTGTTAAGACGAAACATGGACCTTTAAAACCCCTTATTTGAAAATAGATAGACGCAGAAAAATGAACCCGTATAACATTTTTTCATGCCAGGTATCACTAATCCAAAACGCCCCTATATATCTATTCTTTATATATGGAACACCATAATATTAGTCCTTTTAATCTGGATGTTGTGTAAATTGCAAACCATAATATGTGTTCCGTTATGTATGAGTCCACCGGCGAGGGCACAATTTCTTCACGAAGAGACAGAATTCGCAAGCTACATTGCACTCAGTTTATGTCTTACTGCATATTTACTTTATTTTCTCTATATATTATGCTGTAAGAGATGCAACCTTTTTTTTTCAAAATATGCTTAATGCAAGCATGAGCAATCCAGATGAAACTCAAACAGTCAACTTATCGTCCCCCCCTCCTACACCCATGCCGACTCGACGTAACTTAGCAGCTAGTCAAACAAATGAATCCACCCAATTATGACTATGTGTTGTGATCACCCTCTTAAGCAACGCAGTAATAGCCCAATCCCTAGACGTACAGACAATAGCACATCCAGGTTTGATAGTAACTCCTCACCATAGTTCATTACTTTATGAGACGGCTGTACCAATTTTATTTTTAGTACATTACGATCCAAACCATACAAGGCATATTGATTGGACAAATTTACCAAAACATAATAAGGAAAATACAATTACAGCTGACTCCCCATTAACCGGGTCCTATTTTCACATCATAGAACGTCAGCATACCAAACGCCTATATGTAAGCAATTTGGAACATATTGTACAAAGAGTATTTTATTTCATTAACGAACCATGGATGTTGAGGGCTACTGATAAATGGTTGCGAACCCAATTCGAATTTCAAAATTTTATTCAGGCCTGTCAGACAAAAACCTTATATAATGAATTAATTGGATTCGGGGAAATAGATAATATCACATACAAATTAAACGCGCAGTTGAGGGGTTTAGAAAAACGTATTGCGCTGGGTCTCTCTGACCCAGCCGCCATATAGGCCCCTATATAACTTTCCTCTTATGGAGTGTTTAATAGGTAGAAATTTTTCTATAGTAGGCCTTAAAATTCCTGTAGTTTCACAGACATTCTCTTATCAAACAATAATGCTTTCCCCATTATTGTTTCGACGGGAAAATAATGCTTGCTATATTTTGAGTCGGCCACAATTAATTATCAAACAAACAAACGGTACACGACTATTTACCAGTAATTGTGACATATTAAAGGACTATTTTTGCCTACTACAAAGAATTCAACTGGAAGATGTAGATTAGTTACATTGTATCCGTGCACAACTTTCAGGAAAAAGCATTGATATCATAAGACACTGCAAATGGACTTGTTTGCCTTTAGAAGATGTATTGCCTTACCAGTATGTAAATTTTACAGCAGTAACCTTATTAACTGATCATAGCGATTATTTGCGAGTGACATGCCCAATAGTTAATCTTCCCCTTCTTTCTGCCCCTTCAGTGGGACTGTTATACGTCGATATGTCTTGCGCTTGCGAAGTTATGTTCCGCAATGTAAGTTTGAAGCCAAAATTCCCATGTCTCAGTATCACAACCAAACACGCTAGTGTCTGTCATATGATACCAGCCATCGGGCTAGATAACTACTCCTCTAAGGTACCAGGAGAAATCTCAAAATATCAATTACAAACAGCAAGACAAGAGTCTCCGATTATACAGAATAGTATATTAGCTATAATAAGCCTGTTAGTTGTTCTTAATTTTATTATCATCTTGTCAATAGCAAGCATACTGTATATAAATAAGAGAAAAAGAGTTTCGTTCTCCTAGGCAACCTGATCCTATTTACTGTGACGTGATATAAAAACAAGAGAGAAAACATAACAGAAAATATTGTGTTGACAATCTTCACCTCTTTTTTTCATTCCCCTGTTGAAGCATGAAATATATTGATAATGCTTGTTAATCTTACGTGTACAATTACATTTAATTTAAAAATAAAAATAAAACTAACTTCAACAGCGTGATATAGCTGTTGTTGAGTGTACTGCTAGTCGTGGTCACAAATTTTAGTTCAATATGTAGCTTGCTAGTTACTGTTGACTTGTATCTCTTTTTTTTTTCTAGTTTCTTTATATGTCAGTTCCATTATAGTTATATTAATGTGTGTATTAATTAAATTTTATTTTAATTTTTATTTTGTGTATTTTGCTTGTATCGATAGATTGATAGCAAATTATATATACAAAAATGCTGTTGCAATATGCTCAGTTTTCCTTTGATGCACTCCTTAAAAATAGATCATAACACTAGAGTGACTCCAAAAGATTAAAGAAATTAACACAAAAATAATACAGTAATAATAATAATAAAGTAAATAACACCATTGAAAAGGATACAGAAACGCCAACACTCCTCGTGTTTCGTCCTTGTGGGCGTGATTGAAACTGCATTCACAAAATCCATGCTTCATGCCACAGGCTACTATAAACGCGAGAGGCCAAATGTGAGATTTCAAATACACTTACATAAGGTCCCCTTGTGAAAAGAGGGCCAGGACCAGAAGTCCACAAACCACCAAAAGCGTCGATACTGAAGAGGATTCCTTAGCTTAGACCTAGTATCAATAAAGCTATTCTCTTTACCATAAATTTTTGCTATTCTTTCTACCGAGTTAACCTTAAGTAAGTATCCTCATATTAATTCAAGACCAACTGTCATGCAATTACTAGAGATATGTATCTATATTAATAACAACATGCACCAAACAATCGTTTAGGAAGTACAAGGCCATCATGCAGTCATACTCCTAAAAATTACGGGGTACACCCGGGGTCGAGTCCCGGACGAAGCTCACGTACATTCTACAATTACCATTTATCAGAAACTAAAATGAATGTATATACAAAAAAAAAAATAAAAACAAACACACACATACACACACACACACAAAAAGAAGAAGAAACAAAAAAACTGAGCATAAAAGTAAGCAATGTTGGCTTAACATTAGTAAAGTAAGAAATATACTAAACCCCTTCCTCATCTACCAAATGAGTGATTGGGTTCGTTGAGTTACGCTATCCCGATTGATAGCTACGATTTCTGGTATAGTGCCATATCTATATTATGTTTATGTATTCTAATCAATAACTGTCTTCCAAAGCCAAGGACACAATTAAAATGAAAGCAATGTAGGTGAGAAATGAAGGAATTTCTTCTCTATCGAGGTCGAATGTGTGGAAAAGCCGAGTAATATATATATATATATATATATATATATATATACAGGGTGCGGCACGTAAAACCGGCCCGTAAAGTGAACACATAAAATGAAATGTAATGTATTGAATATGACTACTCACCTTCACAGCAGGTGCTGAAAGTGTCCTCCGCCCACTTCAACACACATGTGAGCACGATTGAGAAGATTCATATATACCCTTGTCAGTTCTTGTGTTGTAATGCTATTGGTGACATCCTGGATCCTGGTCTTGAGTTCTTCAATTGTTTGTGAATTTGTTTCGTATACTTTTCCCTTTAACAGTCTCCATAAGTAAAAGTCACACGTGGACAAGTCGCACGTGGTGGTGACCGAGGAGGCCACAAGCCTTTGCTGATTGTCCTCTCTGGTGTAAACATTTCATGCACAAGGGACAATGATGCAGCTGATGTGTGGCATGTTGCACCGTCCTGCTGAAAGTAACATAACTGACGCTCCTCTTCGGTCAAGTGTGTATAAAACTCCTCCAGGATTCCCATATACACGTCACTGTTCACTGTCGTCTCAAAGAATATGGGCCCAATAACGCGTGTGGCGGAAATGGCACACCAAACACCAATCTTCTCATCATGCAAGGGTACCTGGTGGATTGCGTGTGGATTTTCTGTCGACCAATACCTGTTGTTTTGGGAATGTACGTGTCAGAATTAAATATTTATCATGATATCTATATATAAAATCGGGAAATCTGTGCCAAGCAATGTGCCATTCATATGTATTTATGCAATTTAATATATAGTTATAAGTATTTTTATTATCATCGAATCATAATCAATGGTTAACGTAAATATTAATGGGTTTTAGTACATATATCGATCATAGACAAGTAAATAACCACTTGGTATATTTAGTAATATTAAAACTTATATAAAGAGAGAGAGATTGCCGGCCATGTGTGCACACATAGTTTTTTTTATTTTTATTTTTTTATTTTTATTATATCATTAGACATTTTCATTATTTTTTTTCATTATATCACTAGACTGTTCTTATCAAGGATATAATTATTTACTTATAATATTTAATATGCTTAATAGCTGTACTCAACTGAAGATGATATGAATCATCCTAATAGTTAATGAATCATCCTTGTTGTTTAGTTAATTGTATGTTTGGCAAACAATACACAACAATACTACCAGATCGCACATCCAAGTCATATGCTCTTATGTTTTAATATTGTTTTGAAATGATGTAACATATATAGGGTGCGATCAAATGGTACTGCACGGCCTTCTCTTCCCAAGCGATTCTGTTCAACTATATTTTATTTTATTTTATTAATTTTTTTTGTTTGCCTCATAATTCGTCCAAAAAATTGATTGTATTCGGTGGGATGGGACTCCCATCATTAAAGTCCTGGAGACTGAAAGGGTTGCCTCTCTATGCCGCTCAATTTCCAAATTAACGCGATTTAATAAGCTCAAAACTAAATTATTAGTTATATAATTATAAATATAAACATAAGAAATTATATGCATTTTTAAGTCATTGACTTGTGTTACTCTTGATTGGTTTTGGACTTAATGTTTGTTCACGCTCCAAGAATAACACGATGGTTGTGGTTTTCTACGGGAAACAGGTTTCCACTAAGACAAACCACAAGGGTTTTGTCATCCTAAATTCTGATGATTGTGGTTTCCTACGGGAAACATATTGTACGGAAAATGTGGTTGTATCGACCACAGGAGTTTTGTCAACACAGACAGTAAGAAAATAAAGAAATCCGGAAAACGGATATTCTTCCAACCTCTACGTTTCGATGCCATCCCACCTATGCTCTGATGCTCAAGTTCATAACCAATCACGATTAAACATGTCAAAAGAATCACCATAAACTCCGCCTAATTGTACTACTCGACCCCCCTTTTTATATTCCCATTTACGTAAATTAACATTGTGTGACTATGTGTTCCGGCCAACGCCTTGTTATTGGACATAAAAACATTTCAGAAGTGTGCCCAGGCATCCTTTTCGACTCCGAAGTGCTCTACTGCAGGAGGTAACTATGATTTTCATTTAAATTATTATCGTTGCTATGAGACTTAAAAATTCAATTCCCCTAGACACCAAACTTAAAATCTTGAGTAAAGAATACTGTTTTTGAAAAATGTACTACAAAATTTCTCGATACAAACTAAAACAGGCTCGCTTGGGAAATGCGTTGCACACTTAAAGTTATATAGGTGTGTTGCACATGTTGCATAGACAATTGCCTTCAAGTGTTATTTCAAATTCAAACATTACTTTCAAATCTTTTTACTAAACTAAAAAAAAAGAACTAAATCGTTTTACATGTTTACTAAACTGTAGGTACAGATGCAATGGTATACAAGTAGTTATATATTAGAAAATATTTTTTTGTATAGTGTTTCCTTGTTGCAAATTCTCATATTATCATACTCTTATTATTGATCTTGTTGACTACATTCATGTAATAAACTTTATCACATCCAACACATGTCTCATAGTATGATTCTAACAGTCAGAGCTTATTTTCCCCGAGGTAATTGAAGCTTAGAAGAAACTACTCCGAACAGGTCCTTATGAGAGAGGGCCTGGGTTCGTGACGCTTCTGTGTTTGGGTGACTCCGTAAGTTCACCTTTCAGCGGAAGATTTCGTTTCACATATCAGACTACAATCTGCATAATTTTGTACAAATTCACAAGGACATTTTTGTGCGAAATTCAAAATTCAAACTTAATTCGAATTTTTGAAGTGTTGTTATTTATTGTATAGTTGTTTTTAATATAGTGCGACTTGTAGGGAAACCTTTGGGCTTTTCAATGATGTTTGTATCATCTCTTTAGTGCATATATGAACCATTTTATGACAATTTATAATAATCACCTTAACTGAAAAATTGCCTTTTTTAAATTTTTTAACACCCTATGTGGGGACACTTTCAGACGGAGAGAGGTAATATTTTGAATTTTTCATCTCCCACTATAATAAAGCTGTGCACAATTTTTACGGAAATCTAAGGTCGTCAGGTCAGTTTTTGTCATTTCATTAGTTGATTTCACATGGAAACGTCCCATAATCAATTTGTGAATTTTTAAAATAAATTCCCTAAATACAAGCATTATGCAAGAATTCTTGAATCAACCGCTAGAACATCAAATCAATAAAAGGTTTCTAATGCATTCGCATTCTATCATTATACTCACGTGGCTCAAAAGTCTGCTTCATCACGAGAAACTACGTAGGCTATGTAACTCAAATAATAAAAAATAAAATATTGGTATTAAGAACGCCTTCGGGAAAAATCTGGTTAGCATTAGCGCCATCTATATAGATTACTTAATTGTGAAAGCGACTGTATGTACCAATACGTTTAATACTTTATCTGGCAACAAGATGGTCTACACCATGGTTCCTATTTCTTATTTCTTGAATAAATATATAGTTGAATAGATCGTCGCCCGAGAATATTAGACTGATCTCGTTCATGCCATTTTTATACCTTGTGATTCGGCTCTATGAGAAATTACATTTGAATGATTTGCTACAAGCATTGAATATTTTTGATGAAATTTAACACACTAGAGATTTGTTACCAAAGATATGTAAGTGTTATCATGGTTACTTAGAATGAATTAGAAATGATAAGAAACATATGAAGCATTGCGGCATTTTGTGATTCTCTTACCTTTCTAAAGCAGGAAATAAACATTTCTGTATTACAAATATAATCTTCCTCCCTCATAGAAAATGTTTTTTTGTTTTGCCATCTTGTTGTACATGTCGTTATTAAAGAATAGCCAAAACTTAACTTTGTCAAAGACGTTAAACGTTACAATCGTATTTAATACAGTGTACAAGAACCAGTTTCTTTGCAAAATGACGTCTTCTAAGTGTTCTGTGCCTACAAGTGTCTGTAAGGATATTGAATGAATTTCGGGTGGAAAATCATCCATAAGGACTAGCACTCAATTTCGTGGAATCGTGCGCATTTATCAACGAATAGATGCCGTCAATTCTTAGATTGTGAGTAATGGTCGCTATTTAAATTGACCACCTCAGCTCGAGATTTAACATATTAGTACTAATTACTTTGTTTGTTTCTGAAGGCGAGGCTTTTTCCTCTTAATAATAAACGTAATAATAATAATAATAATAATAATAATAATAATAATAATAATAATAATAATAATAATAATAATAATAATAATAAAGCTCGAGGAACTGAAAACATTAATTTATCACGAAGTACACCAGATTTCACAGCACAAAGTGACACCCCTCACAGTCGCATTCATGCGGGCAGAGGACATTAGCACGCATATATTTCAAATGGAGCCCAAACTTCTAGTATGTATTGATTGTACATGTTATTCTTCATATCATGACCAATAAAAGTGTTACAATTTTCTACTGTTCCTTATCTATTGGATTAAATATATACAATGTACAGCACTATGTGGTGCCGCCTTTTCCGTTGTTTAAGCAGCATCACTTTTATCCGATTTTTAGACTGTATGAAGCCTGTGAAGTTTCTCACTTAACATTTCACTGACACTAAGCGAAATCATCTTTTACTCATGAACATTATATACTTCCTGCAGTTATAGCTCTCGCATTTGCTTTTGTTCATTTGAAATTCAAGCCTGTGGGACAAAAAGTTTCGACGTAAAGATTAAAATTACAAAGAAAGGAAATCCTTCAATTTATGTGCTAAAAGAATTTCTTAATTAAAAACACATATACATATGTTTCTGCAAAATTCAACACAGTATAAAAATTATTTTGGCTATGAAATAATGATAATATTCTAAGAAAAACTAAGTTTAACTAATTCTACAAGTAAAATATAATAGTGGACAGACATTCTAAAATGCAAAATTACTAATACCTAGGTACCATCATTATACGTGCTGTATACTTGAGGAGTCTAGCACTTATTTAGATTCATAAAAATGTTGAACCTGCATTTTCCTTAATCCAAATAAGACCATGCTTTTACTACGCTTAAACTGTCTTGAAAAGTTTTCTAATTTACAGTTACTTCCAAAAATATTTCATCATTATTGGAAATATAGCCTTCACGTTTTAGTCTGTGACAACACACATCCTCTATGATGATACTACTATCATTGTCTTTACCATTCAAGGGTTTTCGAAAGTGTTTACTGTCTTTACCCACAACAGAACTAATGAGACACTTACTTCTCTCTTTTAAATTAATTAGTTTAAAAGTTACTTTCTTCTCGAAAGGCCATTCTAAAAGGGAATCATATTCTCCAGAACATATTACAACACAAAGGAATAATGCATCAAAACGTCTCCATAGACACATATATCCAAGTGGGTTGACATATAACATTACTTTTAACTTATACCCGTACTGAGAGTCATAAAAGTAGTCACTGTATAAAGGATTATCTGTTTTGTGTAAGGTTAGCTTTTCAGAAATATTTGAAATTCTCCACAAAAATGTGCAATCACTCCTGGTTCTTGCATCAATCAATTTCATTTCCATTTCTTTAAGCTTCTCTTTTAACTCTTTTAACTTTATATCTTTGGCTTCCAGCTGTTTTGTATGATGCTCTACCATACCTTTCGTAAGTTCCGAATGAAGAATATTAGATTCTTGCATATGGTTACGTAATGCGATGGGAAACCCTTCGTAACTGCAACCAACACTTTCAAAGCTACATTTGGCAAAGAGTTTAATACATTCTTCATCACAATGTGTATCTATACTCCCTCTTTCAACACTTACGCCACAATTCTCTGGACAATCTACTAGGAATCTCACACACTTAGAATGATGATCTTCCAAATTTTTGGCCTCCATTTCCTCACTACAATATTCACAAATGACCAGTCTTTCAGGACATTCCTCCAACAAATGTTTCTTCATATCTTTACGCGGCAATTCTCTTCCACATTTATTTTCGCAGTAAACAGGAATTAAATCACACACATTAAAATGATCTTGAAGTATATCAGCCACTACTTCACAAACACAATATTCACACTTCACAATTCTCTTACTGCAAATATTCTCCATATGATGTTCCTTATATAACTTTTGAACCATTACAGCACATTTCTCACATCGAATTAAAGCAAATTCACAGATTTGGATGTGTGATTGTAAATCAACTTCTGACATTTTCTTTCCACAATAATTACAATTAGAGTAAGCTTCTTGAGAATGTTTCTTTTCATGTTCAGACATGTCTAAACGCTGTGTTTTTATGTAACATTTTGTACATTGTATGAGTTCTGCTTTACATTGTTCGACATGATCACTAAAGAGTTGCTGCGTGTTAAATTCTTGTGAACAGAATTCACATTTCAATATCTCGCCAGTGCAGTTGTTATCAGTACTGACAGTCATATCAGTTTGCTGTGATTGAGCTTCGTCACGTATACAATATAACTGGTGGATTTCTAGGTCTCCTTCGATATATTTTTGGCAATTGTGGCAAAGCTTGTACGTGGGCATTGTCGCTAATGATGAGTATTTCATAAAGTTCGATTACAGGTTTTAATTTCATTTAATTTCCTTGCAACTTTGGAATGTTGTTGCATTCAAAATGAAAGACTACAGCAACATTTTAGTGGTTGTTTGTAGAACGAAAACTTGCAAGTCAGGATGTGTAGTATATGCAGTACTTGGACTACCAAATTCTTTGATAGATCATTTCCCACCTACAAGAAAAAGAGAAAAATATCAACCATATTGCCTGGTAATTCAAATAATAATTCTTATTTTAAAGATTACGATAGCAGAAACATAAAAATGTGCATACATACTTAAATTTGTCATTCATCTTTATATTAGACTCCCAAGTTTAGTTCTACAAATATTCGTACAATCATTTCCGACTAGAGTGGGTGTGTTTTTCTTCAGTGGGAATAATCTGAGAACACGATCCACAACTTAACTTAAAGCGCTTGTCCTGAGTTTTTTTTTCCTAACAAAGACACAGAATTTCACTTTTCTCGTTATGATCTCCTAAAAATATTTAGCATTAATAACACTTTCGTGGCATGTTTCTAACAGTTGAAACAAAACATAGAATAGTGCAAGTGAACAACTTTCCGTTTAAAATTGTTGGTAGTATAAAAAAAAATGTAATACAGGGACACTGCCTTATATAAAATTTTCAAACTGACGAAAATGAGGGAAATGCTATCACTTTCAAAACAAAAAGAATGTATTTTACAGTAGATATTACGTAGAAAGCACTTATGACTGAAGTGATACGTTACTCTGCATAAGTATAAATATACGCTATGTAATTTATTTCCTACGACGCATTTAGATGCTTTGGCCCATTCTGTGTGGTGTATGGTTAAAATATCTTTGACTTTTTTCATTTTTTACATTCTATCCTTACGTTAGCAAATGGTAGGAAAGTAAAGCGAATTTCTTGATACATTTATAACTTTGTCATGAAGACTTGTATGTATAATATAAAGATAGAGTCTTCTTTACATCTTACCTACTCACGTTTCTTGAGATGGCCATATTCACATAACTATATGTAGAAAATTCTAACACCTTTACTCTAATTATAGATCTCAAATTGATCAAAGTGTATCCAGGTTTGTTTGATTTTATTCTCACTGTGCGCGAGAATGCAAAGCTTTTCAAAGAGATCTTGATAGCCAGGAAGGTTCCGAACACAACTGTACGTTCTCTAAGTACGTTTGTAGGCAAACGAAAAAAATAAAAACACTGCTCAACAAGACTGCACTTATTTAATATAAAAACACATTTACACGTAACGTTTCGATCTTCTAGCCAAGATCCTCATCAGACGTAGAAGATCGAAACGTCACGTGTAATTGTGTTCTTATATTAAATAAGTGCAGTCTTGTTCAGTAGTGTGTTTATTTTTTCTGATTTGATTTGCAAGACATATGACTATATTTGTGTGCCAGGCAAACGAAATTCGGCAAATTTATCAAATATAAGCAGATTTAAGTTTGCTTCAGAGGAGGGAATGGAAAACAATCACATGTTAAAAGGAGTTTTATCATATTGTTGATACTAAATATCTTTCTGCATCTGATAGCTTATAGAAACGATGGATGGGAATTATAATAATAAATATAATGCAGAAAACACAACACCGTAATTATTTCTAGAATGCGAAACTTTAAAAAATGTTTAGAAAGATTTGAGAATTGTGAAATCTTTCCAGGCTACGAAATGAAGTATTTAGTTCAGGGTTCATAATAATGCCGTGCAGGTTAAAGGGGATATACGTTTAATAAAAACGGATGATTACCTCAAGAGTGCCCAACCCTCTGCCCCTAAGATTAATGACGCTACATCTCTAAATTCTTCTTTTATGCCCTCCTCAATAGCAATACATACGTGAAGACTTTCTCAATGGTTCTGTCTACTGATCCTTAGATGACGAGACATTTCTCATATCTCTATTCTAGTCTTGAAATCAAGACGAGAATTATATTTTCATATTTGAGACGAAAGAAGAAAAATGACAATTGTCGAAAGAAATTAATTTTTCTTCGTGATTTGATTTTAGTAAGCGAAAATATTTTGATAACTTCTAGATAAAATAAAAAAAATAAACTCAGGACACATATTTTGTATATAAATTTATCAGAAGAGACGAGACAAGATCACAAAAGTTATCCGAGAATCTAGACGAGACGTTGAAATATTCTTAAGAATGGAGCTGAGATGTGAGTTTTAACAAATTTACTTACAAGACGTAATGGGGAAACCCTTATTTCTCGTCTCATGAGCACCACTAGCTCTGACCTCCAATAACATTGTTCCTTACGAATGCGCACTTGATTTAGCTGCAATGTTCTTGAATAAATTGAAGTTTTTATATAAATTTAACAGACACTTGTGTCTCCCTTAAACTCTGAACATGTACTTAGCATCGTAACCCCTTTGTGTGCATCTTGTGCATGGAAAATTTTGTAGAGTAAAAATGGGAAATGGAAAAACCTACAAAAAAAAGCGCGACCACGATATTATTCACATGATTACATTCCTTTGGATTGAGCAAGACACTCATCAAATAATAGGTAAGCAACTAGTCACACTACTGCAAGGACGCCATGAGTCTCTGCATCCTTATCACTTGGGGAGATCTGATTAACCATACGGTCAAGGAAAGATAACTCTTAAAAGAGGAAGTTCCTCACCTTTTATCCTTACACATAAAACTTCTGGCTCCACGTATGTATGTATGAATACATGGTTGGCCTCATTTAACTAAAAAAAATACTGGATCCTTTTAATAATACCGTGAGGTCTTAATTGAAATCTCAAGGTGGTTATATAAAGGTAACCAAGAAGGTTCTGTCGCTTTTTGAGGAGGTCTGCTCCAATTGATCCTCACACCGTGAGTAGAATGCTAAAGGATATAAGGCGAAGGTCAGTTGTTGGTGGGGGTATATCCAACACACTACCTGGTTGTGGCAGTTCAGTTACACCGTGAAATTGCGTATCGACAGACTGAACATGGAGCCTGCACAGATCATCATAAGGACGTGTATGCTGTACCAGTTCAAACTGGGGTCAAACACAGCTACAGCGGGCGGAAGATATCCCAGGTCTTTGGTCAGGGTGTCTTGACTACGCGGACAGTGAAACGGTGGTTTAGCAAGTTTAAGGACGGTGACGAAACACTCGAAGGAGCAACACGTACCAGAAGACCAGTACGTGTACAAAATGAAGATCTTTAGACAGCAATTGACGCCAAGAGTTGCCAGACATGTGAGAAACTAGAACTACATTTCGGTGTGAGTGGAGAAACCATTCGAAAGCATATCCGTCAACTTGGGAAGCACTACAATTTGGGTTGATCGGTGCCACATGATTTGACTCACGGTCAGATGGTAATGAGAGCAGATACCTGTGCCTCTTTGCTGTCTCGTCTGAGAAAGGAACCGTTTCTGGACAGGGTGTTTACATGTGATGAGAAGTGGGTCCTACACGAAGCTCCACGCCGCCGTCACCATTGGTTAGTATCCCATGAACCGGTCCCAAAACAGCTCCAACCAGCATTCCAGCAAAAGAAGGTCCTCTTGTGTTTTTGGTGGACTGGTCGCCGCATCGTGCATCGGGAACTGCTACCACCTGGTCAGATCATCAATGCAACCGTGTACTGTCAGCAGTTGAGCCATGTTCAAGAAAAACAAACTCTGGAGCCAGCACTTCTGAATCACAAAGGGTCCTCCGCTTACAGGACAACGCTATGCCCCATGTGGAATGGATAACCCGTAACACCATTCTACGCCTTAGATGGGACACAGTATTGCATCCACCATACTCGCCGGACACTGCACAGTCCGATTATCAAGTGTTCCACTCCTTGCACAATCACCTTAGAGGACGCCAGTTCAAATCTCTAGTAGAGATACAAAATGCAGTTGATACCTTATTCGCTTCACGGCCCACCATGTTGTACCGCGATGGAATCCATGGCCTCCCAAAACGTGGACAGTAGGTCATTGATGCTGATGGGGACTATTTTGGATCTCCCAGGTATGTCTTACGTGACATATATCGATGTTCGAAGGTGGTGAGTGAAAAAGTGTCAGAACTTTCTTGGTTACCTTTATATATAGGATACATTTAATCACGCCTAGATTCCAGGAAAATGACGCAACAGCGTAAAAATGGAGGTAGAGTTACGTATAATAAACTATTTTCTCTATTTTTTATACTTCGAAGTCTTATTTTCAAGTATTATAATGAAACCATTTGATATTTCAGTAAAATATTTATCAATTATCGTGTGAAAGAAATAATCACAGTCAGTGCACTCAAAATGCTATAAGGTAAATCTAATAGATAAAAATTGCAATACGATACTATATACAAAGGAAAGTACAAGGAAAGTAGAAAGATTATAAGCTAAATAAAATAAAATATAAAATAACTCAAATTTAATCTAATGCAGTATTACTAAGCTTCAAAACTTACGTAAGTATTTTCTATTTTATCTTTACAACACTTCGAATGAGAAAAATGAAATTGATACAGAACAGAAAATTTAAGGTAAGAGGATTATGATTAATAGTATCACTGGCTACACGGAAAATACTTCCGTTTACAACGGGGATAGGCCAGTGGGTAGAGCTCTTACCGGCAGTTGTTACGTATGAGCATCGAATCCATGAGCTGGCCTTCCTGACTGAGAATTTGTTTCAAGGTGAATACCGTACTTTTAGTACAGGTTTTTGGACGACTTAATTTCTCACTATTGTTGAAGATTATGTTGATTACTATTGATTATAGTGTAGTGGTTTGAATATTTTCATTTTTTCCGAGGTTAAATTTTGCTTTTTCATGGTTTCAATAGCATAATTAGAGGTTATTATCATCTATTACTACACAGTTAATTCAGATACTTTTACTCTACTTGTGTTTATATCTTTATTTTGCATTAATTCAGTTTGGTGTAAACTACAAGTAACACTTCCTAAGTGTAACACTGCGATTTTGATAAAATTTGGCAGGTAGATACAACATATGAAATAAACGACGGAAAAAAGTTGTAGGGGACAAAAGCCACCACTTTCAAGTGGACCGAAGTGAACAAAATTGAGCACAAATATTGTAAATGTAAAATGAAGGAATAAGTGATTCATATTCGTGTTTTCTTGTAGAAAACAGATTCCAAATGTTTGATCACGAAATATCTATTAGTAACAGTATGTCAGATGTGTGTAAAGGATATGAAGAATTGCAACGAAACTATGTGTAGTGACAATACGCAAAAAATAAACGAATACGGTTTTTTTTTTTTTTTTGTGGAAAAACGGTTTTAGGTAGCAAAGGCCCGCATCCAGAATTTATTAATGTGACGCCAGAGAGGCAAGAAGAAGTGGACCGAAGTGAATGAAATTGAATGTAGATATTGTATTTTATATGTAAAATAAGACCTTTCGTGTTTCACAAGTGTCTCCATCCGATTTCTTCAAATTTGGCAGATCAACAACAAGCACAAACAGTAGAGCCTATTTTGTAGTATTTCTGGAGGCACCTTTAACCCTTAGAAAATCTTCCCACATAAACAAAAGCACGTGTCGATTAATTTCCGGTTTGCTGTTGAATTGCCAAATTTAAATCAAAAAGGATAGGGACACTTGAGGAACACTAAAGGCCTTATTTTACACAGGGTCTCTATAATATCTACACACAACTTCATTTGATTGGGTCCACGCCTTCCTGCGCTATTACGGTAATATTTACTTTTTTCGGAGGGGGCCTAGGCCCCAACACTCCCAACACTGTTTTTCGGCACAAATAAAAGTACTTTGTATATATTGTTTTGCACATTGTCCCTATACGAAGTTTCGTTGCATTTCTCCATATTCTTTAGGAACTTCTGAGGTACGCTTACGTGCAGTTTTGATATTTCGTAATAAACGGTTTAGAATTCCGTGTCCCACTCAACTGCTTTTTTTCTTTTTTTTTCAGGAAAATACGAAAACCTATTACCTCATTTTACGTCTAAAATTTCTGTGCACAATTTCGTTCAATTCGATGTACTTCTTCTTACCTTTTAGGCCTCAAATTTTAAAATTTTCGTGAGGGCTTTTGCCCCCTAAACAGTTTTTCCGCAGAAAATAAAAAACCCGTATTCGTTTATTTTTTGCGTATTGTCACCTACACAATACGCCGTTCCAATTCTTCATGTCATTTAAGCGCTTTTGACATTTTGTTATTAGTACTTTTGATATTTCAGGATCAAAGTTTTGGAGGGGTCTGTGTGCTACCCGAACGTTTTTCTTTTCTTTTCTTTTTTTTTTTTTCAGGAAAATACGAACCGTGTATTCCCTCATTTTATGTCTACAATATGTGTGCACAATTTCATTCACTTCGGTTCACTTCTTGCCTTTCGGGCACCAAATTTAAAAATTTTTGGATGGGGACTTTTGCTCCCATAAATCGTTTTTCTGCAGAAAATGAAAAAAAAAAGTATTCGTTCATTTTTTGCGTATTGTCCCTGCACAAAGTTTTGTTGCAATTCTTCATGTCCTTTACAGATATGTGACATAGCCTAGTTATTAGCACTTTTGTTATTTCGTGTTCAAAGGTTTGGAGGGGTCCGTGCCCCACCTAACCATTTTTTCCAGGAAAATACGAATCACTTATTCCCTCATTTTAAGTCTACACTATGTGTGTACAATTTTGTTGCCTTCGGTTCACTTGTTTTTGCCTTTCGGGCGTTGACTTTCAAAATTTTGGGTGGTGGCTTTTGCCCCCTAAAACTTTTTTCCCGCACACAATAAAAATCACGTATTCGTTTATTTCATGCGTAGTATCTACCTGCCAAATTTATCAAAATCGGAGTGTTACACTTGGGAAGTATTAATTGTTAGTGAAACTTAAATCGAAAACTATGTATTACGTAACAGTGCGTGAGAATCCTCTCATCTCAACTCTCTCTTTCCCCATGTTAATCCAATCGAGGGAAAGAAAATGAAACTGTAATCTTTTGACCTATGATTCACTGTGGACGTTCAATATATCCCAGCTCTTGTGAGGTGCTAGGTGGCCAGAGCCGAAGCTACTATTTACCTAACGTCACCAACACAATAAATAAAAAAAAAAATTGTTGAAGGAGAGTGGCTGGGAATATTTAATTAACTGAAGATTTACATAAAATGCAAATATCTGAAATATTATAAACGTAGTTATTTATTCCCTCTTGGAGATTAGGTTCTCTCCTGTCAGGGCCGCCACTCTCTTATGAATTCGGTAGAGCAAATATTAATTATTTCTGTAGAACAGCAGATCTCAGGGCCATCTGCCTAACAACCATGCTCAAGGATGCTATAAATAGTGAGTCCGTAATAATTTTCAAATTTATGAAAAAAAAAAAACTATAATTTAAATCTTACAGGTAGCAGCCTGTAAATGATCTCACTATTTCATGGTTGTTAGTTGTTCTTTGGGCAGTCTTCTCTCTCTGAGCCCCATGCAGAGAGATGGTCAACATACACAATCAAGGGGAAAATGTCTCCTTGAATCACACTCCTGAAACAAAATTGTCATTAGTGCAGGTACTCACCCTACAGCAATTGAATACACAGTTGTTCCGGTAAGAGCTTACAGATTTATTTTCCATGAAGAAAACAGGCATCCCAACCATGGTAGATGAGATGATATCACTCATTATACACTATTTCTTTTCACCCTTTTTGTGCACTATCACATGAAACACATAACTTATTATTTGATATATATATGATATTTAACACACTTAAAAAAAAATAAAATGAATGAGAATAAACTGATAACTTGAAAAGGTCTGTCTGACCTTTAAAATAAAAAAAAAACTTTATAGAAATATTTACAGAATTATTTTATCTCCTCATACTTTTCTAGTTTCTCGTCTCTAACAGTTCTAGAGGAGAGAGCAATTTCACAGTCGAAGAAAAATTATATTTCACTATTATTTGTTAACTAACAACACAGCGGGAAGATAAAAATAAAGAAAATTTTATATGCTGATACACTGTTCCAAAGGTTACTTGACGTACTCAACGTTCCAATTCGCTGACACAGTCTCCTCCAAGATGATCATTCCACCACATGAAAAATGTTCTGCTAGAAGATAAGGTACACTGAATGTGAAGCATTCTATAAAGGAATGTTCAGTAGCTCCAATTTTAAACAAGCAAATGGTTACTTGTAAGCCTTGTGCTAAACTGTCCAAGGACAGGCTCAGTATAATGGCGTTACTGGCCTCGGTGTTGTATCTCTACTTGAGATATGTAACGATCTATCTTTCTCCCATATTGCGGAAACTGCAATTGTCCCATATTAACACTGGGGTTGTGAAGAGATTCTAAAGTAAATGATCTGATCTCTACTGAATGTCCTAAGCACTCATAGAATGGAGAATAATTAATATTAACTTTCAATGTTAAGCTTCATTTTCACTGAATATAATAGCACCACTGACGTATAACTAAAATAAGTTAAGTTATACACTGTTTATCACTGTACTATTTCATGTGCTTTTGAGTAATTTTGTACAACTCACTCGCGATACTGTAGTTCACAGGACAAATCCCGGGGAACCGAAATTGTTCTCACCGCGTCCTGGGTCTTGAACTCTGTACTGGAAGTCGGATGACTCCCTTTAACACTGCAAAACTACCTCTTGTTACTACACAAGTCTAGCTTCAACTGCCTTGTTCTCCCCGGAAAACGAGTATATGTTTCGGGCAAAACACAGGAAACGAAGAAACTCGCTTCTTCCACCACCCTTTGACAAAGGGTTCATGCCTTGCGGCGAATATTGCGGGTGGTCTCCCGTGTCAATGCCCTTCTTCCAGCTACCATCCGTAGCCAACTTTACCTTTCTCGGCTGATACGTGCTGCCCCTCCCTGATAGCGGACAACACGGAAGCTTATTGCTCACAGCAGAAACTATGTATGATTTCCGCCTACTTTTGTTTTCCTTTGCTAGTTACATATGAATGAAATACAGAAACATAAGATATTACACATAAAAATAAAGTTAAACATACAAAGATTACATATAGATACTATTTATTAACTGTCATCTCCCTCAGAAGCAGCATTCTACCCAATTACTGTGGCAGTCGTTCAAACCGTCTGCTTACTAATGCAGCCATGCTTTCTTGGAGAGAGATTGAAGGAAACATCTTTGTAAAAAAATTTAATTTTCACAAATACAAGATCTAAGTGTCTTGTTCGATAAGGGAAACACGTTGTTAAAAATTAACAGAATTTTATGCGGTCTTTCCAAGAACGATTATAGCTTAGTACGTAAATATTAATATTAAACACAGAAAATGAGTCAAATTAAAGTATACATTTTCAAATTGGTGTTGCCTACTGGGAACCTAGCAAGAGGCTCGCTAGCCAGGTTACTGGTTTTTGGTGAACAAGGGGGGAGGAAGAGACGCTGACGCTGGATGCAGTGGAAGTCACACGTATAGAAACCAATATTTTCACATGTAGACGTGAAAAAGTTTATGACATTTTAAACAATAAGAACTCCGTGTTTCAACACATTGTATCAAACCCAGTGTAAATTCACCAACGGAAGTCTCTAGGCTACTTCCTGGGTATACAATACTTATTTAGTTTCTATTCTGGGTGTTTCTTTCCGTGTTGAGTTGAGATAGACCTCCCAACCTGTAGTATAGGTGACAGTCAGTCGGGAAAGAAAAAAAAAAACTTTTTTTTCAGCTCTAGCTCTCATCCAAGCGTTCTGAAAATCAAGTATGAAACTTATAGATTCTCCTCATTTCCTCTTTAATTAATCCTTCATCTCTGCTTTATATTCATTATCTTCCAGCATCCCCTGTTAGTTATGCATTATGCAACAACGATGTAATTATATGCAACCCATTAATACATTATCTAAGGTCTATAAATGAATAAACACAATGAAATAAATACAATATAATACAATATTGTATTAATATTTATGTACTAGTCTAGGTGTTTCACACATCAATACTAATAATATCCAATAAGTATGCACAGAATATACTAATATTAAGCAAATAATTAAATCACAAATCATCCTATTTACATATACATATGCAAATGTGCCCCTCATCTGCATTTTGATATGCAGATGATGTAGACGGGCATCGGCCCTCTACATAAATTTCCCCCCTATGATTCTAGGTGCTGTACTTTCTAGTACAGGACGTAGATCATATGGAGGGCACATTTTTGTTCCTGAAATATTAGAATTTCACAATACATCCAAGGTTAAAAAAAAAACAATGTTAAACACACAATAAACATAATAAATGCAAATCAATAATCAAAAGCTAAATAAGAGAATTCAGTGTTCCCTGAATTACATGAACATAAATGACATAAGTTCCCAATACATACACTCACACTCATACACTGAAATATACACTAACACTATCACTATATACACTAGTTGTCACTTCCGGTTGCGTGATGCATATATGTGTGATTTGTGTCTTCTCTATGTACCAGTACCACTTTGATCCTTCTCGTCACTAGAGATGTATGGTTTCAATAGAAACGCATTCCTTGTCATCTTCACTTCTTTAGTCGCTGGATCCCCTAGTGTGTACATGTTTCGACCAGTGGCGGCGACAATCTGCCACGGTCCCGAGTACAAGAGCAAGAGCTTCTTCGATACACCTGCTAGAGCATCCGACTTGGGGAAAACTCTAGTTAGAACAAGATCACCCACTTTGTACTCTACAGTACGGTGTGACTTGTCAAAATTGCGTTTTCGTGCAGCAGCAGTCCTTTTATGGTTCTTTCTAGCAATTTCTACATAGTACTGCACGTCATGGCGCTTATCCACTTCTGGGATATCAAACAGCCTGGCTATGTCTCTTGACATAGACTGTCCAAAGTGGCACTCAAAGGCTGACACGCCAGTGGTCAGGTGTTTGGCGGAATTCAAGCACTTCTCTATCTTTTCCAAGTATTTGGGCCACAATCTTTGGTTATCATGGCACAATTTACGTAGCAAACGTACTGTAGCCTTGACAGCTACCTCTGCCATTTCTCCTTGCGGATAATATGGTGTCGAAGTGATGTGCCTGATACCAAGATCTGCTAATTCTGTTTTCCAGCGGTTAGACTGGAAAGGTGACCCTCTGTCTGTTAAGACTAGTTCCACACTAGGATTAACCTTCAGATACTCCTTGAGTTTCCTTATGGCAGTGGTAGTGTTTGCCTTTCTGCATGCGTACAATCCTATTAGTTTGGAGAAAGCATCATAAAATACTAATACGTAGTGGACTCCCCCAATTCCCTTGGTTAGAGGCCCTAACCAGTCAGCACAGACCAAATAGCCTGGCTTCTGAACTACCACGGGATTCAGTGGTCCCGGACGATAACATTGAGGGGGGTTGCTCTTCTGGCATAGTTCGCAGGAAGCACAAAAACGCCTCACACTTGCTCTCATCTTTGGCCATACGAAGAATTCTGTTAGAAGCGGAAGTAGTTTACTGGCCGACAGGTGCCCTCGATCTGAATGGTAATAATCGAGCAGTGGAACTACTAACACTTCTGGGATGCAAATTCGGACTCCTTCCCGGTCACGCTTGCATAAGCGCCCGTTCAAAACTTCAAAACGGTGACAAGCACCGTTCACCTTTGGTGAGTCCGTCTTCTCTTCGACGTCTTTCTTGATCTTGCCATAGACAGGATCTGAAGACTGCATCTCCGGTAGTATGGCTATCATCTTCCTCAACTCACATGGAATTTCCGTCAGGATGGACATCAGCGACTCCTGGAGGATAGGCTTCCGTGCAACACTGAGGTCTTCTTCTGTGTGAGGAGGGTACCTAGAGTGATAATCACTCAGATTCTCATTTGACTTGACAAACTGGAATTCAAAATTGAAATTCGAGAGTAACATCGCCCACCGGGTGATACGCTGGTTTGTAAGTCTACAATAGAGAATAAATTTAAGAGCAAGGTGGTCACTGCGTACTATGAACTTAGTACCAACTAAGTACTGCTTAAACTTAACAACGCCATCTATGAGTCCATAAAATTCCTTCTCCGTTATAGAATAGTTGCGTTGTGCGGCATTGAACACACGTGATGTAAAAGCAATGACACGGATATCATCATTGTCATCACGCTGGTACAATAGAGAAGAACACGCAATATCACACGCATCACATTCGAGAATCAGTTGCTTGTCAGGCAGGACGGTTTTCAGAACTACTTCCTCCTGGAAGATCTGCTTAATCCTGTCCATAGCTGCCTGATGTACTGGTTCCCATTTGAATCTAACATTCTTCTTTAGCAGTTGGAACAACGGATGGAGAACTTCCGAGTACTTCCTACTAAAGCAACGATAGTACTGGCAGTAGCCAATGAAGGAACGCAGTTCCTTGACGTTCCGTGGTGTCCTAAAATCTAACACCGCCTTCACTTTCGCCGGATCTTTGCCGATACCGGATTGCGAAAGATGGAAACCAAGTATGTTAAGTGATTTTCTCGCAAAATTACACTTTTTCAGCCTGAGAGTTAGGCCGCCCGCAGTGAGTAAACCCAACACTCTGTCGAGGTGTACCATATGATCTTCGAAGCTCCTGTCGGCTAGAATTAAATCATCTACATAAGCGCCGCAGTACTCTCTAGCTTCTGATCCAATTATCATATCTAATGCTCTTACGCAAGAAGCAAGGCTCTGTTTTGTCCCAAACGGTAGTTTTTGAAAAACATATGAAATGCCTTCATGTAGGAAACCAAGATACTTCTGGTCACTTTCCTTGACCTTAATTTGTAAAAACATCTCAGTTGCATCCACGCAGCTGAACCAAGAGTTGTCGCAAATATCTTGGAGAACAGATAGGGGTGGCATAGGTCTGTCAGAGAGATCCCCTGAAATCTTGGCCAAAGCTCGGCCATCTATACAGACACGAATACGTCCATCACTCTTTGGCGTCACTACCAGAGGGTTTATAAAAGCAGTAGGCATCTTTTTGATCACACCCCAGGCCTCCCAACGCGAAATTTCATTCGATACTAAATTTCTGAATTTCTTTGGGTAAGGATACAATTTAGTTTTTATTGGACGTTCGTCCGTTACTCCAACCTCGTGCTCGTAGTTAGTTATGCAACCTGGCTTGATATCAAAAAGCGCCTGGTGCTTTAAAAGTACAGCTTTCAAACTCTCTCTTTGTGAGGCTGAGAGATCTGAGTAGTTCGCGACAAAATCTTCTATATCTGAATGGGAGGCACGTGTGTTCACTTTACGCCACTCTTCTGGTGGGAAAACATGAACTGCCATTTCTTGGGCACTTGGGAATCTCCCATCATCCAAGTTCGGGGCGCGAGCAGCCTTTTCTCTGCAGGTCTTATGCTCATCCTGTGCGCTAACCCGTATGGCCTTCCGTCCTTCATCTGACGGGGAAAAATTACATTCAAAATTATCTAACTCCTCAATGAAACTATATGGTTTCTCGCACTCACCATTCAATTCTAAACATCGAACTACTAGATCCTCAGTCTCGCAATCTACAGATCTAAATTTGACTTCTACATCATGAGGATGTTTGAGATGTAGAAGGCCAGTATCATAATCTAACACGGCACGAGATTCTGTAAAGAAGTTGGAACCTAAAATCAAAGATCTATTAAGACCTGATATAATGATGCCTAATGTATGAAATTCCTTCCCATGTATCTGAATGACTAACAGCGTCTGGCCTATGATCGTCGCTGATTTACTTCCGAAAGCAGACGTAACCCGTATATTCTTAGCACTCAAAAATGCGGGTGTGGGGTGGCTATTTGAGACGGAGTCCCAAATTTCTTTAGAGATAGCAGAACAAGTAGCTCCTGTATCTAATAATGAATTAACTTCCTTTCCAAACAAAAGTACATTAATCTCTGGTAGTGAGATGACGTTATTACTGGGTAGTTCTTCATCACTTGAATCAAATAAGTTCTTAAAAATGCCATTGGCCTCTTCATATACAGCCCTATCTAAATCAATGTGTTCTCCTGTCCTACTTAACAAGGTTAACTTATTTTTGAACATGCCTTCACTAAAATGCTTCTTTGCTATTATATCTGAACAAATATTACAATTTTCTTCTTCTTTTTCTACTACATTGTCAAAAATCTCTTTCACTGCGGTTTCACACGTATTGTCATATGAATGAATATTTTCTCCATTTTCTTCTAAATTACGCACATACTTGGAATTTCTATTTGTCAACTCAGATGTACTCGTGTTCTCCATAGTCATCCTACCGTTGTCCAAAGTACATGCGGACAATCCTCATTCTCTGGGAGCAGAAGAAGAGGATTGGTTACTCCTGGTCATGTTATGATTCTGACTGGTAGGAGGAGGCGCTCGGTCATAGTGCTCCAACAGCTGGATTTCCTGGTCCTCGTGACGGAAGGAATTTCCCTGCTGTCTATCCGTTTGGCGCATACCTCCCCTCCTACCTCGGGCTCCACGAACGTTGTTGTTGTGAGAGGAGTGGGAGTTCCCCCCACGTGACCAGCCAGACGACCCACTTCCGCTGCTCTGGTGGCGAGGCGGGGATCGCTGGTGGTTGTTGTTTTGGTTCGTGGTTTGCTGTCTCTTTCTCTGGTAAGGACGCTGGTTTTCTCTCGTTCTATTCTTTTTACGAGCAGCGTGTTTACCACTGTGGCCAGAGGGGTTATTGTCCTCGTTTTCGATGCTCACTTGGAGCATGTTGACCCCTTTCCTCTGGTTACCCTGAAAGAACTGGTCGCGATTCGTCATCGACGACTGCAGTTCCTGAACAAGATTTAGAAGCTCGGCTATTGTCTTTGGGCGAGAAGAGACTATCGCCCTAAACAGCCAGTTCGGGAAATGACGCGGAAGTACCTTTAACAATGTAGCGTCAGACATCCTCGGCTCTAAAATACTGTTTTTGTGTAACAAATCCAGCAGATATTCTGCTGGGGATTTGTGTACACGGGTGTCGAAGTGGGAGGTGAGGATCGTTGCCCTTAGATTCGCCAGTCGCTCCTCACTAAGATAGCACTGTTTAAAGTTATGCACAAAATCTTCATAGCTGTGAATCTTGTTACGGTTAACTTGAAACCATTGGTAGCAAGTATTACGGATCGCTCGCGGTATGAAGCTGAGCCTCATCTCGTCCGGTACTCCAGTGACCTCAAAGTACCGGTCGAGGTCTTGTAGAAAGTTGTATGTTTCTGTCTCAGATTCGCTCCCAGAATACACTGGTAAGGTGACATCCCTGTGTATTAGTCCCAAGGCTGTTGCGAGGTGTTGTCTCGTCTCATGATTGCATGAGCGAGACGTCGATGGGACAGGTTCTGTCTCGCGGGAAGTAGCGAGGTTCCCAGGTTGAGAACCAGGCAGATCGCGACTCGAGATGTCATTTTGTGACGTTGGCCTTTCCTGTGTGCCGGAGACAGAGATGTTAGCGAGTCTCCCTTCTATCACCTCACTGGTCTCCTTCTGGATGGAGCTCTTCCACTCCTCCATCTTCTTCTCGAGCTGAGCACACACGTCATGAACGGTCTCTTGCATCTGTTGGATGCTGCCGTTACATTCTGACCTTATCTCATCGAGTGGCGTTTCCTGCTCTAGTTCCCCCCGGATCCTAGCTAGTTGGGAAGCGAAATTCACTTCCACTCGCCTGACCTGATTATTTAAGGTTAGAGTGGTCTGTTCAACGCGAGACGAGACCTGTCTAACACTCTCAGCCAGTTCGGTGTAATTCTCATCTAACTGTCTGGCTAAGCTAGAAGCATTCTCTTGAACTTCGTCAATCCTGCTAGAAGTTTCGGTTACACGCGCAGACAGTTCTTCTCTGGCCTGGTGTATTTCCCCCCTAAGCTCTGCAGTCGTGAGCTCTAGACGCTCCGTCAGCTGACGCTCACTTTGCTCCAGTCTTGAACTCACAGCCTCCATCTGGAGTTCAAGACGAGCATTACTGGACTCAACCGCCTGTTCTAGTCTCAGATAACTAGTTTCTAGCGTACTATTACTTTCCTCGATTTTCTTTTCTAGCTTTTCCAGACCCTTAGAACTTTCTACTAACTTTAAATTCAAATCCTCCCTTAAACTTCGATTATTTTCTTCTTGTCTTCTCGTACTTTCATCTATTTTTCTAACTAGTTCATCCAAAATGGAAGCTAACTGTATAGTACTCATATTTCCAGATGAGCTACCTACATTAATGGCTGGGCTAACACGTCGTTCTATATTTTCTGTGGTTTCCTCCCTGTCCTCCCGCAATGGTACTTCCAGTTCCCTACTGGGGCCTGGCGGAACCGTTTCTACCGCATCAGCGTCTCCCACAACGCTGACGGGACGCTCGCTAGCGCTCTGCGCGTCAATACCATTACTCTCCTCTGAGAGCTCCCCAGCTCTCTGAGCGAACTCTTCAAAAACAAACTCGTTATCCATGTTTCTAACTCTTCGAGCCTGTGCTCGCGTTATCACCATTTACGAGTAAAACGGACTTACAAGGTTTCTTCCCCCCAAAGTTCAAAATAATTGAATTCTCTATTAATGTTAAGACAAAAATATTCAAACATAAACAAATTTCAAAAACACAAGACACCTACGTTCTTGGAACTTTTCGGGGAGAGAAAAACAACACATATACCGAAATTTTACACAAGCCGTATGTTGACCATTTGAGTATATGGGATTATACTCACTTGCCCTTAACGCTGAAGGCGCCACTTAGATTGTGGCGCAGAAGCGTGAAGAATCGTGCCCTGCAGCTGGGTAGCCACTTTTATTGTGGCTAACACAGCACGTGAAGTTCCAGCCCGATAGCTGGGTCGCCACTTATTATTGTGAGGTGCTAGGTGGCCAGAGCCGAAGCTACTATTTACCTAACGTCACCAACACAATAAATAAAAAAAAAATTGTTGAAGGAGAGTGGCTGGGAATATTTAATTAACTGAAGATTTACATAAAATGCAAATATCTGAAATATTATAAACGTAGTTATTTATTCCCTCTTGGAGATTAGGTTCTCTCCTGTCAGGGCCGCCACTCTCTTATGAATTCGGTAGAGCAAATATTAATTATTTCTGTAGAACAGCAGATCTCAGGGCCATCTGCCTAACAACCATGCTCAAGGATGCTATAAATAGTGAGTCCGTAATAATTTTCAAATTTATGAAAAAAAAAACTATAATTTAAATCTTACAGGTAGCAGCCTGTAAATGATCTCACTATTTCATGGTTGTTAGTTGTTCTTTGGGCAGTCTTCTCTCTCTGAGCCCCATGCAGAGAGATGGTCAACATACACAATCAAGGGGAAAATGTCTCCTTGAATCACACTCCTGAAACAAAATTGTCATTAGTGCAGGTACTCACCCTACAGCAATTGAATACACAGTTGTTCCGGTAAGAGCTTACAGATTTATTTTCCATGAAGAAAACAGGCATCCCAACCATGGTAGATGAGATGATATCACTCATTATACACTATTTCTTTTCACCCTTTTTGTGCACTATCACATGAAACACATAACTTATTATTTGATATATATATGATATTTAACACACTTAAAAAAAAAATAAAATGAATGAGAATAAACTGATAACTTGAAAAGGTCTGTCTGACCTTTAAAATAAAAAAAAACTTTATAGAAATATTTACAGAATTATTTTATCTCCTCATACTTTTCTAGTTTCTCGTCTCTAACAGTTCTAGAGGAGAGAGCAATTTCACAGTCGAAGAAAAATTATATTTCACTATTATTTGTTAACTAACAACACAGCGGGAAGATAAAAATAAAGAAAATTTTATATGCTGATACACTGTTCCAAAGGTTACTTGACGTACTCAACGTTCCAATTCGCTGACACAGTCTCCTCCAAGATGATCATTCCACCACATGAAAAATGTTCTGCTAGAAGATAAGGTACACTGAATGTGAAGCATTCTATAAAGGAATGTTCAGTAGCTCCAATTTTAAACAAGCAAATGGTTACTTGTAAGCCTTGTGCTAAACTGTCCAAGGACAGGCTCAGTATAATGGCGTTACTGGCCTCGGTGTTGTATCTCTACTTGAGATATGTAACGATCTATCTTTCTCCCATATTGCGGAAACTGCAATTGTCCCATATTAACACTGGGGTTGTGAAGAGATTCTAAAGTAAATGATCTGATCTCTACTGAATGTCCTAAGCACTCATAGAATGGAGAATAATTAATATTAACTTTCAATGTTAAGCTTCATTTTCACTGAATATAATAGCACCACTGACGTATAACTAAAATAAGTTAAGTTATACACTGTTTATCACTGTACTATTTCATGTGCTTTTGAGTAATTTTGTACAACTCACTCGCGATACTGTAGTTCACAGGACAAATCCCGGGGAACCGAAATTGTTCTCACCGCGTCCTGGGTCTTGAACTCTGTACTGGAAGTCGGATGACTCCCTTTAACACTGCAAAACTACCTCTTGTTACTACACAAGTCTAGCTTCAACTGCCTTGTTCTCCCCGGAAAACGAGTATATGTTTCGGGCAAAACACAGGAAACGAAGAAACTCGCTTCTTCCACCACCCTTTGACAAAGGGTTCATGCCTTGCGGCGAATATTGCGGGTGGTCTCCCGTGTCAATGCCCTTCTTCCAGCTACCATCCGTAGCCAACTTTACCTTTCTCGGCTGATACGTGCTGCCCCTCCCTGATAGCGGACAACACGGAAGCTTATTGCTCACAGCAGAAACTATGTATGATTTCCGCCTACTTTTGTTTTCCTTTGCTAGTTACATATGAATGAAATACAGAAACATAAGATATTACACATAAAAATAAAGTTAAACATACAAAGATTACATATAGATACTATTTATTAACTGTCATCTCCCTCAGAAGCAGCATTCTACCCAATTACTGTGGCAGTCGTTCAAACCGTCTGCTTACTAATGCAGCCATGCTTTCTTGGAGAGAGATTGAAGGAAACATCTTTGTAAAAAAATTTAATTTTCACAAATACAAGATCTAAGTGTCTTGTTCGATAAGGGAAACACGTTGTTAAAAATTAACAGAATTTTATGCGGTCTTTCCAAGAACGATTATAGCTTAGTACGTAAATATTAATATTAAACACAGAAAATGAGTCAAATTAAAGTATACATTTTCAAATTGGTGTTGCCTACTGGGAACCTAGCAAGAGGCTCGCTAGCCAGGTTACTGGTTTTTGGTGAACAAGGGGGGAGGAAGAGACGCTGACGCTGGATGCAGTGGAAGTCACACGTATAGAAACCAATATTTTCACATGTAGACGTGAAAAAGTTTATGACATTTTAAACAATAAGAACTCCGTGTTTCAACACATTGTATCAAACCCAGTGTAAATTCACCAACGGAAGTCTCTAGGCTACTTCCTGGGTATACAATACTTATTTAGTTTCTATTCTGGGTGTTTCTTTCCGTGTTGAGTTGAGATAGACCTCCCAACCTGTAGTATAGGTGACAGTCAGTCGGGAAAGAAAAAAAAAAAACTTTTTTTTCAGCTCTAGCTCTCATCCAAGCGTTCTGAAAATCAAGTATGAAACTTATAGATTCTCCTCATTTCCTCTTTAATTAATCCTTCATCTCTGCTTTATATTCATTATCTTCCAGCATCCCCTGTTAGTTATGCATTATGCAACAACGATGTAATTATATGCAACCCATTAATACATTATCTAAGGTCTATAAATGAATAAACACAATGAAATAAATACAATATAATACAATATTGTATTAATATTTATGTACTAGTCTAGGTGTTTCACACATCAATACTAATAATATCCAATAAGTATGCACAGAATATACTAATATTAAGCAAATAATTAAATCACAAATCATCCTATTTACATATACATATGCAAATGTGCCCCTCATCTGCATTTTGATATGCAGATGATGTAGACGGGCATCGGCCCTCTACACTCTGTAGGTTTTTTTTTTTTTTTTTTTTTTTTTTTAATGTGCTCCGTGTATTTTCTGAAAGCAACTATTGTTTCTGTTTCAATATAATTGTTCTAGCAAAATCTCGTAGACGCAAAATCAAAAGTTTTGTCGCCAATGGTGACACTCGAAACTCATACACTTCTCTATTTTCGACACTGTATACTTATTAGTCTGACTCATGTGTACAGCTATGTGTGTCACCTTATAATTTGTAATTTCCGGCCAGAACTCGATTTTGTAGCGGATATCAGTTCCCCTATTGAACTTTAGTTTGAATATTTTATTATAGAGGGCACCGAAGGCTTAGATCAGCTAATATTCGGCTTATGTGTAGAAATCTGAATTACCTCTCACAACTATCATTAACCTAATTTACACTGAGTCCGAAATAGACGAATATCCTATTTGCACACGAATGTGTAATATCAGAGAAGGATACTTCTCACTCCACGCCTGTGATTAGGGCCGTGTGGAAATCCTTCAAGAGAAAACAGCTATGCCAGCTCGTTTTGTGGGGGATTACCATCTGCATTTTGCAAGGCACGAACATCGTGCTTGTAACTCTTTAGGGGCTCAAGCCACTCTTTAGGTCAGGACTCTGTCCCACGCCCTTCAAACTTCAAAGTTTTTCCTGCGACTTTAACTTTTGTTATTAGTCATGGAGAGCAAGAAATTATTACATACAGTAGTTTCTCAGTGTGTTAGTACACCGCCTCAGTGAGTGAACTCCGCTCATCTTCGTTCTCCATTAGTGTACTAGCCGACGTTCAGTGTGTGTGATAATTACTAAGAACTTTATTGCTAGCTGAAAGCTTACTTCAAACGTTACGAAACATAAACATTCTGACAGTTAACTTCTGATACATTAATTTGACTTCCCTTACTCTCTTTTGATATCACACTGCATTCTTAATTACGCAGGACCAGCACATACACCACTGCTAGAGACTTTAACGCCTCTAAGAATTCAGACTCTAGTTTCTGAGTCAACTGTATGAACTGAATTACTTCAAAAATGAACTACAATATGGTGATGAACTATAATATGATTTGGTCAGGCCCCCCTTCTATATTTTTGGGCTAGCTACCGGCCTATTCCTGTTGTAGTTATGAATTTGACCTCTCTGAAGGAAATCGGCTACGCCACTGGAAGATCAACCGCTCGGATCTTTTGGACTTCGCTTCGTCTTTCGGAACGATGATTTTCTTCTAGATAACTACTATTGCCTCGCTCACCATCATCTTCGACACGACCTGACGACGCTCCATACGTTGTTATCACCACACCCCTTTTCAGCTGTATGGTGAGTAAATAATATATTTATTCACTGTTCTGATTTTGTTGCGTCTCTCTTTTGCATTCAATTAGAAGACCATAAGCTATTCATGCACCTAGTGTCTGTATTAAATCTTTAATTTTGTCATTAAGGTGATCCGTCTAAACTTGGTTGCTGGCGACAAATATCTCGTCCGTTCATTTGTTTTGATTGACTCAAAACTTATTACTAAACAAACTTATTTTATGTTGTTAGTTAATTACATGTTGCTATTGTTGACTAAGAATAGTCAGAGCCTGACAGTCTCTTTTCAATTATAATTTTATGGTGTAAGTAATTACGTTATTAAATCAAATTCATTTCCATTGTTATTAATCTTGCCTTTTTTTTTTGTTTTGTTTTGTTTTGTTTAAAAATTGCTTGTGCATACAATATTGAGCAAGGTTGTTGTCCCAGTACAAATAATTACTTCTTGGCGCTAGACTTTGTTCTTCCTTTCGGCCTTCGTGTTCAAATTAAGTTTCCTTCCCACCGTCGGCCACTTCAACTGGTCGGCAACGGTGGAATAGTTACCTGGCGCTGACACCACTTCAACTGGTATATATTTGAGAGACACCTACACATTAGAGATATTTTGAATTCTCATTAACTTTTATGTTCTAGTTAATTGTTAGTTGACAGTTATTCGAACAGAACAGACCATCTCTCCACCTTATGAAATTGGTATCGACTTTGAGATACCTCACGAAGTCCAAGTTTACCCGTCAGGCAATTCCTTTAAATAATTAAAATCAAGCCGTATTCTAACTATTTTACCTAATTACTCCTTCAGCCTAATTCTGGAAACGTATGGTTGAGATACGCGACACTGACAGCTCCTTCAATAAGTGACTTACGGTGTGATAGTTCAATTGGTGACCCCAGTGGTTTGACACCCCGCCGCTGACCACTTCAATAGTGTTAATCAGCGGCGTATGCTGTAGCTGGAAGTTTGTTAAATAAATCAATTATAAATGTGTGTGTGTTCCTTATATTGTTTAAAGTAGCATTTTTGAACAATTGGTTATAGGATTGATTTTGTATATTATCAGCCTTAATGAATATTTACCTGGTTTATAGACAAATAAGTAAGACACTCAAAGTAGGAGCATACAAACTACCATGCGTGGAATTAAACCAGACCTACGCACTAGTAGTGAGCAATCTAGTACTAATGAGCCCCGCATATCCTTGTTGTAAGAAATATTTTCATTAAGTAATCTATTGCTGCTCTATCGGTATCGAAATTTCTTATATTTTCTGGTATTATTTAAGAGAAAGAAAAAATGTGTGTATATGTATGTCAAACTCTTGGTTTCTCATCAGTTGACAGCAACACAATTTAAAAGTATCATTTTTATCAACTTATTACGACCCTCATTTTTCTAAGCGTCCACCCTCTGAGGAGAGAAACATTGCTTCACATCTTCTCAATATGTCATCGTAAGGGTAATTTTGAAGCTTAAAGTTACAAGCTTGACAGTGTGTCCCTCCTGCAGAACACCTTATGGGAAATAATAATTTGAGAGAAAATAAGAAAATATTATATTGACGGGTGATCTGTCTCTCTAAGCTATCTGGGTGGTGAATTTGGTTTCGTGATTTCCACCAGTTCTGTAAATGCCTGCAAAGTACGCCCAACGTTATAGACAAGAGTAGAAATCAACCGACGAATTTTGTGGTTGGTTGCAGGTTGTTTCTAATGATATCGGTAAAGCGCATTGCCCGTATTGTAAATATGAGTTAAGGGTACCCCGGTATAAATATATGCTCTGATAACAGAAGTGCAAAACACAAAAAGGGTTCAAATTCTTTAATTAATTGAAAAGAAACAAACAAAAAAACATAAAGGTTAAAGTCTATAGATACATCATCATCATCATAATGTTCGCGAGAAGCTGAAGTGAAATAGATGGGTTTGTATGAGAACATTGTCATCAGATCACATAGATGAAATTTGTATGAGTAGAAAGAAGTATAATTAATATTTGTATCCTTTGGCGCACAGATCAAGTTTGGGGACCATGAAGGTGCAGATGTAATGATTTTATTAATTTCATTTTATCCACTACAAGTAGTGTTTGTAGTAGTTCTGGAACCACGCAAAATAACACAAATCCTTCACCATCTTGATTGTATTCAAAATATTAATGGTTTATCGACTTTTTGTTACTTGTTGGAAGACCTATCTGTTATGACAGAGCAAATTTCAAGTCTGAGACAATAACATGCCGCGTCAGCCCAATGGCTAATAGTTTTGGAGATATTCAGACCACAACGATAATTTTCCCACGATTTTGAACAGCCCTAGCTCTGAAACTATGCACTTCTGACCACAAGTCCATATAAGCATTTTTCCTTCTTCCGTTTTTGATGTGAGGAATCACCTGTTTCAGTTTGTCGGTCTACTTCGTTAACATCCATTATATATCAACGGATGCACTGACAGTGCGTCACCGGCTAAAACGTTTTTCGCACGGCAAAATGGGCCTTCGTATGCTCTTTAGATATCAAGTTAAATATTTTATTTACTACGTTAAATACCAGAGGTGAATCGAATTGCAGTAGAGGCAAATAACAAACAAATCTCAAAGTTTTCTTTAGAGTAATATGGCTTGATGAAATTAGTTAACAGACATAAATAAGTACCCAATTAGCTGCCGCTAGACTCCATGAAAGGTTATGGCTGAAATCTCCTTCCCGATGTCGGATTTTTAAGGAAATAACGCCCAAGCTTCCTCTTCCTCCACAGCCAATTATCACGAGGTGGGGGACCTGGATTTCAGCTGCAGTGTACTATACAAACAACCTGGAAACAATCCGTGCTGTGATGGAACAATTATCAGAAGAGGATTCTGCTTCAGTTTCCGAGGTGAGAAAACTTTTGTGCTGTTCAGATCTAAGCAGTGATCTTGCATTCATTTCAGTGCATTATGGTAAGTTGCCAGAGACTATTACGAAACTAGGGAAAAGAGGTGAAACCCTTCCAACATCTTTACAGATCTTTCAGAAAACAGTTGACCAGCTAGGAAAAGTGTTGGGGGAAAAGGGACTGGCTGTTTATGAAAAGTGCAAACGTGTTGTGGCAGCTAACGAGGATTTTCAAAAAATGTTGAAAATTCGTGATGTTCTTAACGGCGAAAAATGTGATATTGAAATGAGTCTATCTATAATACCTTCATTTATGTACGCCCCAGTTACTTCAGTTGAAGTGGAAAGATCATTTTCTATTGTAAAAACCGTTCTTTCTGGCAGGCGATTAAGTATGACTGTTGATAACTTAAAGAAGCATCTTGTACTCATGTGCAACCAGCATATACTGTAACATTCTGTACACATATTCATATAACAAGAGAAAAATATCATGTAATGTTTGAGTATTAGACGGTAACAACTTTTGTTTTTGCCTTTTAGTGCCTATTTGTTAAATTTTAAATGCCATTCGCCTGCCTATTTTACACAAAATAAATGCCTAAACAAGAAAAATATAATGTAATGTTTGAGTATTATAAAAAGTAACAACTTTTGTTTTTGCCTTTCAGTGCCCATTTGTCAAATTTTAAATGCAATTTTGCTTGCCTATTTTACATAAAATAAATGCCTAAACTACCGGGCTCTAATGATTGCCCTTTTTCCTTTCTTTTCTATAAAGATATATACAGTACTCCTAACATCCGAATGCGTTACTTCGTGTCCAGATTTTTCCTTTTAATTTCAATTTCCACTTCATAGCACAACAATTACTTTTAATACTAGATATAACACAACAAGACTCTTAGTGTGCTGAAGTTCTGGCCACCGTGTAAAGTAAAACAGAAAATCACCTTTCCTCTCTACAACTCCATCAATAACAGCATAAAAACACAAAGAGCGACTCAACAAAACAAACACGAACTCGTCCGATAGGGAATATATATCATACCATTTATAATGTTTCTTTCATCTTTGTAATTTGTTGCTGTTTTTGCTTCATAAATCATTAGAAGCATAGGCGCCGATTTCGGGGGCCAGGACACTTTTGGCCCCTCCAATATTTAGAGGTGGGGTCCTCGCCCCTCCAATATAATCCGACAGAGGAAGAATTAACAAAAAGGAGCAAGAATTTCTTGTAAACTTCGTCATTCCTGTAATTCAACGTTAGGAGTAGCCTTCTAGGAATGGGTACGAGTCGAGCTAAAACTCGACTCGACTCGAATTCGAATCGAGTTCCGAGTCGAGTCAAACAATTTTCTCGAGTCGAGTTCCGAACCGAGTCGCTATTTTTTAGGTTGACTTTCAAGTTGAGTCGAGTTTGATAAATGGCTCGCACGTTCAGCTCATTTTAACTCGTTTTAAAATCATGGCATGATTAGACTGGAAAGCAAAAGCCATGAGAAATGTAAGCGATAAAGTGGAATACTTTTAATATTATTCACGAGAGGGGACACTGCTTGTGTCTCGTTTTGTCTCGATAACAAGACGACAAAGGATTTTATAACGAGGCCTCAAATGTCGTTAGCACCAATTTAAGTAGTATATACTTTAGTTCTTACCTTCAAGGCTGAGACCTGCACGGTCGAATTTTTGAGCACAGACAGAAGCTCAACCCGGGTAGTGATGTAAACTTGCTCGACTCAGTTCAATGGAGCGAAATGCTCGAGCTCACATGGTTGGGATGAGCCATCGATTCGCCCCAACTGAGCTATCAGCTCTGTTTGTCTCGGTATCGGATTACCCTGGCCGACAACCCTAAGCCCGAGCCGAGCAGTTTTAAACATGTTTGGCCAGCGCTCTATAACTTTTAACAATATTTGGCCTTAGCCAAATCCTTGCTTCTCCGGAACTCAAATCCAGAATCTCGTGAACGACAGGGTTTGAAAAAACCCGGGCTTTTTTGAAAAAGCCCAACCCACCTGGGCCCATGTGGGTTTTTTGAGTATTTTCGGGTTTAATCGGGTTTTTTCGAAATATTTCAATGTCTTTGGGATAAAAATGTTAAAATGTGATTTATGTTTCAAGATTGTCACAACTTGCAACAATTTTCTACTCATTGCTATTTTGAAAAAATGACCATTTTGAAATTTTACATTCGATCGCCGAGAAAATCTATACAGCAAATTTAGCATATCTTGTGCTTCCACCGTCAAAATTTCAACTTAAAAGACTGAAAATTGCGCTTCGTAGCGTAGATACTCGCTGTTTTGAAAAAAATGGCCGCCATTTTGATATTTTTCGTTGGTATGCCGCCAAAATCTATACAGGAAATTTAGATTGTCTCTTCTTGTACTGTGAAAATTTTAACTTAAAAGGCCGAAAGTTGTACCCTGTAGTGTGTGTGGTAGAGGCAAACGAGTTGAGTTGATTTTGTGTTTAACGTCCCTTTTAGCAGCGAGGCTATATTACACAGGACCTATTGATTAAAGTGGAATTCGAACCACATGATCTCCCTCCGGGAAGCAAACCCGGGTCACCCACGCCGAAGACGCGTACACTAACCGCTTAGCCATGAAGGAGCTCGGCAAACAAACGAACAAATGTAGATCAAGTCATCCAGAAGCCTGACTGACATTCGCCAAATATGAATACAAAAGGGGTCTATTAATTTAAAACAAAGATACAATTCATGTTGTATGAAATAAATAAATGTATCAAAATGTCTTATATGAAATTAACATCTTCCAGCGTAAATAAACTTGTCATATTTTCTCCATGAGAATACGGGACACCTCAGACACCACCACCCCACCTTAACTTTCCAACACAATGAATTGAACTATAGTCTGGTTATGAACAAAAGTATAATAGGCCGCTGTGGCTCAGTGGTAGAGCGTTCACCTCTGGTGCATGGGGTCCCTAGTTCGATCCCAGCTCGCGCCAAGTGAGCTTTGTGGTGGACAAACACCTTGTGCGTGGGTTTTCTCGGGATTCTCACGTTTCCTCCCACTTCCTTCATTCCGTCATTTCATTCATTTCTCATCATCACCGTCACCTTGAGCATAGCAGGCATAACCGTGAGACTAAAAGTAAAAGATTTCATTTTTATTTATTTATTTTTTTTTCAAGAATATAATAGGCGAAAGTTCACTAAGCAGCAGCTGTTTTTTTCTGTTCGTACCCTGCAATTAATTGTATAGACTAAAGATGCCTAAAAACTTAAGATGTGCTATAAAAATGCATTACAGAAAACAATATGCAAATTATTTAAATCAATGATACAATCTACCTTCAATATTCTTCGCGCGTTTAGCAATATTTATTTACATGAATTTATTTGCCAAAATTACGTTCGTCAGTTTAATCTGATGAAAAGCTGATTTTTCTCCCTGTGTCGTGTGAAATTGTCAGGACCAGATTTACATTTTTCTAAGACCTGGACCAGAGCACAATTCTGAGCCCCTAGCCGCTGAAAAATATTATAATTCTCGTTAACTTACCTAATGTGTTGCTGGAGAAAAGGTCAGCCATCTTCCCCCGTGTTTGTAAATGAAGAAACACTCAAAGCCATTTTTTTTTTTTTTTTATCCGGAGAGTATCCGAGTTTCCATCAAGTTCAATGGAAAAAGTAGCATTCCAAATTTCGCTTGCTATCAAGTCGAACAGGGTGGTGTAATAACTTCCTCGAAACTGTTACATGCAACAGCGTACTGTACATTCACTAATTACAGGATTCCCAGCCAATGTCAGAATTTTTTGTTTTTCACTTTTCGAATAAGCTGATATTGATAGCAGAAATTGAACAGAGTTAAAATACGGGACATTTCCCTTTCTCGACTAAGTTTACGGGGACGCGGGACACTCTGGCCCAAAAACAGGACTGTTCCGTTTATTTACGGGACGTATGCCAGGCTTAAGCGTAAAATAAATAATTTTATTATTGAAATATTCATTTCCGATTCTTCTGCGTTTAATTCGGGAATTTCTCGAGCACTTCTTTCACGGCGTATACATCAAAACTTCCACTAGTACGGACATTTGAACTCAGCACTTGAAATAGTAAGCGTTACATAGTCTTCGTAACCCCGAGCATTAACCTTCTTAAATTTGACAAGAATTTCTATGCTATTGCTGGTGTTGATTCTACAGAATGCTTATTTGAAGAGTAGCAACAAATGACTGAACTGTTATGGTTCAACCAAATTTTAATTGAAAAAACCTGTGTTTTACATCAAAAGTAAGAAATAATACTAATAGTTTTACTAATGTACTACAATATACTATAATTTACATATGTACTATTAGTACCGGCACCTATGACCTTATACCCGTCAAACGTATGAGTGATAACGTCCCTCGGTGTCGCTGAGTCGACGAGCACACTATTCACGGAAAATATTTTCTAAAGTACAAAATTGCTTGTTTTACTTCAAAAGGCTATAAGCATAATCCACACATTAATTTGTTCTATAACTATCTCAAGCTAAGTTTTTTTTAACTCATTTAGCGCATTCAGAGTTTTATAAAGGTCTTATGTTGAATGTTGTTGTATATCTTAACGTGAAAGCCTCTAATTCGCCCAAGGAAAGTCTAAAATCTGACAAAAATCACTTACAATGTGATCACCTTAGTTGTACCAATAATATAGGCCTACTAACAAATAGGTCAAAAACTCAGGTGGTTTTTAAAGTGTTTTTTTTTTCAGGTGGGTCCAACCCGAAAAAAAAATACCGGGTTTTTTCGGTCTGGGCCCACTTGGGCAAACCCTGGTGAACGATGGCCATGCCTCCTAGACTTCACGAATACCGAGGTCGGCAGTCAATTAGTTTTTAGTATTGAGATAGAAACCACCAATCTTTCATGTTTATACACGGTGTTATAATAATAATAATAATAATAATAATAATAATAATAATAATAATAATAATAATAATAATAATAATAATAATAATAATAATAATAATAAGTTGTAGTAACAGTAGTATCATTGATAATAATTCCACTGTCTATGTAGAATAGTTGAAGAGAGCACTTGAAACTACATAAAATTTAGCTCCATTTGGCTCGTTCTGGCTCGACTCGACTCGAAACTCGATTTGAATTCGAGTCGAGTTGGAGGAAATTTTTCGAGCCGAGTTCTCGAGTCGAGCTTAAATATGTCTGTTTCGAGTTGAGTCGAGTTTCAAAGAAAACTCGCTCCAAGTCGCTCGTGGCAATCCCTACAGCCTTCTTATTCGATAGAAAAGGCGGTTTTCACACTGGAGTTGAATAGAGCACTGAAGCTTCAACCAACACTCTGGCAACACTGACCTGACAAGTGAAGATCAATGCAGTGTGAATTTTACAGCGGAGTAGCTGATCGAGATTTGGGGGGAGGGGACCTTCATCAAGCAGTTAATTGAAAACTATTGAATACGATGATGATATATTTATTCATTGCTTGGACCCCCCAATATATATATTCCTAAGATATTTTATTTTATGTTTTTAAATTATTGTTTCTTATTTTATTTTCTTAAATTTTTCATCTATTGTGTAAGTATTAAGTATACCAAAGTTTATTTTAAGATACTTTGTGTCTGTCTGGAAGCAGTTTCCAGCCAAAGAAAATTTCAATTTCCTATTTTGGGCGAAATTTTAAATATCCCTTTTTTCCCTCTTGTTGTTGCTACATTTCCGTAATGTTGGCTACATCGGGGCAAACGTACCAGTATCTGAAACCCTCGTCTTTGCCCTACACAACGAACCGTAGAAAGTTTCAATAGGATAATTAGGGGAAGTACATTAGAGGTTTACACCTTGTTCTCTAAGTGGAAAGATAATTGTGATTTTTTAGGTAGAATGAGATTTTTTTTTAAATGACATTCTCAGTTTATTAGATGTAGTTATGATACTTCTAAGATTTATTAGTGGCAAGGGCGCCCATGTTGTGATTTCCAAGGGGAGGGGCAAGTATAAGCGACATTTCAAATGTAGTCTCAAATTTTGCTATAACTATTCTAAAAAAAAAAAAAAAAAACTATTGGGTTTTCGATCTTTCGAACTACAATTTCCTCTACAGGGGGGGGGGGCAAGCGCCCCACCTTGCCCCCCTGATGGGCGCCCTTGGCTAGTGGTGTACCAAAGTTTATTTTAAGATAGTTTGCGCTTGTCTGGTAACAGTGTTTCCAGCCACAGAAAATTTTTATTCCTGATTTTAGGTGAAAAATTTGGAAAATATCCAACTTTTCCTTCTATAATTTTCCTCTTGTTGTCCACATTGGAACAAACGTATCAGTATCTCAAAGCCTTGTCTTTGACCAACTGAACGCACCAGAGGAAGTTTCAATAGGGCAATTAGAGAAATAGCAACACCTGCATAACTGTTGATTTTCGCTTCTGAGGCGAAAAAAGTGTAGATTTAGTGTGTATAATGAGAGAATTTTTCTTTCTCTCTTTGTATGGCAGCCAGCGTCTTCAGGTTTTCACTGTACCATGTAAGCATACCAAAGTGACTTGGACCAATGTGGAACAGTGGTGCCACATACAAAAAATCTTGAAATTACGTTTGGGAATTTTTTGTAAATTTTCACCCCTACATTTCCCTCTCATTGACAACACTGCGATGCAACTTACACCAAAAAATAACCACATCCTTCTTCTAAAAAGCAAGGCCTTAACCATATCAATCGGTCAAAGAGTTTTAGAACAAAAAGTCACTAATTGAAAATGTAGAACGCCAAAAATGACCTGGGTCTTAAAGGGTTAAAGAGAAGGTTTATGGAAAAGATGGGACATACTTGTATTCATGGCATTGCAAAAAATTACATCTTGACATCTCTTAATGTATTTGTTTTATAGAAATAAATATTGAAACCGGAAGTAATAATAAATTGGATCACTTCCTATTTTGGTAGAATATCTATATATATAAAAGAGAACGTACAAATCCTTTGTCCGCTCATCACGCTAATACGGCTGAACCAATTTCTTTTATTTTTGGGGGGTTATTAGGATTTGGACCCTAGATGGTTTTTATCATATCACTTTAATTTTCAATTACCAGTGTCTTGAGATAATTGACCATTCAGGTGTCCATTACGTACAAATCCTTTGTTAGTTCATCATAGGTATAAAAATAAACGTATTTATATGCAACCCGCATGACCGTGTCACTCGGCGGGTTAACATAAATGACAGGCGTTATAATGGTTTTTATCATATCACTTGAAAGCGAAAAAGTAAAAATTATCTAAGTAACAAAGTTTATTGCGTTCGGGGGTGACCGCAGCGAAGCGGGGCGGGTTAACATAAATGACAGGCGATATAATGTTAACATTTACTGCAATCTTCTATGGTTTTTATCATATCACTTGAAAGCGAAAAAGTAAAAATTATCTAAGTAACAAAGTTTATTGCGTTCCGGGGTGACCGCAGCGAAGCGGGGTGAACGCTGCTAGTTACCGATAAGTCATGTTGTGTTAAGTTACTTTCCTAAAACCCTTTATTAAAATATTATATCAGGCCTATATGTTAATTGCTTAAACACCACTCCACGATGCAATTTTATCATTGCAAGTTTTTTGAGGAATTTACTTGGTTCTGGGCTTAACAAAATACCGTTAATGTATTAACAAAAGATTGGTGAATAACTTTGGTTTTGTTCAATTTAGCCATTTGGGCAAATGAATAATAAAAAAAAACTCTGTAATATGTTATAAAATAGTTCTAATCTCAGAAACACAGCTTACATGAAGTATTTTGATAACGCGACACAAAAACTGTTTTTTAAAGTAAAACTAGATATTTTGTATGTACAAATAGTAAATTGTACTAGTATAAAAAATTATTTGTTCCAATTATCTTTAAAATCAGAATGCTTTATTAGCCTGATTTTTTAAATCAATTAAAAAAATATATTAAGTTATGGCTATTTATTTTTAGTTCTAGATTTTTAAAAAAAATTTTCTCTCGGCCGTGCGCCCCCTGGGAGCTTGCGCCCATAGGCCCGGGCCTACCGGGCCTATTGGGAAATCCGGCTCTGCATACAGCTCACTTTGCGCAAGCTGGAATTGGACCAGGGACCCCATGCGCTAGAGGTAAAAGCCTATTACTGAGCCACCGCGGCCCCCGTTCTACAAGCCCTCCAACATAATTATCTATAACACAGTTTGGGAATCTAACAACCGTACACTTCCACTCACTTTCACAAACTAAAGTACTTTCTTTCTATGTATGTTTTTTTTTCTTTTTTTTTTTAAGGGAAGATTAACTTGACACTGCATTTAATTGAATCTGATCGTTTAGCACAAAGGTGATAACGTTTCCTGAAAAGTAAACCGAAGAGTCTAAGTTTATACTGCTATATTATTTTCTTTCCTCAACTGGGTGTGGAACCCCGGGAACTATGTCTTCGGGAGTCAACACTTTGTAACAACACGACAAGAATGCTAGTTCAACCTCAAAGTGTTAATGACTATCTATCATTACAAAGATAATTATATTTACTCACCTGTTAGTCTTAACAAATCTCATCACAAATTGTCAGATATCGCTCAATTATCACGTGTCGTCCACAAAATACATACGTTATCTCTGAAATGTTTCAAGGACTTCAACCAAGAAGCAACTCTCTCTCTCTCAATTTTCCACATAGCTACACAGTAAGCAGCGTTGCCAAACTTACTAACTGTGAAAACCATACGCGAGAAAAGTATGGAACGTTTTATCCTCCGGACCAGTGGTCGAAGTGAGACGGTAGGCGGTGGTATGTCATACCCAGGGGCGCCGGAACCGGAGGGGCAAGGGGGCAGTTGCCCCTCCTGAAATTTTCAGAGGGGGCAAGACACTCGTTTTGCCACCTCACTTTCAGGTTGTAAAAACATCACACAACACTGATTATAAGAACTAAATTTTGCTTTTTATGGTAATGTGAAAAAATTATCTATTCCAGATTCATCTTTCTCTTTGAAACAAGGGACCGGGCGCTTTTTCTGCCCCCATGTTAGACAGAAAGAATTAGGAAAAAGAATTGAAAAATCTCTTTATTTCCATTGGTGTACATTCTCAAAACACTGTAAATTCTTTAAAAATTGTTGTTTAAGTAATCGTAAGTCTGCAATATGAAACGAGTCGTAAAGCGAGATTTTAAAGTTTAAAAAATATAACAGTTTAAATGTGTAACAGGACATTTAGGGCCTAAATACATTTTCCATAAAGTTAATGTTCTAACAAACAATATGTAGAGTGCAAAAAATGAAATGAAATCTTTGAGTTTTACGTCCCTCGGTTATGCAGGTTAGGCTAAAGGAGACGGGGATGATTAGTGATGAATGAAAATGGTGGAATGAAGAAAGTGGGGGAAACGGGAGAACCCGGGAAAAACCCATGCACACGGTGTTTGTCCACCACAAAGTTCACTTGGCGGGGGCTAGGATCGAACCCGGGACCCCAAGTACCAGAGGTGAACGCTGTACCACTGAGCCCCCGCGGCTCCATGCAGAGTGCAGTAACTTTTATAGTGAGGAGTAAAAATGTATAAGATAGGATTAATAATTCAGAGGATATGAAAAATGCGAATTCCATTGTCATTCCGTTCATTTAACCCTTTCACTACCATTTTTTTCGGAGTGAGAAACATCAATATATGGCTACTTTGTTTTCAAACATATATATAGGGCCTATATATATACAGTATATAACATTTTCCGCCGTTTCGTTTTGCGACGTAGGAAGGGTGGGACATTATGTATCCCAATGATATTATTACGTGGGACCTATATGTCCCAGTGGTAGTGACATGAATGATCATCTGGTATTTTCAATTATGATACGTATATTGTAAAAAAAAAAAAAATGGATCGTATTTATGATTACAAATATTTTACATTTCGGCATCCTTTCCCGAATGACAGTGCATGCAACCACTGCTTTATCACTAGTACATTGTTCCTCCCTTTCATTGTTCACGTTCATTTCCACTACTGTCTATTTGATAATGTTCATAACAATTCTGTGAACCATTAGCAGGCTTCTCTTTACTAGTAAAGCATCGATTCATAGCAATAACATGCTGTAAATCGCCACGGGTCCTCCGAGAATGTATCGTGGGACACATATGTCCCAGTGGTAGTGAAAGGGTTAAGATATGAGTGCAGAAACAGAATACCTGTTTCAGCTCTCCTTTCGGACCAAGTTCGTAAAGAAAAATAAGGAAGACAGTTACTGCTTATAATAACTAGTAGTCTTAGATATTTAGCTCGCAGTGGTCAAGCAATCAGTGGACATTTGCATAGTACGGATAATTTGATGTCGCTCCTGGATGAAAGAAAAATGGATGTGCCTGTTCTCAATCAATGGATTAATCGACGGGATAACTGGCTTAGTGCTGATTGAAATAATGAAATTTTGAAGATTATGGGGCATGCAATATAGAGAGACTTGGTAGCAGAAGTTAAAGAGTCTCCATTTTATGCAATCATAGCCGACTCCACGACTGATATTTCAAAGAAAGAACAGTTATCTCTTGTCTCTCTATGCGCTGTATTGACTCTGATTCATCAAACCCAACAAAATATTTTTGGGAATGATCACCCCACATGGCACAAACAGAATTCACGATCAAAGATATTCTAACGAAACTTAACCTGAATTCAGAAAATATACGCGAATATTGTCATTATGGTGCAGCTATTATGTCAGAACGAGTGAATGGTGTGCAGAAGATAATTTCGACTCAACATCCGAAAGCTGTATACATTCATTGCAATAATCATGCATTAGATCTTCCATTGCAGGAAGTAGCACGAAAATGCGAATCTTTCTATGACATACGGGCCATAGTGAAAGACGTTTGAAACATCAATCTGGGTTCTGCAAAACGATAGACAACATACGCCGACATTGTTCTTGAACCCTCTCGTATCAAAGAAAGTAATCCTAAACATTTGCTGCCTCTTTGTCCTACTTGCTGGTGTGTTAGGCGAAAATCTCTAATCAGATTTCAATCTACTACAAACGAATTCAAATCACGTTGGAAAAGAATCATCAGTAATACAAGTGGTCCAAATGATGATCAAAAAGTAATTCTAAAAGGGTATTTGAAAAGAATGAACAAATTCGCAATGATATTTTTTCTGATAGTCAGTATACGTGCTTTTGTACCTTGCGGACAACTGGCGAAACTGTTTCAAAATTCTGAAGCTTCTGCTTCTGGAGCTAAAAGAGCAGCAGCAATTCAATCTAGAGGATACTCTGAGAAACCTACGAACGGACAGTGCATTTGAAAACATCTATAAGGAAGCAAAGGAAAATGCAGACAGACTAAACTTGAAATTGCCCACTTCATCAAGATCAAACAGAACACCAATTAGGTTGGAGCAGATTGATAATCCTTCTATAGCACCTACCCTAGAACCTGTATCAGATCTTCCAAAAATGTACTTAGAAATCATTGACTATTTGTTGAATGAAGTGCAGCGTCACTTCAATCAACCAGGCCTAAAACAACCCATAAAACTCTAGAAGATACTTTGTGAAGGAACTATATGTGCTGGTGGGCCTCTCTCAAGAGATTATTTGAAGCAGGAATTGGGAGTTCACGCGTCGGATTTTAACCTGGATAGATTATGAGCTCAGCTCAGGCTGCTTCCACCTACTTTGATGACGACTGAGTTGATGACGGCTGAGTTGCGACCACCAGAATATTAAAAACTATTAGTGCTCAAACCCCAACTGTTCGCAGCCTTCTCGACCAAGTTGTTCATCTAGGGACTTCCGTTCTCACTATGCCAGCTTCTTGAGCATTTGCGAAAGATCATTCGGCTATTTGCGTCATCTAAAGACATATTTGAGGACGTCCATGACGCAGGAAAGATTGGCTCATCTGCTGTTGTTGCATATGTGTAGCGACCAGACTTAGATTTAAACACCATTGCAAGATAATTCATATCAAAGACAAGCGAAAGAAAATATACTTTTGGTCAATTTTGAAAAGAAATAAATGTAGAATTACGTAAGTGAAAATGTTATGCGTTATATAACCAATTATTTAAATTACAAAATAGCACTTAAAATCAGGGACGTAGCCAGAGTTCTGAGTTTGGGGGGACCATATTTGCAAATGTAATTATATATATATATATATAATATCGTGTGTTTCAAAACAATACCGACAATGTTTGGGAGGTAATTCCTGACGCCAAGATAGGACAAAAAGTATAGACCAACCTGGTGCGCAAATGCTTCCTTTCGGAATTATAGGCACCAGAAAACATTAAAAAACTTTCAATGACCATAGCTCCGAAACTATGGGACCTTGTCACCGCCCTACAGCTCATTTTTTGCGATTTAAAAGAAACATTGAGAAAATAGATTTATTCTGAACTTTATTAACCAACCCTCGTATAAACCCAAATGTTCTAGAAACTCTTTGTCATCTCTTTGGAATGTCTGTTCGTCTGTGTTAGTAGACTTCTGTTAGATTTCGTAACCATATACGGACATACGACGCAGAAACAACGACTCTCTTTGTGAACGTTCTCTAACTCCGGAAAATCGGGAAAGTCGCAAAAACACTTTACTTCTTGTCATTGCTCAACGCTGATTTGATTATTTAAAATGTCCGCACTTCTTCAGCCAAAGAGTGTAAACTTGTCATCATACGTCATCATCGGGGCGCTCTAGCACCAAGAACTTACACACAATAGCTGACTGGACAAAGAGGGCAGTTGCTCGGCGTACGATCGACGGAAGACTCGTCGACACTTACTCGCGCACGGCGCGCCTTCTTTTTTTCTAAGAGCAGCGCTTCAGCTGCCTACAACTATAATACTACTAAAAAGGTGTATACGTATAAATATTCTGTCGACGCGCTCAGTGTTAAGCCAGAATAAACGAAGTTTTCTGAATATGACAGTGGTAGTTCGTATTTTCGTACAGTAATATTCACATGAGTGAAATTGTCCGATGCAATAGTTATATGAGTGAAATTGTCTGATATAATATTTACATGAGTGAAATTGTCTGATGGTCGATAACTACCTTAGGGAACAGGACTCACCATCATCACATCTATTTGGAACCATCACTGAAGAAACAGTAGTGGGAAGTTAACCTTGGGACTTTAACTCCAGAACCAGCGCACATCCTCGAACACGGGACAACGAGGGAGCAACATCGACAGGCTAGCCGAAGAAACACGTGAGTTTATTAACATTTTATGCCACCACGTCGTTTATTATTAAAGTCAAGCCACCATCGTATCGATAGTATTAAATTGTTAATAATGAACATATTGGAAATATAAAAGCATGTAGTATTTGTGCTCTTATAGTAACATTATATTTCTTTTATCGAAAAGTGACTTTATCATTTGTTACATGCTTAATATTTAATTTTCTTTATACGTGTAGCTTAACAACAAACCTTACGTTGCTTGCATTTTCATTTACCATGTTCCCAGTCATCGTAAGTGAAACTGTAGGCATGGGAAGTGATCGTTTACGTCATGGCGTAACTGGGAAACATAACTAAGAAAAAGGGGAAAATATGAGAAATAAAAAGTTATTCCGAACCACGACGTAAATAACGATTACAACCTACCGTAGTCGGGTCAAGACTTCACTTAGGAACTAGTATGTGCCCCATCCAAATATCCAAGTTTCACAATCCACCGGTACTTCCACAACAATTTTTATATAGGTAGTTGGTGAGTACTTCAAATTATATGAAAGTTGCCAAACTCCCCCTATACAAGTTGTTTCGTGAGTACCTTAGGATTTTGAAACATGTACTTTTGGATAGTGAAATACTACTCGATAGTGTATCTCTTCGGAATACTAACGGAAACCAGAAAACCTTTCATAATACTATTATCTCGCTTTTCTCTGCTCTTTGGTTGATTAAAACATTCTACACCATTTTGTGTGTCAAACTCCAATGCTTCAGTGTAGAGACCCAATGAATTTTCTTCTGTTCTAAGTTCTTTTATGGCTCCAATAACCGAAGAAATAGGTAGCTGGGTGTCTGCTAGGATAATATCTTCTCCTTGTAGAAAATTATTCAGGCCACCAATAATTCCCACAATCTTACTAAAAAGAATCAAGCATGAAACAGTTGCGAATGATTTCACTTTGTTCACAATACAATCAACTTCAGTAGTCTTCTTAGCATCCTTACCCTCTAATGCAGATATTATAGCTCCATAATTCTTTTTCACAGCATTCAGTGAACAAATACCGGTATGTGAAGACCAACGAATGTCTGAAAGGCCAGATATACTGGATTGCTCCAAACCTAACACTGTCTGAGCTTGCTTTATCGTCTATAAGCTTTTACAGAGAGAAATAATTATGTAAAGTCTGCAATAAATCAAAAAGGTGCACATAGCAATGGATATACAGTGCGACGGGATGAGACTTCCGAAATAACTTTTTCACACCACCTATGTGGCCTCTCATAACGCTCGCCTCATCGTAAGCTTGCCCAATGCATTTTGAGTCCTTATTAACACCTACAGAAGCCAAAGTTTCGATAATTGTTTTCGATATGTATTCAGCATTTATCTCAAATTTCAAAAAGTGCTCTACCGTTTTCGAATTTTTCGGATATCTCACGCAAACACTAAGTTTTTCAGAAACACTAATATCTCGTGTTTCATCAGCTATAACACTAACTTTCCAGCGGCATTCAGTTCACTTACAATGACATTGATGATTTCCTCTCCGCAGCATAAGATATCTTCACTTTGAATTTCTAGGGACAAATAAGTGATATTCCCTGGCGCTGCATATTCTTTAAAAAAAAAAAAGGCCAACGTCGTAACAACTCGAATATTTGCTAGAAATTCTCTTTATTTAAACTGTTGTCATCTTCATCTTTGCCTCGTAAAGCCAATCCCTGTCGAACTAAATGGATCACAATCGCCACTATACGTTTTAAGCACTCGCGACGGGCAGTTATTACTTCTCTAGATGCGTGGTTTTGTAAATCAAAAATCTCTACAGTTTCTTTGGACCTCTAAAAACAAGTCATTCACATGAATGTTTTGTTGTGAGGTGCTAGCAACTTCCTTAGCTTCTTCCTTATCAACAGTGTCCGAATGAATATTTTCCTCAGCAACAACATGCACCTTATCAGTTTCGCTGCAGGTACTCCTCAAGTGTTTCTCAGTTTTTCCATGTGAAATAAAATATCCAGATTTTATAGACCTCTCCATATTTAACTTAATTTCAAGAACACATACATAGCAAACTTAACACTGCGCACTCCACATTCAGTAAGAAAATAGACTCTTTCCCGCTCAGCGTGTTGCCAGCGCCAGTACATACTGTATAGGGGTCTAAATAGTTTCTCATCTGTTTAGCCAGAATCGTTGTTAAATATAATAAATATACGAAAGTAAATCTACATTCAATACCTTCTAGTAAAACAATTAAAATATAAAATACTATGTTGCAAAACTCAGCAATGGGGGAGAGGGATCCTCGTAGCCTTTGAGTCGAATCGACCTTTCAGTTTTGTCTTAGTTGGTTATACAAAGTGCATTCGTACAGATTTTTAGCCCTTAGCACCTCAAGGTGACTATAAGGCTGGAATCACTCTGAGCTGGAAGAACCCCCCAATGCTAACAAAAATGACACCCAGGCCCCAAAGTTACTGATCTTATACGATTATTATCATTCACTTAACGTTTAAGAAATAGCCTATAAATGGATTTTAAAAATAACCTTTTCTTAGAAGTATA